>NW_009649309.1:1957698-2017395 GCF_000708025.1 Charadrius vociferus | reverse complement strand
GGGGGGGGAGATATGAAATGGAGGTAGGGGGAGCGGTGTTACAGATTTACACGGGGAAAGTCACTAAATCTATGCCGCGTAAACGAAGACGACATTGGTGACACGCACCTTCGTGGGTTAGTGGAGCTGCTTTGACCCATTACCAGGAAGAGTTTCAGCTCTGTATGCACGCGGTTTGGTATCAGTAGTGGGTAAACTAAATACTTAATATTTTGTGTGTGAAAGAGAGAGAAAGACGACTCCGTATGCTCACGTGATTGCAGGCTGTTAAACCTATAAAAAACGCAGTCACTGCAAACTGCTCTTGAGATAAACACAGAAAATGTTATATTTTGCTTATGGCATGGCACGTTTACTGTAAGAGAATGCTAATTAGACCTGTTGCAAAAGATAGATTAAGATTTTTGCAGCATCTTGGAACTCCATTTTCTTGCCTCGTTTTCGCACAACATAGTTTACACTATGTTTTCTGGTTTAAATAAATCAATCTAAAATATGACTTCAGTTATAACCCAGTTATAACAGATCAGTACTAGTGTTGATGGAACTGTAACAGGAAGCACCCTTTTTGGAAACAGAAAAGTACAAAGTAGGATCAAGACAGATATCTCGTTCTTCTCTTATCTGGCAATTTGTATTGAAACTCTGCAGTCTAGAGGAGATTATGGTACAGAAAACTTACTTGCTGCCTTATCACACGTTTGTAGGAGTGTAGCACTGAGAATGGGAAAGGTCTAATGCCTTAATTCGCCTTTCCGTAACACTTATGTCTTCCCAGGTGTCTAACCTTTTCCATTTCCAGATCTAGAACCTCTTTTATGTGTGTTCTGACTATTGTGAACGGGTGTTATATAAAAAAAAGTATTGTAGTCTTCAGTGGTAATTAGCAGGTTCTTTTCCTGTTGTGAGCGTATTGATGTACTGATATAAAACTAATAATTACCAGTTTATAATGGCAGAGGTGATATTGTAGGTAAGCACGATGTGGATCTCTGTTAGTTTAGGAAATGTAACTTTACATGATTACACAGGTATTAGGCTCTGTCATAGCTGTGACTTGGTTTGAAAGATAAGTTGATCTGGGGTCTCTTTAAAATTTTGGGCTGTTACAGCCTTGATTCAATAGCCTCTTCCAGGAAGAAAACATTATTCTTGGTTAAAGAAAACTGTAACGTTAAACAACTGAGGCACTGAGAACCAGAATAGTTGCACAAGCTAAGTACACCCCTTTTTTCTCCTAGCTTTGAGATACTTTGCTGCCTTCATTGCTTGCAGTCCTTCTCTTTGGAAACTTTTGTTTGGCGTTGGCAGCACCTTCACAGCCCGCGCAGAAAAACCTGGAGCGGTGGTGGTAGCCCGTGGCGGGGCCGTGTCCGTCACCCCCCCGCCCGCCTGGCTGTTGTTGGCCTGCGCGGCGCTGCGGCGGCGCGAACTTTCACCCACTTCTCGGGAGCTGTCACGTGAGCAGACCCGGACAGGGGAGGGGCGCCGAGGTGCGCCTGGGGGAGGGGGCGCGCACCCCGGAGAGGACGGCCCGCGGAGCTGGAGCCGACCCGCCAGCTCCCGCATTCTGGGGTGGAATTCGGGGAGACAGGAGACGGAGCAGCGCACGCCCCGGAGCAAATACAAGTTCTGGAGCGATCGGAGGTTGAATGTGCGTTTCGCAGGGAGGATTTTTCTGTTCGCTGCACGCAGGATAGTCGCCCCCCCCCAACCCCACACCAAAACCTGTGGTTTTTTAATATTCCCAAACCATTGTCTTTATCCTGCAGCATGCTGTATCATAGTCCTGAACTCCACGTGTTCAGAAAAAACGAGATCTAAATGACTGAAAAGCATCCCTTTTTTTTCCAAGTCTGGATTAACTTTAATTTGAATGGTCAATTTAAATGTCGTTAAAATGTTTGGAAGTGGTTCTTCAGTCTTTCAACCCTATACAGGCTGAAAGACCTTAATTCAGGTCTTTCAACCTTGTACAGTAAGTGATCATTGAACTGCTGGGAGAGGAATCCAATCAGTTTGCCTTTGGTCACCAAACATTGTTGTCCACCTTCCAGGACCTCCAGAGTCCTAAAATGTGACATCTTGCATGTCTTACTGTTAGCTTAGTAATTAACACATTGTCTGCTATAGCCAGTCTTCTCTACTTTGCCTGACTGTCTCCAGTCTGATCAGGTGAGAAGGCAACTTACTATCTGTGGCTTTTCTCCTGGAAGTGCCAGTGAAAAGTCTGTCTGTGAACATCTTCCCAAGAAATCTTGATGGCATCTGTGTTGACTGGAATGGGAGTTTAAAGCCTGCAGGCAAACATTTGGGTGTCTTAAATTGAAAGCTGAAACTGGGTTTGAATCTAGCCCCTGATATCACCTTGCTTATCGCAGTAGCTAGTGATCACTAGTTTGAGCTCTCAGAAATGACTGAGTGGGTAGCAGATGAACTTTCTTTCACTCCTTAGTTCCTCACCATCTCAGACCTGTTAAATGAAGACAGATTGATCCAGATAATACATTCATCCAGCATAATGGAAAATAGTGATTCAGAACTGCTGTTTGTGACTATTCTCTCCGTTGCCATCAGTTTTTCTAAAGTGGTTCCAGTCTGATCCAGTCCTTCTGAGTGGTTGAAAGGTGTGTGTGAATCAAAGCTCGAACTGTTTTTCTTGACCATTTCAGAGCTACAGCTGACTGTTTGCCATTGCTGTGGTGTAACGTCTGTTAGGAGCTCGGAGCATTGAAATGAATCTGCCTCTCACTGTCCCCTAACCTATTCAGGATCCCAGCTGCGGTGAGCTTGTGGGACAGAAGATTTCTGTGTGACAAATAGATCTCAAGTCTGCTTTTAAGGAAGACAGCTGTTCAGGTATGTTTATGTTTCATTCGTTGGTCTGTTTATTAGTGTCACTTCCCTGCTCCAGTTTACCACCTGGGAAGGGAATAAAGAAATTAGCCCAAGATTCCAAAGGAGATTCCTGCAGAGGGTAGGTAGCTGATATTCACCCACAGGTGATCTTGGAAAACTGCTGAGGACAGGACATAAGCTGATAGGTTTGTCAGTGAGAGAGCAAGTTACTGCACACTGCTTAGCTGTTCTGATTTCAAACTGTCTGCTTTGGATGAGGTTTGCAGTATGTCCCGGTGTTGCTCTACTTGGGCAAATACATGTATTCAGTTCTCCGCATTAGCTTGAACCACTGTGTTTGTTCATTTTTCACATGTGGGAAAGCCTTTGAGACATTTGTGATTCCAAGGCACCACAGCTGTCAGCTGTAGGTGCGGGGTGGGAAGGATTGGAGTCAAAGGTGAGAACTTAAAATTTACATGTCAGATGATGGCTGTTGGAGGACAGGCTTCTGTCTCTTTCCAAGTGGCTTAAGCCTCTTCTGTCATGGCATTACTATATTACTATATATTACTATGACCCTATGAGAGAGAACTGCCACATAAACAACAGATTCAGCTTTTAGGAGACTTTAAGTGGTTTTAGCATGTGTCCGTCACAACTAAAGTGGCATGAGAAAACCTGTCAGTTTAACTTTGTTTTCATCAGATCAAATGATGATTGGTTGAATGCTATGTTAATTCAAGTTCTAAGGAGACTGATTCTCTAGTTTCTGTTTTAATTCTATGCCATAGTCATTAGGTTCACCTGAGAAGCCCCGTTGGGTGAATTTAGTCCACATGACTATTGCACAGAAATGATTTCTTGTAATGATTTTGTCTGTAGAATATGTTTAATCATTGTAAGATAGGTGAGTTATTGGTAAGATGTGAAAGTAGCAAGTCTTTTCATATGCTGAAGTATGATTAGATATTATTGAATGTTAGTATGCGAAGAGGCTGTTTAGACATAGACATTCTCAAATGAATAACAGTGTCTGGTTAATCTTTACAGTAAGTTCAGGAGTCAGTGCCTTGCAGTATATCACATGAGCTATGAATAAGCTCTCTAGTCTTTCTGAGGCTTTGGTATCTTGTTACCTTTTTGCTGAAGTGTAGTATATGCTGCAAGAAAGTGGCATTAGCTGGTAGACTATCCAAGAAGCCAATACAAGAGAGACCAGACAGTCTTTTTGGTCATATGTTGAAATGTTTGAGCTGTATATTTTGTATTATTTATTGAATATTTTGTAGATCAAAACCTGAATTTCCTTTGAAAGGCATAAAACTCTAGACAATTTTGATCTTTGTTTGGATCACACTTGCATAAGAGGACCTTGAGTTACTAAGTCAGTGCTGGATGCTGCTGTACAGTGTCTGAAACTATTGCATTTATAGCAAACTCCATGAAATGCTTTACTGAAGTCACATTTGCTTTATTATTGACAGTACAGGCTTTCTTAATTTGATAGGAACAGTCTATGTTTCCTCTACATAGGTATATACATGTAACATTAAATTCCAAGGGCTTGGTTTTTAGTAGGAGTTTGTACTGTTTCCCACTGTATCACTGCAGTATACATGGCACTTAAGGTCAGCTCCAAAAATCTACGGGCTACCTTAAGAGTAGCAGGCTCTCATTGGACAATGTAGTGGTGTTTAAAGTATCAACATACATTTTAAAACCTTGTATAATATCACAGTGGTGCTTTGTAGTGAGGACAATGTTACTGGAATAAGATTGAAAAATTCAGATGAATCATTGTCTGAAAAGTTCATGCAAATCTCAGTAAAAATTCTACTGCAAAATCCAGCTTCTTTTATCCTCCAAACTAATAGTACATTTTTGTCATTTGCAGAAGACTTGCCCTTTTTGAATGTTTGACTGCTACAACCAATTTGATTTCCAAGGTCTGCTGTTCCTTTAAAGTAATTTAAGCACAGGATTTCTTATTCAGGCCTTAGTGTTCTAAAGTAAGCTTATTTTTTGAAGCAGGTCTATATTAAATTTTATAAAGCATCTCTTCTAGGTATACAGTTAAAACTGTATAAAAACACAGGATTGATGCTTCAAGCCCTTAATCTTCTTAGTGGCTGGTACTGGACTGTCTAGTAGTTTCATTTCTCTCTTTTAACTGGGGAGACCAGAACTGTATTTAAGATGGGGCCTCAACAGCGCTGAGTATAAGGGAAGAGTCACCTCGTTCAACCCGGTGGCAACACTCCTCCTAATGCACCCCAGGATTCTGTGAGCTGCCTCTGCTGCAAAGGCACCTTGCTGGCCTGTGTCCAACTTGCTGCAAAGTTGCTTTCCCGCCAGTCAGTCTCCAGTGTGTACTAGCGTATGGGTTTACTTCTCCTTAGGTGCGGGACTTTGCACTTCTCTTTGTTGAACTTAATAAGATTTCAGCCTGTGTAATTATCCAGTCTGTAAAGGTCCATCTGGATGGCAGTGAAATCCTCTGGTCTGTCAGCCACTACTCCCAGTTTCAGTCCCTGTACTTGTAAATCCATCTAGTTTGTTTGTTTGTTTTTTTTCCTTTGTGGTTTTTTTTGTTGTTGTTGTCTTCAACCTTTTAAATAGGTTTAACAGCTGCTTGTGTCAAACATCTGGAAGGGTGTCAAACTGACAGACTTCAGAACCTCTGCAGAATTCAGGCAGGTGAAGACATTCTTGATGAATGTTACAAAGACAACTACACTTAAAAAAATTTTTTGGAAGACTAACCCTTTACATTTGTGTAAGAAGAGATCCTGCTGCTTGATGTAAGTATTTGATGCACTCTTTGGTTTGGAGAACCTTGTTTGCACAAGTCTTTTTCAACAAAAACAAAGAACTCGAGCAACCTGGATTATCCATAGATTGTATCTGCTTCAGGGATGGCTGTATAGATCAGTGTTGTCATTAAACTGTAGTTGGTAGCAAAGTGTGTAAGTAAACTTACATGCTAGGGAGTTATTTTAGGATGTTGGCACTGGCTTTGTTGTGCTTCATTACATATAATTGCCTAGATAGTGTGCTTGCAATGAAAAGACAGCTGCCACAGGGTAGTTTAATTACTTTGTGTAGGTGGTATTGAAGGCTTGGATTGACAGGAGCATCAATAACAGAAATCTGAAGAGAAACTTGGAATAATGTATAAGAGACTTGGATGGACATCTCAGTGTTTGCAATTCTCTTGCTTGTAGTTTAGTACCTGGTATGAAATCAACAGATTTAAGCATAAACAGTTATTCATTGATTTGTATGAAACAAAATGCATTCATAGTTTGGGGGTTCTAGGAGACCTTTCTAGGAGAGCAGAAAATGCAAATTTCTGTAGTAATAGCTTAAACAGGTGAGAAGCTTAATCACTGTCTCAGCACAAACACAGCGCAGGTGATCTAGTGTTTTAATACTGGCGCGTATTTCACTAAGCCTGTCCTCAGACTCTTGGAATTCCATGATGTCTCCTAAAGTGTCAAAATATGGTAACAAATGAAAATACAATGAAACTTTTTGGATGTTTTTTTCTTCCAAAAGCTGTAGTAACCTCATTTCCTGAAGGGAGATCTGGTACATGAACAGTAAAATACTGGATAGGACTTCTTCAACGTTTTCAATATTTAAACAAGTTTCAGAGTTGAATGTCTTTTAAGAGAACTTGAGAGCTCCAGAATTTTTTTTCCTATTCTGTATGGCTGCTTGTAACATTCAAACAGTAACTCTTATTGCTGTGCATGTTGATAGAAATGGAATTTTTTCCCTCCCCCTTTTCTCTTTGAAATAAACCATTTTGGGGACAGAGACAGACATTGGGGCACTTGCTCAGTTCCCTAAGACCTTCCGAGTTCAAGGTGTCTAGCTTTAAATGGAAATCTTAATGTAGTTTTAAGTATGTTTCCTAACTGAAAATGGGTTTAATGTACTGATACTTCTCTCAACTTTCCATCTTGAAAACTTCCTTAAACAACATAATTGCAAATGATTTAGTATCACTCTTTTCTCCTCACCAGTCTCCATTCCTATTTGAAACCTGAGTGCTTAGCTAATTTTTGAAATTGTAAGTTTAAGAAAGGAGTAAAGAATTCTTCAAGATCAGGTTTCTGGTTGGTTTGTTGGTTGTGGTGTTTTTTATTTGTTTGTTTTGGTTTTTTTTTACATTTAAGCTTGCTGGTAGGATCTTGGCAGGAGCTAGAAGACACTACCTATGTGGTAAGATGCTTCTAATTGCTTTATTGGTGGTACCTTGCATCTGCATGAAGTTATGAAGGCTTCCAGAGGCTTCTGAATTCAGAACTGCCATCGTACTTGAAGATGCAGCATGTTCTAGCTCTTTGCACGGGGACATGTAGTGCTGCAAGTCTACCCACCATCTATGAATAGACTGTGGTTTGGGTACCAAAGATATCTATTTGAAGGCTCTGAAAGTACGAAACCTGTGTGGGGTTCTTGGTGAAGCTGTATGCAGCAGTCACTGCTTTTCCATGAAAACTGTTAACCTTTGATGGTCAAAGTACAGTAATTGGAGAGAATGGTTTTGTGAGCTTAGTTTGGTTAGTGACAGGGGTATGCCCTGTATACAAAAGCTAATCTATAAATAGATGTAAAAAATCTGTGAGGAGAGCCTCAAACTAAATAGTTGAGGTAACTTGCAAGTAAGAGTCATAGAATTAAGTCTTCCACCAAGGTTTTAGTTATTCTGGGTCATGTGAATAGGACTTCTCCTTAATTTTCCTCTGCATTTGTTAGCTTGCTTCCTTTGCAGGAGGAAGAGCTGTAGATGCAAAACCTACATTCACATAAAAGTCCCTTTTTTTGTAGTAGATGTTTGGACTGCTGCCAAGGGTTTTCTGTAATCTAAGAGGAATAGAAAATGGGGGAAAAAATGGATTGCAGGAGCCAAGCAATGTATGGGAAGCAAGTGGCTAAGATGAGTTCTGAGATAAGAGGTGACAAGGATATTCCCTTAAAGCTGAGGAGTTGCTTTTTGTGAGGTAGAGGTGGTGAGTTTTCTTTTTTTAGCACTATCATTTTATCTATATAAAGCTGATGAAATCTACAGAAACGCACTCAATAGCATTTCCAAAGTAACTGCTTCAGGAACTAAAACCTTGTTTTGTGCAATATACTGTAATACATTTAATTTTTGCATCATGGCTTGGTGCTTTTTAAGATGCCTATGGTAATTTTTTCACTGTCTTTTAGACATTGTGTTATGTGCTTCAGAGAGGCATTACCAACCACAAGTGACTTCTTGCATGCCTGACTAAATGGAAGCATCCTGCACATGGGATTGCTTTTAGCTTCAGATTTTCCAGAGCTGAGGCCTTCATCTCCTTCTATGGCTGTAGCAACATGTAAGCCCTGATACAGACTTGACTGTTCTGTGTCTGCAACCTGAAATCATAAGGTCTGTGAACAGTCTGTGGTTTAAACCTCACAGGTTTAGTAAGCATAGCAGCATAGTTTTTCAGGCCATCAGGGCTTAGGCCTTCTGGTGTGCTATGTGTTTTCTTGACTTAAAAATGACATCCAATCTAGCAGTGCTTGTTTTTAACAATGGAAAAAAATTGCGGTAGGTTTTGATTGGCTCAAGCAGAGATGTGAAAAAGGAAGAGGAGAAACATCTGCAGCTGTTACAGCATGTTTGAACTGAAGTAAAAGCAGAGAAGAGCAAGAACATGCAGGGGGGGGGGGGGGGGGAAGAAGAAACCAAGTTTTAAGGGGCAGTTGCGTTTTTTAAGATACATTAATATTATGGAAGAAAGGAATGAAATTAGCCATTTCAGATTACTTTTAGAAATTATTGTGCTTCACCCACCTTCCCCCCCCCGTTAAGTAAGACTTGGCCAAACTACTAAGAAAGTCAAAAAGCTCTGTTTATGGCTCTCTGGCAGTGAGGTTAATTAGTATATGCTGTATAGAAATATTTTGCTGGCCAAAATGCCTGAAGTTAGAAGTTGTTATTGTTTCAGTGTTAGTTAGCTGACTGAGTGGGTGCTGCCTTACTAACATTGGCAAGTCAATTTTATAAGTCTGACGCATGCTCCTCTGGCCTGTGCCCTTTTACCTACTTTGCTAGCAAGCACGTGACAGCAGAGGAATGCAAAGGAGGGGAAGTGTACAGCAGCTTATGATTAAATTGGCCTTTAAGGAGGAAAAGAAATGTTCAAAGAAAGGGACTTCAGGAAGTCTTTGGTGTTCAGCCATCATAATTCAGAACAGTCTTAAAGGCTTACAGTTTTCTTAAGTAAAGGAAAAAGATATGAAAAGAAACAAGCCATTTGATTGTTTCACATCTTAGGGTCAAAGTAATACAGTCCTAGAACTAGACTCGTCTTTGTTTTCAGGGCTTGTGTACTTGATTCAGGATTAATTATTGCTGGATTAATAGTTCTTCATTTGGGAGTAAGGACTATTTTTCTTATTGAAGCTTATTTAATGTTATTATCATGTTAGACTTTTAATTCATTAAAATATCAAGTTGACTGTTTATGATTAATGCTATTTATAATCTTTTTCTACCTTGGATGGTAGAAATGCACATGCCTAAAAAGGGAAGGGTTCCTGAAATGCTTTCTTTTCAGAAACAGAGAGGAGGAAGGTTACTAATTCCCAGGCTGAGAAGTCACAAGGGAGTTGAAGGGTAATAGAAACTAGTTGGTCTGGTACTTAAAACACTGGCATTCCAGAATACAAAATTCCATTAGTGAACTGAAGAACCGGTTGGCCCTTCTTGAGACAAATCCAGGTGCCTGATTCTCTGTAGGGGAATATGGTTGGTTTTGTTGTGGTGGGGTTTTTTTGGTTTTTTTTTTTTTTTCATCCTAGTTTTAATAGTACTGCTAAACATATGATGACTTTTAACTTGGAGTGTGTTCCCGTATTGCAAACTCTTTTGAGTCCAGGGAATACCATGTATTACTGCTGCCTGTCTCTGTTTTATTGTTCTTTTGCACTTTTGGTCTCAGCGTTGAACTCGTGATGCACAATTTAAATGAATGAGTGGATAGCTGACTTTGACTTCCTGATACTTGTCTACAGCAAGGCCCCTATGAATAAGCAGTTGTTAGTGACAGTCATTAGGTACTACAGATTGCAGTTGTTACTAGGGCATACAGGGTTTGTCTTAAAGGTTTTGAAACTGGTGTTCAAAGCAGATTTGGCTTCTCTGTTGTCCTAATTAGACACTGTACATGCATAGATCTAATTGCATACTGTCTGTATGACACTGTGAACTTTAGCCACCCTTCTGGAAACCCAGAAGCCTGATTCATGCAGGACTCGGCTTCTAAAACTTGAGCTGCGGCGGATGGATTTGGGAGTTCTATGAATTGTCATCAGTGACTGCAGCAGTTGTATTGCAGAGCAATATTGTGAACAGTCACTGTCAATAGTCCACAATCTTACTAGATGCTGCACAACAGCACTTATCTTGTTCATCTCTGCCTAATGCTCCTTCTCTTCCTGTATTGTATATTTATTTCCTAAGCCTACTGTTTATTATTAAATATTGTGTATATATATAGTATATACAATATATATGTAATATATACAATACAAATATATGTAATATAAATATTGTATACACATACACACATATATATGTATATTTATATATATTTAATATTGTATATTTATTTCCTAAGCCTACTGCTTTTAAAGTGCCTGGCTAAACTGCACTAGTTAGCCCGCATGTGCTGTTCAGCTTTCAGCAGGGGATGAACATCTATCAGAGTTTAAGTTTCATTACAATGTCTAAGCTTCAGGTTTGCAAAAGAAATGTAAATTTCAGCTTTTAGGATTCAAAATGCATGAAGTAGTTGTACTTTTTTTTATTTTGCCGTAATAGAAATGCTAGTGCCACCTTAAGACATTTAGTATTGATAATGTTGTGTTTTGTACTGGTAAAAATGTCCTGACCTACAGATGGGATTATGGATTCCTTTACCTTTTTGTCGTACTTCTAAGGGGATGTTATTTTTAGGATTATACACAGATGTTTTGGTAAGCTAATAAATGAACATGAACAAAAAACTTTGCAATCATAATGGTATCCTCAGGAATATGTAGTTTGGACAACTTCAGTGTTATACATAGAGCCTGTCTGCAAAAATCTGTGTTCTGATTGTAAGTGCTCAAACAACATGAGTCTGAATTAATGATGAGTAGGTGTAACTTCCAGGATATTCAGGTAGAAATGCTGGTTACAGAAAGGAAGAAGCTATGAAGATGAGCTGATAAATAAGAGCATATGGTTCAATTTGGATTTGCTGTATCCTCAGACAGAGTGAGACATAAATATTTAAACAGAATCACAGTTACTTTTCTGTTTTATTTTCCAGTGGTTTTTATTTGAGCCTGTTATACCTGCCCATTATGATGGTCTTTTGTCTGTTTTGGCACCATTGTTGATATTTGTTTGGGTAGTTAAACTGAGCTGCATTTCAATTAAATTTATTTCAGGCTTGTTTATGTGAAGGTCACTTTTCTGACAGTTGTGATTTGGTTTCCTCAACTCTGCACAGTTTTGATTTTGCATTTACCAGTCAGAACTCAGACCCACAGGGCCTATAGTATCTTATTGCTGTGACTAATCAGCTTGAAATTGTCATAAAATGGTTAGAGTTGGAAGGGACCTTAAACATCATCTGGTTCCAACCCCCATGGGCAGGGCTAGACTAGGTTGCTCAAAGCCCCATCCAGTCTGGCCTTGAATGCTTCCTGGGCAACCTGTTCCAGTGTCTCACAGTAAAGAATTTCTTCCTAATATCCAATCTAAATCTACTCCCTTTCAGTTAAAAACTGTTACCCCTCATCCTGTTGCTACTCTGCCTGCTACTCCCTCTCCACCTCTTCTGTAGGCCCCCTTCAAGTACTGAAACGCTGCTGTAAGATGTCCCTTGAGCCTTCTCTTCTTCAGGCTGAACAACCCCAACTCTCTCAGCCTGTCTTCATAGGAGGGGTGCTCCAGCCCCCCTGTCATCGTTGTCACCCTCCTCTGGACCCGCTCCAACAGGTGCATGTCCCTCTTATGTTGGGAGCCCCAGAACTGAATGCAGTACTCCAGGTGGGGTCTCACTAGAGTAGAGGGGCAGAGTCACCTCCCTCAACCTGCTGGCCATGCTTCTTTTGATTCAGCCCAGGATGTGGTTGACTTTCTGGGCTGCGAGCGCACATTGCTGGCTCCTGTTGTGCTTCTCATCAACCAACACCCCCAAGTCCTTTTCTTCAGGGCTGCGCTCAATCCACTCTCTGCCCAGCCTGTATTTGTGCTTGGGATTGTCCCAACCCAGGTGCAGTCCCTTGTACTTGGCTTTGTTGACTTTCCTAGGGTTTGCACGGGCCCCCCTCTCAAGCCTGTCAAGGGCCCTCTGGATAGCATCCCTTCCCTCCAATGTGTCAAGAGGACCGACCACACAGCTTGGTGTCATCAGCAAACTTGCTGAGGGTGTACTCAATCCCAGTGTCCATGTCGCAACAAAGACGTTGAACAGCACTGGTCCCAGTACTGACTCCTGAGGAACGCCACTCGTCACTGGTCACCACTTGGACGTGGAGCCATTGACTGCAACTCTTTGAGTGCAACCATCCATCCAGTTCCTTATCCACCAAGTGGTCCATCTGTCAAATCCATGTCTTTCCAATTTAGAGACAAGAATGTTGTGCAGGACAGTGGCAAATGCTTTGCACAAGTCCAGATGGATGATGTCAGTTGCTCTTATCCACCAGTGCTGTAATGCCATCAGGGAAAGCCACCAAACTTGTCAGGCATGATTTGCCCTTACTGTAGCCATGTTGGCTGTTACCAATCACTTGCTCATTTTCCATGTGCCTAAGAATCTTGAACTCCACCATCTCATGTTCACTACAGCCAAGGCTGCACTAGAGCTTCATATTCTCCACCAGCCCCTTGTTGGTGAGAGCAAGGTCCAGCATGGCACATTTCCTCATTGACTCCTCAGTCACTTGGAGGAGGAAGTTATCATTGATACCTTGATTAAGTTAATTAACTTAATTAAGATATGAAAAAAGTTTCAGAGGAAGATATGGTCAGAAGCAGCTTTGGTTTGCTAGCTGAGGTGAAGACTTCAAATAGCTTTTGTTTCAAAATGATGGGGAAAAAAAAATCTTTTCAATCTCCTTTATCATTACAGAGTGAGATGCTGTGTATCTGCAATAGGCTTTTTCTAAATATTAGGGCTTCAATTTTCTGCTGTGCTCTGAATTTTTATATATTGTATGTATGCATGATACTCAGCTTGCTGCAATCCTGCCAAAAGACCTAAGATACATGAGGGTGTTTTGCTTCCATTTTCAGCTGTTGTAATTAGAAGAGGTACCTTAATTAACACACTGGACGCTCAGACTGAAGTGCAAGCATAGCCTGTAAGGAAGAGGCAAGTACTGTATGTAAATTTTGCATACTTCGAAATATTTCCCAAAATTACTGTGTAGAAGATACCTTGCTAGAAATGGACTAGCTCCTAGTTCCTTTGAAGAAAAATGAAATAATTTTTTAACTTTGCTTTTTGACAGAACTCTCTCTGAAGATGGCAGAAGCTCATCAAGCGGTAGCTTTTCAATTTACAGTAACTCCAGATGGGATTGACCTGCGAATGAGCCATGAGGCACTCAAACAAATTTACCTATCTGGTGTCCATTCGTGGAAGAAAAAGTTCATCAGATTCAAGGTCTGTTAAATTAATCAAGTCCACCAAACTTGAGAATTATTTAAAGTTTTATAGATTTATTGAAGTTTTGTTTAGGCAAAACTTATTCCTTTTTTCCTTTATGTTCCTTCTTGTGAAAGACTTGTGTTGGTTTTTATTCAGATAAGGGATACCGAGGAAGGTAGCACTGGGTGATGCTGTGAAGACTGAAAGGGTAGATCTTTTTGATTTATTGTATGGAAGCAAGATGAAACAGATGTAGAAATTCAGTAGCTTTAATTTACTTCGTTCTTTTTGTAATACATCATGCAATTAGGTAATACTTTCAGCATAAATCAGAAATACAACTAGTTGTGATTTTTAGTGTTGTATCACTTAGAGGTACAAGCCTGCACTCTTGATTTTATGTATTCTTTGCCAAAATCAAATTTTCAAATTTTGCTGTTTTCAAAAAGCTGCCTGAACATCCATCTTGTTCAAGATGTCTGAAGTAGTAATGTTTCTGGTGAGGTATTTGATATAGATTGTTGTGAATTTATTGTTTTGTTCATGGGATCATAAATAATAAGTGTCTACTTTTTTAGTAGCAAACTAGACAAGCTACAGACTATCTTCTACATCTTTCCGAAACATATTTTTAACAGTAGTCTTAATAAAATCTTATAAAGGTGTGAGGACTGTTTAAATTATGTATATTAAAAAAATAACAAACCAACCAAACAAACCTGATTCCAGTTTTCAGTGTCTTGTTCAGTAAAATATTTTTGCCCTGTATTCGTTTAGAGAGGCCTACTTCAGTGTAAAAGGGAATTGTTGAAGTATCACTTGTTCTGAAGTTGTTTGCTAATTTCAGTATTTTTAGTAGGCCTTGCATGTGGATCATTGATGTCTACAACAGAACGTAAAAGTTCCTTTAATTCTTCATATGATTGTGACAATTTTCTCTAGCAGTCAAACTTAACTAAATCGAGTCCCTACTCCTGAGTTAAGCATATGTAAGACAATGTTGGATAATCTTAACTTCTTGTTTAAAGCTAAACGACTTAAACGTGTTGATTTTTGTTTCTTTCCATGGTAATATGAAGTCAGCCACTTTAGTATGAAAAAAATTATGTGAAGGCTTTTCTTTCCAGAATGGAATTATCACTGGCGTTTATCCTGCTAGTCCATCTAGCTGGCTCATTGTAGTTGTGGGTGTGATGTCAACAATGTATGCCAAAATTGATCCGTCTTTAGGAATAATAGCTAAAATCAACCGAACACTTGATACAACGTAAGTAGACCAAAAAGTTTCTGTTCCTCGAAATGAATCAGTTTTATTAGTAGCTACTCCTAAAGCTAATCCTGTTAAAGTGTATCAGTTTTTGAACAGTATGCTTGCAAAAGTAAGCCCAATAAGCAGATGTATGAGGGTGTGAAATAGGCAGGTGGTTATACGAGTATTATATTGTTTTCTGAGCATTTGGGAAGCACATTTAGCAACTTCTCTGGCGTTTGATCTTGCTGCGTGAAAGGGTGTTTGAAAAGGAGTTTCTGAAAAAGGGCTAAACAGGCATGAAGCTTGTGTAATGCCTGCCTGTGGTACCATTAGACTTAGGTTTGCAATATTAGGTTCTCTTTAACACTTAAACTGGCATTAACTGGCACATGCTGCCTTTTGTTTTAAATAGTGGCTATATGTCAAACCAAACACAGAACGTCGTGAGTGGAATACTTTTTGGCACTGGGCTTTGGGTTGCCCTTATTGTGACAATGCGCTACTCTCTAAAAATGCTGCTTTCGTATCATGGTTGGATGTTCGCTGAACATGGCAAACTTTCTCCAGGCACCAAGTTTTGGATGGTAAGGATATACTATCTTCCTGTTTCATCTTAACTTCTATCTGATCTGTATTCAAAGCCCTGAAAGATAAAGTTTTGTAGGTTTTTCCTTGCCTGTGTTTTCTGTCATGGAGCAGGAGGCTGTTAGGTAGATATTTCTACTAATCGCTGTAATCCTTCTGATGCTCTAATTAGGCTATTCAGGATGGCCTTGAAGAAGGAAGAGTAAACACTTCAAGAAGAATGTCTAAATTTGCCAATGCTTTGGGACTGTGTCACTCAAATACCTACTTTTTTTTATGTGCACAACTGCAGCTTAAAGAACCTGGGCTGCAGCACCAAAGAATTTTGTCCTCCCCAGAAAGTGCTATCCTTATTCTTTGTTGAAATGTTAGGATTTCTAGTCATCCATTCTAAAATTAATCTTATACTTGAAGAAAATAATATTGAATGTCCTTTCAATTGATTTAGTGGTATGCCTCCAAAATGAGTTGGAGGAAAAAGCATATGGTAGGTAGCTTGTTATGCAGTTTTCATATAAGGATAAGATGAGAGTGATATGGCTCCTGTTGATTATTGTGGTGCTTTGGAAAAGGATCCTTAAAGGATGTGGTAGGTGTAAAGTGAGAAAATGTACATATAGGTGCTCCAAGAGATAAAGTGGGTTTTTGTTACTTGGACTTGGTTGTTTCAATTCACTTCTGCCAGCATTGTTGTAGAAATAACTTAAGTGCCCTACTACAATAAAATTAATCTCTGCAGCCTCAAAAATTAACTGATGTGTGTTAGACTAACAACATATCATGATTTATTATGAAATATGTTTAAGAACAGGTATCCAGAGTGGTATACTAGAACAGAATTTAATGTTCATCTGTTATAAATGAGATTTCTAATTGATAGTTTCTTCTGGAAGCGGTATCAGGACCCTCATGACTTGAGTTTGTACAGTACAGGCTCTGAATGGTAAGGCCTTCTGTCAATTGCTTGAAGCTGCAGCTGTCTGGGTTTTCAGCATGTCCTACTAGATAGATATTTTAAGGCTGTTAACATTGTCTTATCAACCTGAAACAGTATAAACTGTAATGCTACTTACCATGCTTTGCTGCATATGGTATTTATAAATTTTTGTTTATTGTATGTTGCATATATATTTTACTGTGTATTATTTATGTTTTAAAATATAGAACACTATAAAGGTGTATGCCCAACAGTGTCTCATTTATACTTAATATGAAGCTCTGTTTTAATATCTTAGTCTTTAGCTAGTCCCAACAAAAGACTGGTTTCCCTAGTAAAACAGTACCAACTACCTTAGCTTTCTAAATTTTTATTGTCCTTTAATACTGTGTAATTTTCTGAAGGGGTTTTCCTGTTTTTTGGTGGTTTTTTTTTTCTTCTTAGCTGATTAACAGCATGAAAAATGCTATTGTGAATATACTGTCATCTGTTCAAATAGTTGTGCAGATAAGAAACCTGAGCTCTGATTTCAGGCACAGTACAAAGTGATTTTCGGGCTGGTTGGAAGTCTGGTGGCAGTGTTTATGAACGTATTTCATCTTCTAAAGTCAAATTTCCTGTGCCAGAATTAGGGGAAAATCCAAGTATTAGTTGCAGCTTTAAAAAATAAGTTAAATAGTCTGTGAACAGATGCAATGCATGCTAGAATGAGATTATTTGCTATCTGCATATGAAATCAGAGATGTAATTAAGTATACATGTCTGTCATACCACTTTAATGGTCTTAAGCTGTTATAAATTCTCTACTACAAGTTTACTTAAGAGATAAATACTGAGAAATGTTTGCTGTTTTTGTCAGTTGAGCAGTTACTCTCTGTCTGAAGGTAATTTCAGTCTTTCCTGGCTTAAGAATTCTAGAATAAAATTGTCTCCAAGTATGGAATTAGATTTTCTTATGAAAAGCTGAGCTCTTTTCTCCTCACCTAGCTTCAAATTTATCTTATCGTGAAGCACAACTAGTTTTCATTGGGCTGATTGCTGTGGTGCATCCATGTACGCCTGACAACTCTCTGATACAGATCCATTTGCAGGAAGGTCTTTGTTGCTAGTAATACTCTGCAATTCTTAATAATTTTGTGCTGCCTAAAACAACCTCCTCTAGCTGTGCTGACCAAGGAAGTTGAAGGGCAGGGGGCAACTCCACATTTTAACACATAGTTTTGTCGGTCATGGAGGGGATAGAAGGGAGAAGTTCTAGGAATTAAGTAGCAAAATTGACATCCTCTTTTTTTCTTCTGTCTTTAGTCTATTGGCCTATATGCAATATACAGTATAGTATATTGGACCAAGGTTGGATTTTGATAATAAAGGTTCCACTGGATTGTTGGTGTAATACTTGACCTTACTTTCATGCTGAAATAGGGTGATGATGTCAAAATCCTTTCATGTGTAGCATAGAAGTTGCATGGTCTAGACTTTCAGCCTAGTGTGTGTTGCAGCTGAGCAGTAGTTGTAGACAGAAATGCTGCTTCTGTTTTCCATGGGAGACTGAAGACAGGAGATGCTGTAATATCTGAAGCTAAATGGGAACTGTCATCTCTGGCATTTCTGTTTCATTGATTGTTGCGTTGTGTGGTTTGTTTTTTTTTAACACAAGCACTGAGTATAACACTGGCATACTCGCACAATTTGGTATGTTCAAATCATGCAGTAGACTACCTGAGATAGACTCATGTTTGAGAAAACTCCCTGTAGCATCAATACTATTATTGATGTTGAGCTATAACTTTGGAAAATATTAAACTATGATTCAAAAGCATAACTATTATTTTTAAAAGTGGCTATAGTTATCTGGAATCCTTAGCTGAGTGACGGGCTTGATAATGATTCCTATTTTGAAGCACAACATAGATATTTGTGTAGTATCTACTATATAGTAAAAGATCAACTGGTAGACTTACTTTTTTTTCATGTTTACAGAGGGAAATATATGGGAAAAAAAAAAGTGCTAAGTAACTCTGTCTTTATTTTCTGTTGAGATCAAGATGGGCCATTCAAAAACAACAATACTTCTGAACGACCAGAAGAATTGTCTGGGAAGTCAGGAATTACTATGGCTGTCTTTCTCTTCCACTGACATGTTGTCTCACCTTCAAGAAGTTAGTTTGTTAGTGCCTTTTTTATTTTTGAAACAGTGATAAATAGGGTAGTTTGCTAAATTAAGTACAGTATAATTTACCAGTGAAAAGAACTATGAGTTACATTACACTTTTGTGCTCTGTCATTTTCCTTTTGTAGAACCTAATAATTTGAGGTGTGTATTTTGTTTTTGTTTTTCTTCAGGCACTTGTGAAACTCTTCTCAGGACGTAAGCCCATGTTATACAGTTTCCAGACATCTTTACCACGACTGCCAGTTCCAGCTGTTAAAGACACAGTCAGTAGGGTGTGTACATTCATTTATTTATCATAGAATCACTAAGGTGGGAAGGGACCTTTAAGATCAAGTTCAACCGTCAATCTACCCTGACAAAACCACCTCTAAACCATGTCCATAAACACCACATCTACCTTTTTTTTTTTTAAACACCTCTAGGGATGGCAAATCCACCACCTCCCTGGGCAGCTATTCCAATGTCTAATACCCCTTTCAGTGAAAAAATGTTTCCTAATATCCAATCTAAACCTTCCCTGACATAACTTGAATCCGTTTCCTCTCATCCTATCACTTTTCACCAGGGAGAAGAGGTCAGCCCCAACCGCTCTGCAACCTCCTTTCAGGTAGTTGTAGAGGGTGATAAGGTCTCCCCTCATCCTCCTCTTCTCCAGGCTAGACAACTCCAGTTCCCTCAGTTGTTCCTTCATAAGGCTTGTCCTCCAGACCCCTCACCAGCTTTGTAGCCCTTCTCTGGACACGATCCAACACCTCAATGTCTGTCTTGTAGTGAGGGGCCCAAAACTGAACACAGTACTCGAGGTGGGGCCTCACCAGTGCCGAGTACAGGGGGATGATCACTTCCCTAGTCCTGCTCACCACTCTATTCCTGATACAGGCTAGGATGCTGTTGGCCTTCTTGGCCACCTGGGCACACTGCCGGCTCATATTCAGCCGGCTGTCCACCAACACCCCCAGGTCCTTTTCTGCTGGGCAGCTTTCAAGCCACTCTTCCCCAAGCCTGTAGCACTGCATGGGGTTGTTGTGACCCAGGTGCAGGACCCAACACTTGGCCTTGTTGAACCTCATACCATTGGCCTTGGCCCATCGATCCAGCGTGTCCAGATCCCTCTGCAGAGCCATCCTACCATCAAGCAGATCAACAGGCCTGCCTAGCTTAGTGTCATCTGCGAACTTATGAGGGTGCATTTGATCCCCTCATCCAGATCACTGATAAAAGATATTAAAGAGAACTGGCCCCAGCACTGAGCCCTCGGCGACACCGTTTGTGACCAGACATCAACTGGATTTAACTTCATTCACCACCACTCACTGGGCAGGGCCATCCAGCCAGTTTTTTTACCCAGTGAAGAGTACACCTGTCCAGACCATGAGCAGCCAGTTTCTCCAGGAGAATGCTGTGGGACCTGGTGTCAAAAGCCTTGCAAAAATCCAGGTAGATAATATCCACAGCTTTTCCGTCATTCACTGAGTGGATCACCTTATCATAGAAGGGAGATCAGGTTGGTCAGGCATGACCTGCCTTTCATAAACCCATGCTGACTGGGCCTGATCACCCTGTTCTCCTGCATGTGCCGTGTAATGGCACTGAGGATGATCTGTTCCGTGACCTTCCCAGTCACTGAGGTCAGACTGACTAGCCTGTAGTTGCCTGGATCCTCCTTCCAGCCCTTCTTGTGGATGGGTATCACATTTGCCAATCTCCAATCAGCTAGGACCTCCCCGATTAGCCAGGACTGCTCATAAATGATGCAAAGTGGCCTGGTTAGCACTTCTGCCAGCTCCTTCAGTACCCTCGGGTGGATCCTTTCCGGTCCCATAGATTTCTGTATCTCCAGGTGCTAAAGCAGGTCCCTCACCATTTCCCCTTGCATTATGGGGACTTCATTCTGCTCCCTGTCTTCTAGCTTAGGGGTCTGGGTACTCAGGGAACAACTGGTCCTACTGCTGAAGACTGAGGCAAAGATGGCGTTAAGTACCTGCCTGCCCTTCCTTCCAAAGGCCATAAATCCTCTTTTTGTCCCTAAGTTGCAACCCTAGCTTCCTGTTCAGCCAGGCTGGTCTTTTTCCCTGAGGGCTTGTCTTTCGGCACACGGGGACAGACTGCTCCTGTGCCTCTTAAGACTTCCTTCTTGAAAAACATCCAGGCTTCTTTGGCTACTTTGCCCTGGAGGACTGCCTCCCAGGGGACTTTGTCAACCAGGCTCCTGAAAAGCCCAAAGTCTGCCCTCCGGAAGTCCAAGGTAGCAGTTCTGCTGACTCTCCTTGCTTGTCCCAGGATCAAGAACTCTATCATTTCATGATCACCGTTCCCAAGACAGCCTCCAACTGTCACATTCCCCACAAGACCCTGTTTACAAACAGCAGTTCCAGCAGAGCAGCTGCCCTAGTTGGCTCCCTCACCAGCTGTGTCAGGAAGTTATCCCCAGTACATTCCAGGAACCTTCTAGACTGTTCCTTCCCTGATGTATTGTATTCCCAATTATCTTCTGTAACACTGAGTCCATATTTAGATGCCCTTGTGGTTTTTTTTTGTCATGTATTATAAAAGTATTGCATGGTGGTATTAATATGGTGTAACGGATTAAAACTTCTGCATAGAAATTAAAATACTGGCTATGACAAGCCACTCAAACTGGTGACAACTTGAAGCTGTTGTAATTCGTATTGGATGATGTGATGACTGTTGATGTAAGACTATGCAACAAAGTGTGATTTCCAGAGCTTTTGAAACCTATTAATTTTCTTATCTTCTACAGCTTGAACATATAAATGTGTGTTTTATGACAGAAAACCTTGTAGCAAAGTTTGTAAGTAGGACAGTACGTCACAGAAACTGAAGGTTTAATTTTTTAGAGAGGAAAAAAATACCTCTCTGTGATTTCCCTTTTGAGTCGAAAATGTATCTTTAGAAAAGTAACCTCTTCTACTTGTGATTTCCTGACAAATGTCTGGAAAAAGATCTCATTTTCTTAGTTTGCAGCCAGATATTTAGAAGAGTGTATGCTCTTATTTTAATACTGTAGTACTTGCAACCTTATAAATTGAGTCTGTATAATCTTTGTCTACTCTTCAAATGCTTTGTGTAGGAATGGCGAGAAGCTACATATTAGTTACTCTACTGATGCTGATTCTTTTCCTGTATTCTAGTATTTGGAATCAGTTCGGCCACTTATGGATGATGAAGAGTTCAGAAGAATGGAGGGTCTTGCCAAAGATTTTGCATTTAATTTGGGACCAAGGCTTCAGTGGTATTTGAAGCTGAAGTCCTGGTGGGCCACAAACTATGTGAGTAGTTAAATAGGAGGCTCAATTATTCAAGTGACACGATTTTTCTCTGTTGCCTTTTTTGGCTAAATTTTCATTCTTTCTTAAATGTAAAAGAAGGCAATTGTGCCTAATATTTTTGCGAAGTGCATTGGAGACCCCCTGATTTGCACAGAAATAATTTGTGTGACTTGGTAAACAGTGTGGTGAATGGAACTTGAAAGAATGAATCCCCATTTTGTGTTTGTTATTCTGGAGCAGGTGATTTAGCTTTTGCTGATATGGTTGCTTTTGAGGTCTGTTTATTTGCTTGTTAAGTTTGGTAACTCAACAGTGGGCCTGGCTACCCAGGTAGTTTAGAAGACTGATTTAGGACAATTTTTTTATATAGAGAAGCTAAAGCATATGGAACACAAATAAGGAACTGTAACAGCAAGTGGGTTTTTTTACGAAATAGAAAACCCAAACCCCAACATCATAGTAAGAACTGTGATGTCATTCCTTCCTGATATATTATCTAGCTGTACCCAGTAGCCTAAGCTGAGCTACAGTGTCCTGTCAAAGCCTGCAAAACATTGAGGAGATCTGATACATTTTAAATATTATCTGAAGATGATGACTTCTTCAGAAGTTTATCAGAGAGCTACAGCTATATTTAATTTAATTCTCTCCCCTTTTTTGCTCTTTTCCCTAAAGTTTAACTCAAATTAAATTTTTTTTGTTTGTCTTTTAAGTAGTGGGGCAAGCTAGGAATTTCCTTCCTGCTTCTGTATGGAATGTTGTTTTGTGGAGTCATAAAGGTAGAAAACACAAACTGTGGAAATTACAAGGTTTTACTGCTTTTATTTTCCTTCCTGCTATAGGTTAGTGATTGGTGGGAAGAATATATCTACCTTAGAGGACGTGGACCGATTATGGTTAATAGTAACTATTTTGCAATGGTAGGTAAAGACTATAAATACCTTATGTGTCAAGAAAGCACTGTAAAATTTCTGCCAGATATCTTATTTCATGATATCTTTCTGTTTAGAATTCCATTGCCACTGACTATATGACCTTTGCTTTTCTTTGTTCTAGTGTAACCTGCAGCCAGTGTCTTCAAATACAGTGCTATCTTAATAATAAACTTGGCACATCTGCCACTTAGGCAGACTCATGCAGTAATGACTTAGAGTTTTGTGCTTACTGCAGCAAGCAATCTTTCAAAAGCTCTATGTAAAACTTCATAGGTAACACAATTCAACAAGGCGTGTGCTCATATTCACAAATATCTGTATGGGAAGTTAAATTGTAAAAGACTAAAAAGCAAATAGAGGAAGTATAGCCATCTTGGATTCAATTTTTAAGTAGCATTGTCTTTTCTACTGGGATGATTAACAACTGTTGTGTCTGTTTTAGAACTGACCTTGGTTAAGGTGATTGTGACTGTTAAAGAAACTTAGGTTTCAAGTCATCAACTTGCTGCACTATTGCTCTTCATATGCTTTAAAGCCTTTTCTATCTTGACCAGAATAAACTTCAAGAACATGGATGAGACATACTATCAGTTGTTTTTTGTGGTGTTTTGTTTTGTTTTTTAAATGTAGTCCGGTAATCAATAACTTATGATTCTTATTTACTTTACAGGATTTCCTTTATTTATCTCCCACAACCCTGCAGGCAGCTAGAGCTGGTAATGTTATCCATGCCATCCTACTCTACCGGAAAAAACTGGACAGACAAGAAATCAAGCCAGTATGTATATAAGTTTAAATGGCTTTTCATCTTTTTCCAGCACAGTCTGTAAGAAGTTGATCAGTTTTCAGAATGGGACAGGAGAGGAGTGTCTTCTTGTCAGAACTACTTTTAAGATGTAGCTAAATTTATGGTCCCAAACATCTTGATTATCACTTAAATCACATGTGGGCAGAAACTACCAACTATGAAAAATACAGGATTCTGTCATGCCAACTAATGGAGTTATTTGAAATTAACATGTATTTGCCCACAAGACAAATAGAGGCTCATACTTGCAAAACTTAAGTATTCTGTATAACAGATGTTACTGTGGTATGTACTAAGCATGTAATGGTACTTTTGAGCCACTGAAGTCTGAAAAGTCTGTGGAATCACGTAGTGTGAGCACAGGGGGTGGTTGGGACAAAGGACTGGGCCTTGGGGCCAAGTGTGGGCCAGTGGAAGCCTAAGTATAGATTGTTCTGTCCAGTGGCTGTGTGTTGTAGCGATGAAATATTGTGGAAACAATTAAGTAGTTTTGTTGAAGGTCACGGCAGGCATGTGATTAGTTGTATGTAACTACAAATCTGAGAAATGTGAACTTTTGTTCCTAAAAAGCCAGAAATAGCTTTAAAAGAAGAAATTAAGGTGTAATACATGCTGCACGTGTAAGTTTTGCACCTGGACTGGCCATTGAGAGCTCTTTGAATTTCAGATGCTAGCTAGCTTCAGTCATCCCTCCTGAAGGGGGAGCTTTTGGGGGGGGTGGGGAGGGGTGGAGTGGGAAATACAGCTACTGGAATGTCAGTGTGATCTTCCACACGTAGTTCAAGGAAAGACAATGAAGGAGGGATGGTGGTGAACAACCCTGAGTTGGTGTATTATAAATCTTACTGTTCTACAGCCTGTCTCTAAGCAGATCCTATTTTTTCTTTCCTTTTTAATTTGCCAACTGTGTATGCAAAATTACATTTTAATGTACTTTTTCGGCACAGATTCTACTGATGGGATCTACTGTTCCACTCTGCTCAGCTCAGTGGGAACGAATGTTTAATACCTCCCGTATTCCAGGAGAGGAATCAGGTAAGCAGGGCCAGCCAAGGAGAATAAACTTCTTAATGGAATTCAGGTTTTGGGATATTTTCTGCTGAAACTCTGTTGGTCCAGATAAGGATGTGACAAACACAAGGACACACCAGTACTGTGTTCCAATACTGAGGAAGTAATGAATTGCTATAGAGTGCATAGATGTTTTTCCTTTTAGGATGATTTTGAAACTTCATCAATTATTTTTAGCTCTTTCTTTACTTAAATTAAAAACTAACTTCAAGGAACTGTTATCTGTCCTGTGTCTTTAATTTATAAATAACCTTTACTTTTCTCCTTTCTACTCTTTCACGATCCTTTGATATCCATGTTTTTATCTTTGTAAAAGTTGTGCTCTCATCTGAACCATTTTAAAATCTTTTGCGTGCTTGACTTTCCCTTTTTCCTTTCAGCTTATGAGTCACAACAACATCCCAATGTGTCCTTCTCAACACTAGTTGTTTACCTGGTTTAGAGGCAGGTACAATCTTATTCCTGTCATGGTTTCCAATGCCACTGTTACCTTCACCTTTTGTATGCACTATATGACATCAGCTCAGTGAAATCGCCTCTAATAAGGACTGTGTCCAAAATTTTCTCTGTATGACATTAAGAAAATACATACTCTGGGTTTTGTTAGTTCCTGCCCTGCCCTAACTTGAAGCAGTGGCCTGATTATCCTAAGCTATGAGTAACTAAGTTTTCACATTTTAATGTTGAATAGAGGGGCATACCTGTTGACTTACAGCAGGGTCACTTTCACCTGAGTCTCTTTCTGCAACTTCTGCTTATTGTGGGAGACTAAGGATATGTTTACATGATTACAAGCAATCATGTTAGCTCAGTCAAAAAAAAAAAAAATATTGTACCTGTGAGTAGCAGTTCATATACACTTTCTCAGTGTAGGAGTACATATGCTCTCATTGCATGCACTCATTAACACTGTCTATAGACATAAAAGCATTTCACTTTAGTCAATGGCAAACCTTTGATAAGTTATTTGTTGTATCTCACCGTAAAAATATCATGTGTTTTTGGTGGTCAGTACATCATCCAAGATCTTGAGGCTGATTATTTTCCATATGGTGTCATTTTTCTAAAGGTAATGTGTCCCTAAAGGTTCATCGTGGGTTTCTCCCCAAGGTAGCCTCCAAATATCTCTATCAGGATATCCTAAATATTCCAGGCTCAAGCTGGTTTTTATGATCTTAATGTTAAAATGGCTATTTTTCCTGAGTTTTGTCACTGTAAAAGGAGGCAGATCGCATAGAAATACTAACATTTCTAGTCAACAGGTGGAAAAAATCGTCACTATCCATTTTCTCGTTCTTTGAGAAGCGAACTAATAATTTCACAGCAGGTTTCAGTAAAGACTGCTGGTGTTGTGCTTTCTACAAAAGCTTAAGCTATATCTAGGTTTCTCTGATCTGATTATAAGCTGAAGAGCCTCTTAGAACTGAATTTGCATGTTTATCCAACACTGCATCACTGTGGGAGCATCAGAATGAAATACAGAATTTCGCAGAGTTATCCTGACAGACATGATTAGCACAGAGGACAATCACTAAGAATTTGGAATACAAGGGGTTATTGGTTAGTCATGTTCATTGGGAATGTACGTATGGGCTGTTACTTGAAGGTAGGATTTTATTTTATTTTTTTTTTACTTTCTCACTCTTGCATTTCAAGCTGCCTTTGAGCATGTTAGTCCCATTCAACTACAGAATAAACAACATGAAGAGTTTGTAAACAGACACAGGGATGTGCTCACTCTTCCCTGCTGGAGGTCTGATATTTGCTGTATGAGGTTGGTTAAGCAGGGGGAAGTGGCATTGGCTAATAGATAAAGCAGTAGATGCGTCTGTCAGATAAGGATTTTACACTCAGTTCTGCTGCTGGCCTTTGGTAGATTATTGAGGAATTACTTCCTAGCTATGCCTCAGCTTCCTTTATGTGCAAAATGGAGAAAAACATATCCCTGATGTGATTACTCCCTGATCATGAACTAGTAGCTTAAGTAGGCTAGCAAGTTTTAAAGTCTCTGTTAGACAACTGTAGTGTATGAGCCAATGTTATTTAGAATACTTCAAGTACTGAAAGTGTTATCCTTGCCCCTTCTCTCTAAGTGAAATAGAAGTTATGAACTGCTTGTATTTAGCTTTGGATTTGGTGTTCTCTTAGTCTAAAACGAGTTTTGCACAGAAGTGTAGAAGTCGCCAATTCTACCTGTAACACCTGATTAAAATACATCCTGTATATCTTAATGGTTCGCCTCAGTTTCTCCTGCTTAAAGTCTTTCCAATTAAATTACAGTCAGCATCATAAATTTACCTTATTTTCTTCTTAAGCACTTCACATTTCCTAGTTTACTTTTTCAATTTTTAATTTTCTACTTTTCTAAAGGAAAACCAAATTTTGTCATTCTGTATATGACTAAGTGAGTTATAAAGACATTTTTCCCAGATTCTCATGAGTAGCTTGATTTCTTTCCCCCTGATTTCAGTTGTATTTTGTGTATGTTACCATTCCTAAAGGAGCAGCATATTAAAAAAAAAAAAAAAAATCTGTGGCATGTCTTCATTTTAATTGGTGATAAAATCTTAATGAACATTGTATCTTGTCATTTGAGCAGTTGTTCAAGTTTCACGTCTTTTGACAAAACACACTATGGAGTGACCCACTTCTTTTAAGCAGGGAAGAGCTTTTATGTCTTTCCATTCCCTTTTTTTTTTTTTAATAGGAAACCCATGCTGCATGTCATGTGCATCTTCAGATGTACATAAATTATTTCTTGGACTGGCAAGAAAAAGAAAGGATTTTTTTTTTTCCTATTACAACAAATCTGTACTTGGGCCCATAAGTAATGTGTCTGAAAGTAATTGCCAAGGCTCAACAACTGTTGTGAAGTCAGTTGTTGATGTAGATGACTAATGATCTTTCTTCTGCTTTTTACACTCAGGTTGTCTTTTGTACGGTACATGAGACAAATACGTGAGGTGTCCTGACTCAGGATGGGATTATAGAAAAAGTTACATCACTAGCTGATTGCTTTGCTGCTTCTTTTCCCCCTCTGTGGAGTTTCTCCTCAAGTCATGACCTATTGTATTAATTACAAGTTATCAATTACTTGACAGTTGGAGTGATGCTTCTGCCAATCCTAGCACTTTTATCACAGGCATCCTATCTTTGGCAGAAATGCAAAGTGGATAGCCAAAGGCATGATTAGTGTAAAACTGCCTCTGATCAGTAGATGGAGCATACCTACCAAGAAATTATGGATAGCTGAGAGCACTCAATGTATAGAGCTCTTTCCTGGTGCAAAGTTTCTCAGATCTCTCAGAATCATGGCTCCTCGCTTTTGGTGTCATCTTTCTTCATCTTAGACCCATCTCAGTAATGGGTATTTTCAGATTCATAGGAATATAACAGTTCTTTGGGGTAGTAAAGGGACTGAATTAACAGGTTTTGTCAATTGAGGGCTTTTCCTGGCTGCTGTAGAAACCTTCATCTGTGGTTTGGTACATGACTATGTTCAGCTTATCCCAATTAAGCATTATAAATAATAAAGTGAGGAAAAACTTGTGGCCTGGGTTTCTGCTTCACTGACTTCCGTAACACTATACTTTTTGGCCATAGATGGAGTATTCACTCTGCATCTGCCAGGGTAAATGTGAACAAAAGTTTATGTTACTAAATCTGGGCTCTTAAGACTCCCCACAGCTTGTACGGTGAGTTGTCTAGCACTTGTATGCAGATGATTTAAAAGTACCTTTCCTCAGACTCATCTAGGTTGTTCTTTGCCTGACTGCTTAATCAGACTACACACTAGTGCTTACTTTTCAGATACAGTAATGCAGATTTAGTTGGTTAATATTGGTCTCCAGTGTGGAAACTGGTGGTGCTATATATGCAAACGATTATCAAATCTGGGTATTTGACTGTTTCATGCAGGAAACTTTGTGCTGAAATAACATGGGGGAGCGGAGCAGTTTATTCCACAGTGTTTATTATTTTGTTAAAATAAATAAGCTGTGGCTAACTGGTAGTGCCTGTAGTAGGCATTTGATGTTATTTAGTGCATTAGTGTTTTGAGACTTCAGCTTTGTTTTCACGTAAGTTATTGCAATTCTAGATACTCTCCAGCATGTGAAAGACAGCAAACACATTGTTGTGTATCACAAGGGCCGTTACTTCAAAGTGTGGCTGTACCATGATGGTAGACTACTGAAACCCCGAGAAATTGAACAGCAGATACAAAGAATTCTTGATGATGATTCAGAGCCTCAGGCTGGTGAAGAGAAGCTAGCAGCTCTTACTGCAGGAGATAGGTATGCTGGTTATTATTCTTTAAAATTGTAATATTTAGAAATAGTTGCATAACATATTAATTGAGTATTGGCTTTGGAATTTTAAGATAGTCTGCAGTCAGTTGATTACACCTCGATCACTGATTTTTGTATATTGCTAGTATGTTACAGCTGTTCAATCATTTGTAACTATATGGAGTTAAAAGTAATTTTGCAGTGGCAACCCTGTATACAGATTATCTGTACTAACTGGTTTAATTGGGGTTATCATAAGAGTTGTAATTTGAAGCTTTACAGTATTACACATATTGAACTATTTGTGTTTTATATCTACTCAGGGGTTCACTGGCATTTTAAAGACTGTCTTAAAATTAAAATTGGGATGTGAATTCAGTAACTGTTACTCCATATTCATGATTTGCACCAATAAAATAAAGCCCGATGTACTTGATTCTCAGTGCAAGATGATTGAGTTCAATTAAATCGTGACAATCTCTGTATAGTTGATTCTGGATGAGGGAGAGAAAGAGCTGTGGATTTTAATATACTTTCTTACTAAGAATCCTTCCTTTTTCTCTCTTTCTGCTTCAAAACAAACTGAAATACTTTTTCATTGGGAAAATCACATAAATTTATAAATAAACATGGCACAACTATACAGGAATTACTTTATTCAGGACGACTTAAACTTCAGGTCTGTTTCAGGAATTTACCATGGAACTTCTTCTTGACAGTTGTCCAGACTCTTAGATTTAGATATTACAACACTGGATACTCATATCTGTTTATTGTTTTTATTAATATTACTAGTTTCTTCTTCCATATAATATACGTTTTCTTTTGCTCAGCTATAAACACAGATGGCTTATATTATACATATTGCATGCCACAGAAATGTTGAATTTCTGAGGATTAAGCTTTGCACATGTGATATGTTTAATTGATTCCTAATATTACATTGTATGTGTATTTTCAGAACTTTTCACTGGTGATATAGTTTAAATACAATTCAAGTAGTTGCTTCAAATTCGATAGAAGTAGGAGGAATGTCTCATAGTGAACTTAAAGGTGATAAAACTTTTTGAGAAATTGATGTAATCTGGCTATAAACCAAATCTGTTTTGCAGAGTACCGTGGGCTAAAGCTCGACAGGCTTATTTTAGCCGTGGAAAGAACAAACAGTCCTTAGATGCTGTTGAAAAAGCAGCTTTTTTTGTGACATTGGATGACATCGATCAAGGGTACAGGAAAGAAGATCCAGTGGGATCACTGGATGCCTATGCAAAATCCTTAATACATGGCAGATGTTATGACAGGTACAGCACTGACTCTGGAAAATGCCTTCTCTTCTTAGAATTTCAGTAATTCATGTGGCTAATACATTCAAAATAGTGACTTATAAGCTGATAAATTTCATAGAATCACAGAATGTTTTGGGTTGGAAGGGTCCTTCAAAGATCATCTGGTCCACACACACCACACGCACAACCCTTGCTATGGACAGGGACATTTTTCACTACATCAGATTGCTCAAAGCCTCGTCCAGCCTGACTTTGAATACTTCCAATGATGGGATATCCACTTCTCTGGGAAACCTGTCCCGGTGTCTCACCACCCTCATTGGGTGGGAAAAAAAAAAAAAATTCTCCCTTATGACGAATCTAAATCTATCCTCTTTCAGTTTATAACCGTTGCCCCTTGTCCTGTCACTACTAGTCCTGGTAAAAAGTACTTCTCAGTTTCATAAGCCCTCTTTATATATTGAAAAGCCCCAAGAAGGTGTCCTAGAGCCTTCTCTTCTCCAGGCTGAACAACCCCAACTCTCAGCCTTTCTTCATGGGAGAGGTGTTCCAGCTCTTTGAACACTTTCATGGCCCTCACCTGGACCCACTCTAACCTGTCCCTGTATTTGTTGTACTGTGAACCCCAGAGCTGGATGCAGGACTCTAGCTGGGGTCTTGTAAGAGCAGAGTAGATGGTGAGAATCCCCTCCCCTTGACCTGCCAGCCATGCTGCTTCTTATGCAGCCCAGGATATGATTGTATTTCTGGGCTGCAAGCACACGTTGCTGGCTCATGTCCAGTTTTTCATCCACCAGTACGCCAAGTCCTTCTCTGCAGGGCTGCTCAATCTATTCATCCCCCAGTCTGTTGATACTGGGCATTGCCCTGACTTACGTGCAGGACTTTGCACTTGGCTTTGTTGCACTTCATGAAGTTCATGTGGTAGAACTTCATGAGGTTCAAATTTATGTCTATTTAATTAAATAAACTACTATTGAAAAACTATTATTAAAAAAAAAGCCAACAACTAGTGCATTTAAATGTGAACTTTTGAGAGATGAAGTTACAGTATAAAAATGCTTTTGAAATATACAAAACCATAAGGAAATCTTGATTTCTTTTGTAGGTGGTTTGATAAAACATTCTCTCTTATAGTATTCAAAAATGGCAGAATGGGTCTGAATGCAGAGCACTCTTGGGCAGATGCTCCTATTGTTGGACACCTGTGGGAGGTAGGTATTTAGTACAAAAAGTTAATGCAGAAGATAATGTGATACGGTCCATGCAACAGTCCTGAAGATCAGCAGTTACTTTCAATTCCTTGCATTCACGTTGCTGATGAGTGATTATGGGCCTGTGTCTACAGCACTTGTGGAATTTAAAAAAAAAAAAAAAAAACAACAAACAAAAAAAAACCAAACCAAAACCAACCAACCCTTGTTTAACAGAAAACACTTCTGTCCTTTAAATCAAATGTCTTTATTGCATTTTAATGAGCACAGATGTCTTCATAGAAAAGTGATACAGCTCCCCATCTAACTTGTTTAGAATATTCTGATTCAATAGATTGTTGCCTCTTTGATAGGGCATTGTATTTTGTGTATGTACACCCTCCTTGAAACACTTAAGCTTCCTTACGCCTCTTTCTAGCCACTTTCTTTCTTTCTAGCCGCTTTCTAGTAGTGTACAGAGTTTTAACTTTTCCTCTAAGCCATTGTTTGATGAGCTGCAGATTGATATGCTGTTTAAATTATTGTATTTATTTTTAATCAGTGGAATAATGCATGTTTGGTCATCACTAACTTAGTTTATTACTTGAAATTCTATTTGATTTTTTTTTTTTCTTTTTGAAGCTTAAACCCATAAATGGTTACATGACTCAGTCACACAAAACTATTTCAGAAACACTAGATAATTCTGATTTCATTATGTATTTGTTCAAATGGGTCTCAGGTCTGACTGGTAGCCCAAGTAATTTCCCAATTTTATTATCGGAGTGTTTCCATGTGTGTAAGAACACAAAATCCTCATTGCATTCTCTAACCAGAGAAGAAAGAAGGCCAAACTGATTTGAGATTGACTTGAGAGTACAGTTTAGACTAGCTCAATGGAAAAGAATTACTTTGTTTCTTGTAATGAATGACGTTACAGGCTTTAGTTTATATCTCTGTACTTACTATGAGTTGATTCATTTTCTGCTAAGAATAAAGATGACTAAAATAAACTAAGTAGGATTTAACTTCCTAAAAAGTTATCTGTTGTTAGCTCTTTATAGATTGTCTATTTTTAGAATAGAATGGATTAAGCTTTATTTCATAGTTGGCGTGTTCTGATCACTAAGTGAGAAAGTTAAATTAAGAGATTAGAAATATACATGTAGACCATGCAGTCTTTTTTTTTTTTTTTTTTTTTACTTTGAGGATGTTGTTTGAAATCTTGTAAGACAGACTTTTTGTCTGTTGTTCAAGTTGTATTGTTCATCTTGGAAACATACTTCCTCACCCAAGAGCTCTAGTGCACATATAAAATAAAGAGCAATTTTGAGTGGGATGCAAACCTTAAAAATAATTAAATTCTTGCAGGGATTTGTATGTACTTGCTCCAAAATAAACTGTTTCTTGATGAACAAGTTTTGACAGGTAACTTGTAGAAATTCTGTAGAATCTAAATTCTAAGACTCTAAGGTTGTGAAATCTAAGACTGACTTTTTTACTACTAGTAAGTTTGAGGTGGGTGTTTAATTGAAACATTTTGATTAATTCAGTAGCATCTAACAAATTGCACCAATGTGATTGAATAGTTGTTTGTGCATATCTGATATTCTTCCCACTCAGAACACAAGTAAAAATGCCTTAAAATAAGAGGCAAAACTGAGGGTTTCACTTGCAGCTGTTTTCAATAATTAGAAAGAGATTGTATATTGCATTTCACTATGTACTGAACATGGGTTATATTGATTTTTGCAATGAAATCCTAATTCCACATTGAACGTGTTGCAATTCTGAGGAAGTATCGTTCTTTGCAGAATGTAATGGCAACTGAGTATCTTGAACTGGGCTATTCAGAAGACGGGCATTGCAAAGGAGATACCAATCAAAATATTCCTATCCCTACCAAACTACAGTGGGAAATTCCAGAAGAAGTAAGTACAGAACAGCTAGCGGATTGAGGAAGAAGCTCCTCTTTTCCTGAGCAGCCAAATCATTTAAGTAATTGCTGATAACCCTATAAATCAGCTTTAAATTCCTTTGAATCCTGTAGGATGTGTATTTCATGTGTGGACATTACGCACTTTACTTAAAAAGATATCATAGGTTTTTTAACGTCACTCTTTAAAAATTCTGGCTGGGAAATGCCAACTTTTTACTGGAAACTTTCTTGTATGTCAAAAATAAGTGGCTACCTATTTTAAATAATAATTAAGATGAAGTTTAAGCTGCTGAGATTTCATTACTGTTGTCACAATGCTCCTGCATAATAGTTCCGTAAGATTAGCTGTCTTTTGTGTTCAAAATTCTGTATATGTGTCTATCAAGGTTAGATTTTTTTTTTTTTTTTTTGCCTGAGTTCAAGAGAAACTGCCATCACCTATTTGGATTTTAACTTTGAATAAAAAGGTAATGGTTGGTGATACGTTTAATTAAGCAAGCATAGCAGATTGGAAGCCACACAACTATTGCCATTTTATCTCTGTTCTTTTATGTTCTAGTGATCTGAACAGTCTTAATGCTGGTATTTTTTTTAAAAGTGTAATTTTTGGACTCCGGATGTGCATTGGCTTAAAACTTTTTTTTATTAGCTTTTTGAATTTTAACTTCCTGGCAAAGATAGCTTCTCTGCTTTCTCCAAAGGGAGATTATTTAGATAATGACATTCCTGGCATGCATAAAGGCAATATTTCTTATTTATCAATTAAAAATATTTTCACTTTTTCAACAGTTCTCTCAAATGCCATCAACTGCATGCATATGCATTTATGTGCCTTTATTTATTTGTTGTAGTGTCAAGAAGTGATTGAGAGGTCTCTGAGCACTGCCACAGCTCTAGCAGATGATGTAGACTTCCATTCATTTTTCTTTGATGCTTTTGGGAAGGGACAAATAAAGAAAGCAAAAACCAGCCCTGATGCCTTCGTGCAACTTGCCCTGCAGCTTGCTCACTATCGGGTAAGAGGATCAGACTGTTTTTGGCTTATAGAATCTCATGAAATTGGGTATAGCATGTTTGTGATTAAAATATGTGACTATGTAAAGTACTTCAGAGTAATCCTGTGCTGCTTGTGCAAGGTTATTAAAGACATTCAATGGAAATTGGTATAAACCCTAAACAGATTACTAGCTGGAAACTAATTGTCCAAAGGTTGGCGTATTGACACTCGTGCAAATTTTTTTTTGCTTAGTTGGTCTTTTCCAGGGCATTTTTTGACTTGAAAGAAGTAGGTATAAAACTTGTAGTAGCTGTGTTCATAATTAGAATAATGTTAAATTTGGAACAATTTGATTAACAGAAATGCCTGCCTGTGTTTTCTTCTGTTAGTTCACTTTTTCTATAATGTGTTCTCAGAAAACACCAGTGTAGCATGACTTGCATTTTGCTTTCTAGTTGTCACTGTTGAGATACTGCTCTACTTTTTTTTCTTGGACGAGGTGGGGTGGGTGTGTTCAAAGCATCCAAATTTCCTGGCTGCTACCACCACTTACAGTCTTTCTTACCATTAGTTAGGATAGCTGCACAGCAAATAGTTTGATTATCCACCCATCTCTTCTACTTTGAACACCTACCCTCTTAATCTAAAACTGAATAGACTTTCACAATCTGTTCTGATGTATATTTTGGACAGGTAGAGTTGCTAATGTGTTAGATAAACTTCTATCGTTTGGCAATTTTTAGTTTGTAGATTGTGCACATCTACAGGAAATATGGGAGGCACACTTCCTGGATTTTGCATACTCTGTTCAGTTCTTGCGTTCTAGAAAATCCCCACACTGGCATGTGTCTCCATGCTGTTAAATGTTTAACTGAAAATATTTGTAAGGATGTTAGTTTTCTTGATTACTTACCACAACTGTGTTAATTGGGAAGCCCCTGAACTTTCAAATAGGTTTTTGATAGCCTTTCAGTTTCTGTTGTAAACTGAAAAAGACTGAATATAAAATGCAGAGGGTAATCCTTGCTAGTTTGGTTGTTCTGTTAGCATTTATCAAATCCTGCTACTAATTTTATTTTTGCCTGTATTATATATAGTTAAGACTGCTAATAGTGGACCACTAAAAATTTAACATTGAGTTTAATTTGTGGACTGATTCATATCCTGTGTGCTTACCTTGAACTGTTGATTAAGAGCGGCAAAGTCTGGCTAAACTTTTAAGTTCTTATTTTTCCCTTTTCAAGGACATGGGAAAATTTTCTTTAACATATGAAGCCTCTATGACACGCTTGTTCAGAGAAGGCAGGACCGAAACTGTTCGTTCATGTACTGTTGAATCATGTAATTTTGTTCAAACCATGGAAGACCCAACTGAAAGCGTAAGTTCATGGTGGTGTTGCCTTATACAAACCATAAGGCACATGAGTTATCACTAGATATCTATATAAGTTCCCAGATAGTTTTTAAGCACTTAGAGTGATGCCTTTGTTTTTTAGGAACAAAGTGCAGCATAAGGTAATTGTCCACATTTTTCTGTCAGTATGGCAGAAATTCAAGTCTATACTAAAAGTGTATGGCAGTAACTTAGCCAAATATGTAATTTCTTACAGCTCCTGACCTCCAGAAAACTGAGATGACTTGTGAAAATTTTGTGACCTGTGAAACGTAAACGTAGATTTGTAAAATAAGTAACCTTATAACACTTAGGCTTTCTTTTCTGATAGGGAAGCAAGTATTATTCACAGGAAATAAGTCGTTGCTCTTACATGTTGATTTCAGTGGACTTTTTAATCTTGCTTGTGATGTTCTGAAAAAGAGGACTTTGTTAAATAGGAATTTACTCAAGGTATTGCATCCAGGCCTCAGTAACAGCTGCGTGGGTGAAAGTTCAAATAAAGATCTAGGACTAAAACAATCAGTAATTGAACACTGACATAGCACATTCAGTGCTATGCCATTGGGAAAAATGAAGCCGTCACTTTAGTTAGTCTTGCCCTTTATTTTTGTTAGTCTTTTGTCTCTGTACTTTTTTGTGGTACAGTATTAGCTGGGGTGGTGTGTCTGGTTTTGAACACCACACTTGAGTGATGGATGGATGGATTGGACACTTGAGTGATGGATGGATGGATTGGAGAGAGTCTAAAGGAGAGCAAGAAGGATGGTTAAAGACCTCTGAAGAGGATTTGTGAGGAGAATTTGAACTTTAATTATTCTTGCCTAGTCTGAAGAAGAGAAAACACTGTGGAAGAGGTAGGCACCCAAGTTCTGCTCAGGAGGATAAAAACCCTGATGGAGAGATGATGAGAAAAATCTGTTCTCTGTCCCAAGAAGTAATGGACTTAAATTTCAGAAAGAAACATGAGGGAAACATTTTCTGCTAGAAAGGATAATGAGTAAGGAAGGAGATAGTAAGAAGCCTGAAACAGATTGCTTGGGGAGGTTGTTTTTTCACTCTTCAAGATTTTCAAAGTAAATTACGTAATGGTCCTTCAGGAAAGAGGTTGATCAAATCTTAGGGTGGAGAAGTCTAAGCAAATGAGTAGTTGAGGTTCTTTCTAGTCCCATGATTCTATGAATCTGCAAGAAAATAGATGAACAGAGAAAAGAGAGAAACTCTTTTCTTCCTCCTCTTTCTGGAGGTTCTATGTAGGTAAAAGCCCCCTGGATTTTTCAATATGCTGTGCTGGGAGCTCTGATCAGGCCAGTGCAAGTCTGGAAATCCAGCCGTGTCAGCATGTCATAGGTAACTGTCTGGCACAGCTACTGTAAAACTACCCTGTTCTATAGAAAGTAATTTTGGCATAGTCCTAATGTCAGAATAAACTGCTATTGTATCTCTGCAGTTAACAACGGGATTTCTGTTAAAGGAATAAGGTAGCCACATACATGGCAGGATCATACATATAGCAAATTTCATTCTGCTCGCTTTTTGTGTTTGGTGATTTGGTTTTTTTACGTGATGCTTTTTCAGACTTGTCGATACATTACTGCCCTTCATCTGCTCTGTGGCTGATCGTTCCAGAGGAACCTTGCCTTCATAATGCAGTTTTTATGCGTTATGAAGATTATATTATATTCATTTATATATTATTTTAAAAATAGTTGTCTGCCTTTATGGCTTGCTTCTACTTCTCTCTGTGTTTTTCCTTAGAATTTTTCCTGAGCATTTGTATCCTCTATGGACTGTCCACAAATCTTTACTCCTGAATACCAATGGTAGGCAAGCTTAGCATGACAACAAGTAATTTATTAGTAAGTGATTTAGTTTCTCATGCAGGAGGCAAATAGGCTGCTCACTGTGTCCCAGAAAAGTGGTGTAAAATACAGTGACGCTGGAGATAAGAAGTGTCCTGGTTTGAGGACACAAGTAGTGACAGGTTGCTGTATACTCAGTGTGTTGCGTTCCACATTATAAAATTTTAACAAAGTAGCTATTTAAGTGTTTTGAACACATACTTTCTTTCCGCCCTTGCAACATTCATATGGTGTTCATGGAGTCATAGAATATCTCAAGTTGGAAGGGACCCATAAGGATCATGGAGTCCAACTCCCTGGTCCTTGCAGGACTACCTAAACCATATGACTAAGTATGTCATCCAGATGCTCCTTGAACTCTGATAGGCTTGATGCCCTGACCACTTCCCTGGGAAGCCTGTTCCATTGACCAACCACCCTTTCAGTGGGGAACATTTTCCTAATGTCCAATCTGAACCTCCCATAATGCAGCTTAATTCCATTTCCTTGTGACCTATCACTAGTCATCAGAGAGATCAGCAGCTCCCCCTCCACTGCTCCTCTTGAGGAAGTTGCAGGCTGAGATGAGATCACCACCCCTCAGCCTTCTCGTCTCTAAGCTGAACAAACCAGGTGACCTCAGCCACTCCTCATAAGTCTTGCCCTCAAGACCTTTCACTGTCTTGATCACGCTCCTCTGGACACACTCAATATCCTTCTTATAGTGAGGTGCCCAAAACTGCACACAGTACTCAAGGTGGGGCAGCGTAGAGTGGGACAGTCAGCACCCTCAACTGGCTAGCTATGCTGTGCGGGGTGCACCCCAAGGACACAGTTGGCCCTTTTGGCTGCCAGGGCACACTGTTGACACATATTGCCATTGACACGTATTGCCATTGACCCAGACTCCCAGATCTCTTTCTGTGGGGCTGTTCTCCAGCCTGTCATCCCCCAGTTTGTACATTTAACCAGAAATACCCTGTCCCAGGTGCAGAATCCAGCACTTGCTCTTGTTAAATTTTGAATGGTTGGTGATTGCCCAGCTCTTTGGTCTATCCAGATATCTCTGTAAGGCCTCTCTACCCTGGAGGGGGAGTCCACAGCTCCTTCTAATTTAGTGTCATTGGCAAATTTACTTCATCTACATTAAACTCCTGCATCCAGATCCCTTATAAAAACGTTAAAGAGCCCTAAAATTGAGCCCTGGGGAGCCCCACTGGTGACTGGCTGCCAGCCTGATATAACCCTATTTATTATAACTCTTTGAGCCCAACCTGTTAGCCAATTGTTCACCCAATGTATTATGAACTTGTGTAGCTGTATGCTTGACATTTTGTCCAGAAGGATACTGCGAGAGATGGTTATCAAAAGCTTTGCTAGAATAAATCCTGTATGTCTACTGGCTTCCCTTGGCCAGCTAGATGGGTGACCTTGTCATAAAGGAAGGTAAGTTAGTTAAACAAGACTTTGCCTTCGTGAACCCATTTTGGCTGTGGCCAACATGTCTCTCAATTGTTTTTCAATAACTGCCAGAATGACCATCTCCATAATTTTACCAGGCATTGAATTGGGACTGACAGGCCTGTAATTACCAGGGTCTTCCTTCTTACCCTTCTTGAAAATCGGGACAATATTTGTCAGCTTCCGGTTGACTGGGACGTCTCCAGATTCCCAAGACCATTGAACAATAATGGAGAGAGGTCCTGTGATAACATCAGCCTGCTCTTTTAGTATCCTGGGATGAGTCCCACTAGCCTCCATAGGCTTATGAGCCTCCAGTTGCAGCAGCAAGTCTTGAACAAGTTCAGAGTCAGTTGGGAGTTGTTTATCATCCCTCTCAGTCACAGTCTTCCAGTGCAGGGCTCCATGTGTCCCAGGGCCATTCATCAGTGTTAAAGACGAAGCTGAAGAAGGCATTGAATGTCTCTGCTTTGTCTACGTCCCTATTTGGGAGGAGTCCTTTTTGTTGTCCTTCACATTACTGGCCAGCTTGAACTTTAATCAACCTTTGGCTGCATGAATCTTCTACCTGCAGTGGCAAACAGTATCTCTGTAGGCCTCCTGTGTTGCCTGTCCTTGCTTCCAATGTCCATACCCTTTCCTTTTCCTCCTGAGTTCTAGAAGATCCCTGCTTGGCCAAGCAGGCCTTCTGTCCCACTTGCTTGACGCTTTGGATTTGCCTGTTCCCAAGCTCTTAAGAGAAGGCTTTTAAAAAATGGCTAGCATTCATGGACCCCAGTACTTTCAGTATTGTCAGTTTGCCTTCTAAAATGGCTGCTGCAGTTCCAGGTTTTTTTGAATCATGTTAAGATTTGCTCTTATAGCTTTTTAAGAGCAGTTAGTATGAGTTAGTCTCTAGGAACTAAATATACAGTAATTTAGTAAACTTGAGTTGTAATCACGTTTGATTCTGGTGTTGGATCACACTTAAAATACAAATTTGTTTTTCATTATGCACTGTTTACAGCAGGGTGATACTTGCTAATACCGGAAATTGAATACACAAGGTTGAAAAGCCAGAGAATAGTAGTATTTGGTGTTAATTGCATACATTGTCTTGTACTTGACCCTTAAGTCCTCTAGGCTGGAGAGTCATTACTGTAACTTAGTTTCTACACCTTCATCCTCAACCCAGTTCATTAACCGATTTTTCTTCTTTTTTCCATTGTTAGAATGAAAATAAGCTTAAGTTCTTTCGGCTTGCTGCTGCTAAACATCAGCACTTATATCGTCTCGCCATGACCGGTGCTGGCATTGACCGCCATCTGTTTTGCCTTTATGTTGTGTCCAAGTACCTTGTTGTAGATTCTCCTTTCCTTAAGGAAGTAAGTGACTTTCATTGATAACTAGAAATTAAAGTAAGTAATCCTTTGTTTACTTAGTGTTATGTTGTATCTGCTTACATACTTGCAGAACTCTGTTTTTCCTAAGAAAAAAGGTTATGTATACACATTAATAGACCTGTGGTAATACTTTCTGTGAGCTTTGTAGTATAATACATGTTGTTAAAGATTGCAAGAAAGATATAGTGAGTATTGGTTACGTGTGTGTTTTAAATATTTTCAAGGCAGCACAACAGAGGCTATGTGTTTTCTCTCAAGAATGTTCTTTTAGAACTGTGACAAAATCACTTTCTTTTAAGTTACTATGAGTTAGAGCTATGCATTGCTATTTATTTTTTGTTTTTAATGTACAACCTTAAAGTCACTCTTTTATTACTGTGACAAATGCTGTATTACTTAAAGTAGATTTTAAGGTTGGGTTTTATAAAAGTAATTATATTGCACGTGTTCATGATTAGTAAAAAATATGTTCCAGCTTGCCTCCAAATTAAGCTACTCACATTTATCTGCTTGCCCTCCTAAATGTGAGTAGCAGCTAAGTAAAGAATAAAACAACTTTCTACAGCTTCTGCAGACTTTCAAGATCCATTTGTATTGTCGGAGATTTTACAAGCTTCTAGCCTGATTTAGAATCTTACCAGGATTTGAATATGGCCATTAATTATCTTGTTGTTAAAAAGACCTGTTATGCAGAATTTACAGGCTGTAGACCAGATTAATCTTGTTTTGAAATAGCATTTCTATTGAAAGAACTTTTATTCTCTTTGAAGAATTGACATCATGACTTGATATGTTCATGGTTTGCATACCAGGACAAGTTTAGCTGTTTCTTTTAACATTCTTAATTGTTCATTCCATTGAAATGGGAACTGGAGTTATCCTTATTGTTGCTTTATTGAGTGCTTTTTAACCTGACTAGTTTTTGAGAAAGTTGCATGTTCTTAAACACTACGTTATACCTGTTTGTATCTCTCTCATATCTAATAAAGGTTTTGTCAGAGCCTTGGAGGCTGTCAACGAGTCAGACACCACAACAACACATTGATCTAAAGAAGAACCCTGAGATGTTATCCTGTGGTGGAGGATTTGGACCGGTATGTTTGTTAAATACAAGTGCCCCTTTAAAAACAGTTTTATTTGGAATATGCCAGTCTAAAAGTTTCAGATCTGTAATACCTTAATGTTGCACATCAAAGGTGCAACACATAATTTTAAATGCATGTGTTTAATGCTTTCCCATAATGTGGATGTGCTCAGAAAAATCTGCATCACCTTTTTCTCATATCCCACTACAAGAAAGGATTATTCTTAAGGAGATACACAGTTATCAAATGTGGTACAGGGCTTCATGGCAGAGAGATCTGATAAAGTGGGGGCCTTTATCACATTACCTATGCCCAGAGCTTCTGTGCATCAGGCTATTATTACAGTGACAAATGCCCTATTACTTAAACTAGATTTTAAGGTTGGGATTTGTAAAAGTAATTATACTTGACTACTTCTTTGTATTTCCAGATTAATTAAAAGATGTGTTCATGCTTTCTTCCTAATTAAGCTACTCACGTTGTTCTGCTTGCCTGCCTAAGTGTGAGTAGTGGTTAAGTCAAGAATAAAACTATGTTCTACAGCTTTTGTAGACTTGCAAGAAACTAGTGTATTGTTAGATATTTTTGGAAGCTTCTGAAATCCTGTAGCATTTTACCAGGATTTGAACGTGGCCATCGATGATATTGTTGTTACCAAGATCTGTTAAGCAGACTTTATGGGGCTATAAACTAGATCAATCTGTTTTCAACAAGCATTTCTGTTGAAAGAACAATGAGATGGATCACAGGACTGCTCTTTGGAACACAAAAATTAGGATGACAAGTACAATGTATTTTGGCTCGTTTTTGAAGCTGGAAGCTGTTTTTTGTGTGGTTTTTTTAATGTATTTATTCATGTTTCTGATACACCTTTCAGTAGTTCTTGGAGTTGGAATGAGTTTAAATTGCAATATCAAGGAAGCCTAGCTATTGCCACGCTGCTCATTCATGAGAAACTCGCTTGCTGCAGCAGATTATAAAGTCAGTATTTAGAATCCCAAAAGAGGTGTGGTTTTGCAATAAAATAGTTTTTTGGGTGCAGGAATTTCTAGCACTTTTTTCCTTTTGTTAATGCTACATTAACTGCTCCCTTCTTACTATTTCTTCAGTCTTAATGTCCTTCCTTCAGTTGTCTGCCTTTCCAAATAACCCTGCTTACATTTCCCTTCATAATTTCTTGTATCCCTACAAAAACTGCGCGTTGGTTTGCTGAAGTAGCCCAAAGATTCAGTATATCATGCTTTTTATGTGTATGTGGTGTGTGTTAGTTTTGTTTGGGTTTTTTTTAAGCATTCTGTGGAATATAGCCCTGTAGCATTAATGGGGAGAAGACTATCAAGGCTGCTTAGCAGCAGTGTCAGCAAAGAGATTATGAACCTTTGAGTTAAGAAAGAGAGGAAGGAGGGTGGCAGCAGGATAGTCGTTGTTTACTGGACATACTTTAAATACAACATTGGACTGAAACTTGGGACTAACTGTACTGCCAATGTTGAAAAAGCTCTGCTCATGATACAGGTGTGTTCAGAATCATATCTTTGCTGTAGAGTCAGATAACTTTGCCTTTGGGCAAGTTTTCATAATACAAGGCTTGTGTACTTGGTATTTATATACTGTGTGTGTTTACATCTGCAGTGATCCCATGAATCAGGATATTTAGGTATATAACTAAACTATTTTAGTCCTTTCTAATTATGCACATTCTACTGAAGCTGTATAGTTGCTTAGGACCAGACCTTGATAGGAGAAGGTCTTTGAAGAAGTATTCTATTTCAAAATACTAAAGCTGGGAAATATTACAGACATAGATTCAGAAAATGTTAATTCCATGCACTTCAGATGAGACTAGAACTGTTTCCTTAAGTGGCATCAGTCTTCAGAAATTATGGATTATATGTGGAAGCTTAACTTTTGCTCGGGGAGAAATTGCACCTGATTTTAAAAACTGCACAGTAAGAATTGTGTAATTATGTTTAAGATAATTTAGGAATGGAACTAAAAAGTTTGGAACTTGTTTTTCTCTTCTTTCTTCCCCTAGGTGGCTGATGATGGTTATGGTGTTTCTTACATTATCTTGGGTGAAAATGCCATTCATTTCCATGTCTCCAGCAAAATATCGTGTTCTGAGACAGTAAGTCAGTCCTTTCCTATGGTTTAATAAATCTGTTCTGATACCTGCTTATGAGACTGTTCTACCCATTGTCTAAAAAGTGTAGTAGGAGTTGCAACATACAGTTATTATGTGTTTTTTCTTTAACATTGTTGAGTGGAGTTTTTGTCTCCACTTCTATACATTTAATAGCTTTATGAACGTCTTTTATGAAGAAAGCATGGGGCCCAAGGTCATCTTTACAGGTGTAGTTCCCTGGAACTCATGTAAATGACTGATATCTGTCCCATAAACAGTAAGCTGTTTTTGTTATTACAGTTTTGCTTTGATTTGCCTCTGGCAGCAGTTGTAAAGACACAGTAAAATGTATGCTTCCTATTATTTAAATCTTCCTGGTTTAAATAATACTGAAAGAAGCTGGCCCATAAGTTGTAATCTGTACTTGAGAAACATAATTAACCAAAAATTTATTAGAATAACACCCATTATTAGAACGTAGTAAATGTCATCTGTTCAATATCCTGCTGTTGCAGAGGCCTGCTTTGAGTGAGCTTCAATTTATCCCTCCCCTTTGCATTTTTCTGACTGAATAAACATGCTGAGTTTGTTCAGGATTACATAGCTGAACTAGTTTTCCTCTTTTGACCTTAACTCGTCCGAGAGATCTTGGTGCCTTTGGTTATCATTAATGATTAGGAAATAAGACTTCGTTTTTTTCATGGTTCTAATTGTTCTTCAGATGCCTGTTAGTTTGTACTTTAATTTCCCTGTATTTCTTACTTATTAGTCAAGTCAAATGTCCGTACAGAAAAGGCAGCATTTCATGTGCATGGCCTTGATATTAGTAGGGCCTTTATAGTAGGTCTTGTAATGGAGCTAATAATTTATATTTATAATCTTAATTTCTTCATTGTACCATTCAGCTGACACTTAGAATAAACCGAGCAAGTTCATTGTTTGTTTACACTTAGATAATTGTGATTTTCATTTTCAGTACTTTATGTCATTTTCAATAGCAAAAGATTCAGGATTCTGATAGGAACTCAAATACGTAATGCATTTCTAATGACCTAGAAGTCCTGAAAGAGCAGAAAAACACCTTCTGAACATTCCTTTGTTTTCTGAAAATTAGTTTTTGCAAAATCTCGTATAAAAAACCAATACCAAAACTCACCTATTTGAAAGTAACAGAACGCTACAGATGCATCTGATTTCAAAAGGACATGATCCCATTCTGTCTGTAGGAAAGTAAATGCATAATGAAAATCTCATTAGTAATAGCATAAACCTGGATTAATTTGTATAGGATTAAAATTTTGGTGGTTTAAATTGCCTATTAAATGCCCTAATTCTATAAGCTCCAAAATTACAAAATGTTAAAAGGTTCCTTTATTTGCCTAAAAGATAACTGTTGATTTGACATTACAAGTGTTTGGAGTTTTTTTTGTTTGTTTTTAAAGGATTCTCATCGTTTTGGAAAAAACATCCAAAAAGCAATGGTTGACATCATGGGTTTATTTAACCCCAGTAAAAACTGTACCAAGTGATGTGCCTTATTGGTGCCAAGCAATCTCCTGTGGCTGGGATGAGAACTCTTCTGAACAGTGAATGAGACCAAGGTTTGTCAAATAGTAGCTGGCGAAGAAACTGAGTCAACGTCATCTTGATCACCTATGAAGACCTTAGCAGTGTACTGAATGTTTCTTTTTTTTTTTTTTTTCTCCACTAGTTTGGAAGAGTTTATTTCCACAAAGGATGACTTTTGAAATCTTGTATGCTTCTAGGGATGAAGTATAGTATCATTGCATGAAGTCATGTATGTTCTAACTCCTGCAATTTTCTCTTAATTTTTATACATTTGCTCTTTTTTTACTTAAATTAGTCTACTTTTATTCCAGAATTAAAGGGATAAAACACCACCGTATTAAACTCAAATACTAGAAAAAGTTCGATTTGCTATGTATTAATAGCAGAATGTTCCTCAATGTATTTGCTGCTTTATGTCAATGAATGACAAAACTTGTGGCTGTTTACCTTCATTTGTTTTTTGTTGTGTTTTTTTTTTTTTTTTTAAGGTAGTTTCTGTAAAACTTGCCAAAAAAAAAATCCCTCATATAACCCACTGTAACATATCAAGTTGTAGAAATTTTTTGGAAAAAAAAAAAAAAATTGGGTCGTACTACATTGGATAGTAAAGTGTGTCACATTCTTCTTATTACTTACAAGCATGTTTGCCACATCATTGATTTTATTTACGTGTAAATAAATGGACTTGTTCATGCAAGTGCCTTAGAAAAAGAAAGATTCTAAACCCAGGAAAAAAGCTTATGCTGGGATAGATTTTACATTGTCTTAGTGGTGAATGAGGTGAAGTATTAGTAATGCAGATCTCGTTTTCAAACTATAAGCTAGGTTGTGGCATAAGTAGAGTTGAATATGTTGCCATATAGTGCAGTTAGGTTTAAAGCTCTAATGAAATGCTCCCATCTTAAATGGCAAAGATAAGTCCCTATGAAATGCAGGACTGACTTTGTTTCAGAGCTACAGATACTCATGTGTTTATTTTGGTGAATGGTCTTGGTGGTCATTTGAGATAAGAGTTTCTGGGTCCCATGGGGTGTCAGTTTAGTGAAATACAACCTGTTGGATCGTCTACAAACAAAGCAAGGCTGTCTGTAGAGGCTGGTCAATTGCAGTTTGTCTTCCAGCTTTCAGCCTGGAAGGAGTGACTACTACATTACCAACCGTCAGCAGGAGAAGGGTAAACTGTTAAAACTGTAGAAAATAGCTCCAGAATAGGAAAATCCTGGCCTTCTCAAACCCCTCCTGGGAGATGCTCTTGGTCAAGCAGTTTCTGAAGGATACAAGGAGGAAGGGGAAAGCTATTTCACTCAAAAAGCAGCATAATGTTTCCAAGTAAAGAAATAAAATGGCTAAACAAAATGGGGTAAATTTCTGTGCAATGCTTCTCTTCTCCAGGCTTTATAGGTATGGTTACGTTTTACATCCTGCAGTGCAGTAAAGTGTACCTGTTAGCACAACAATTTTTTAATTTTTTTGATGTAAGGTACATGGTGTTTAGTGAATGATGCTCCAGAGCTATGTTGATTTTTAAAAGGCCTTTGGGGGTTGATATAAAACTTCTCATTAGATTTTTTTTTTTTAATGTTTTCTGGCCAGTATTTCTAACTTTCTATGCCTCTTCCTGTGTTGTTTTTGTTTTTTTTTTTTTTTTTTTATCTGATCTAGCTATATTAAAACACCTGTATATGTATGTTTGAGGTAGGAAACCTCAAAGATCCCAGATGCATACTTAAGCAAATGCATGCTTACATAAATAGAGGACCCATCACAGGAATTGGCCAAAGACTCATTATTTGATTAGGTACAGTGTGTGAGAAAGGACATTTTGAAATAAGCCTTATTGTAGCTGGCAGGCCTGGCATTTATCAAATTACTGCAATAATTTTATAGTGATCTTTTCTTTTGGAGCTGCAGAAATAATGCACTGTTTTTGTTGGGTTTTTTTATTGACCACTGACCAATCTGTGCTTAAATTATCATTAGGGCATATTAGATTGTAGGGTTTTCCTTAAAAAAAAAAAAAAAGAAAAAAAATTAGATTTGCTACTCAGGTTTTAAATGTTTCAAGTCTGATTGTAGTTACTGCAGTTACCAATGCAATTTTACATTCTTAGAGAGTAAGTATAATTGGCACAGAAAGCTGTTTTTTATTGTAAATGTTTTAAACATTTTGTGGTGTTAAATGTATCTTTTTTTTAATTTGGGACTGATCATAATTCCTAAACAGATAAGATTTTATTTCATTTTCTTTAAAATATCAACAGCGTGTAAATAAAATATGCTTTTTGGATGTAAATCTTAGAAATCCACAGTGAATGTAGGTTATTAATAAATAGTTAATTTAAATCTTGGTGTTTAATATTGTGTACATGCAGTAAAACTGCTTGCTTTTTGCTCAAAAGCCATAGAAACGTAACTGAAATTACCTAGATTTGAATGAACCTTCTAGTACAGTGTACTTTATAATAAAGTAAAATGTTCATATTCCAGAAAAACTATCAATTTGCTACTAAAACCTTGAATCACTTATTCTCAATCGGTGATTTAAGAGCTCGAAGTTAGGGTTGAGTAGGTGGTAAAAGTCAGGGGTCATGATAATAAACTTATCTGTTTATTGAACAGGTGGAATTGGTGGAATATCTTGACTTGTGCATTTTCAAAATTTCTTATTTCAGCTGTTTCATGCCAGAAGTTGGGAGAGCATTAAGTGCATTCAGAGGCTACCATTGTCCAGTATTTTAACACCATTCCAAACTAAATACTCCTTTTAGGGTTGGGGTTTTTTTGAGGGACTAAGGAAGAATGTGCCTGACCTTGGAAATCATGGTTCTAATTCAGCCTTTGTACCAATTGTTTTCTCGTATAAAATATATTAATTTAAGCTATTTTTTTATCTTGTTCAATTACTCTACATCTATGGTTGGTTATTTGCATCCAACACTTTGTCTCTATTTTCTATCATCTTCTGTGACTTCAAAAATAAAATAAAAGTTCACAATTGCCAGTGCTTAGTACAATGTTTAATATCTTTTGTATCTTCTTCCCAGCCCTCTTGTTGTCGTTTCTGGACTTGTGACATCATTGCTATTAAACCCAGTTAGGAACAGTAGTAGCTGTTTATTGTACTAGTGTTTTATACATGTTAATAGGGGATGTGTTAATGAACAATTGTTTAGATTCTGTAGAAAGAAGAAACAATATAGGTCTTACTTTAGATGAGGTTTTTCCATGAGATCCAAATACCTGCTGAAATGTTTCTGTGAAAGTCTGTCTGCACTGGCTTGATCTTTACAGTGACTAATCCATAGAATATGAATGGTAGGGCAGTGGAGAATTAGTTCAGGAATAGAAAGTTAACATTGCTAAAATGTTATTCGCTTTATCTGAAGATTCCCAGTACTTGAAAACTCCTTTGAAATTGCATTAAAACTGGGAACTACTTTGAGACAGTTAAAGAAGATTTTTTTTTTTTTTTTTTTACTCTTTAAAGGTTCCCATGCTGTTTTTTGAATTGCTGTTTAATTAAAAAATCAACCACCAAACGATAACAAAAAACACCCACACAAAACCCATCAAATAGTTTTCTGTGATAGACCATATTCACAGCTTGCTGCTTTTCTGGATGTTGCAGTCTTTGCTACATGAAAGAAGACGGTTATTTCAATTTCATGCTTCATCTCTTAGGTACTGTTAGTTCCTGCTTGTATTTCAAACATCTCCCACAAAGGCTGGATACTGAAGTTGTAAATTGATATGCTGTATGGAAACTTTCTAGGCACAGAAAATACTGATTTTTGGGTTTTTTTTTTTTTTTACCCTCCTCCCTTTGCCTGTTTTTAAGGGTGGCAAGTATAAGATGCATCTTATGCTTGGAAGATGTTGCTGCAGTTGTATGTGATGATTAATCAGCTCCGGCTGAGATTAATGAACTCCTGTTGGGAAGTACTGGGAAAAAAAACACAACTTAGCTGTTAGATGAAACCTTTGAAAGGTGAGGTGAAAGTGTGGGGTATCTTTGTTTTGTTTTGAACCTTCTGAACTTCCATGGTTGCAGACCTGGGGCCAGCAGGGTGGAAGTTTGTAACCAAAAGTGTAAGGAAAAATTGGTTCCAGTTTCTTCTTGATTTAATTGTGTGGCACCTTATGGATGTAAGGTAGCTTGAAATTGTTTTGGGTGGGTTTAGTTGCTGTAGTTTGGTTGGGGTTTTTTTTCACACAAAAATTCCTAAAAATGAAGACATTAATACATAAAATGAGAAGATCACATTTAATTTCTGCTTTCAAGGAAACCATATTTTATCTTAAATGTCCATATGTAGTGGCCTGGTAACTTGGGAGTGTTTTCTAAACTCTGAAATCTTTATGGCCCCAGGATGGCAATTCCAAGATTCACTTAGTGAGTTGTAGAAAGGGCTCTTAAGAGCAGAAGCTGGAAGCCAGCTATTTCACAGAAACACAGAATGATTAGGGATGTCATTTGGGCAACCTGTGCTGGTGCTTGGTCACCCACACAGTGCAAGTGTTCAGAGGCAAATTCCTGTGTTTCAGCTCGTGCCCATTGCCTCTTGTCCCATCACTGGGCACTATGGAAAAGAGCCTGGTTCTTACTGTTATTTCTTATTTTCTTATTATTTCTTCATATTGAAATTATACTTCGAATACAAAGCAAACAAAAAAGCCCCTGCGCACCCAACCTAATTGTGCGTGCACTCGTTGCTGCCTCTGTGGAGTACAAGACGCGCCCGCGCTGGCGGGACCGGGGCGGGGGGAGGGGCGGGCTCAAGTGGCGCTCTGGCGCACGCCCGGCCTCTGTTAACGGCCCGGCGCGCGGTCTTCAGTCCCCACTCACTGAAGGGCTGGCGCCGGCGATAGCAGAAGGTGAGTTGCCTGGGGGAAGGTGCAGAGACATGCCCGCGGCTGAGCACCCGGGCCGGAGGTGGGGCCTATTCCTCTCCTTTCTGCCCTGGAAACCAGCGTGGTGATGAGGGGGGAGGGTAGCTGGAGCTTCTGGGCAGGGCTGGTTTGCCAACCCTGCTGTATCCCAGGGATGTCCCAGAGTTGGTAGTGGTTGACACACATGGGTTAAAAAGACTTGAGCCTTCAGGAGGCTGCCATATCCCAGTCCAGTCAGGTGGACGTGGGTAGCTTGACCCTCCCCATATTGCCGTAGTCTAAATCCAGAAACAGCAGCAATGACAGCGCGGGTGGATCTTGGCCTGTGCCTTTTTAATGGTGGCCTTATGGTACTCTGGGTAGAGGAGCTTTGGCTTGCATTGTCTATAACTGGTAATAGTGACACAGAGAGTACAGATAAGGTGTGGTCTCGTGCTACTTACTGATGCAAATGTGAAAGTGTAATTATAGCTAGCTAAGTGTACTGTGTTAAATTTGATTGAATTTTTTTACTACTAAAGCCAAGTAGCAAAATTTGGATTTAACTCTGAATGCCGTTAATGTGTTTAAAAGTTACAAAGCATGTGTTCTTATGATAAAAGCAGCTTGTTTATGTTGACATGGTGCCCTGTATTTTCTGAAAGCTAGGTTGAGAACCCCAACAACCTCTTCCAGCATTATGTTTTTAAGTTTCTCAGTTACATGTTAATTGGGTTAATCTTCAGTATTATATATACATGTTTGGTTAAGACTATTTCATTCACTTCTAGATAGAAACACTGTTCTGAAGAATACTGAAATAGAAAATTGAATTATCTTCAATGAAAAAAATAAATGTGAACCAGTTGACAGTCTGTCCATGACTATGGAAAACCAGTTATTGCTTGATATAAGATCAGTAATAGACAGTGGACTTGTACCTGAAATATTTAGTCAAGATAGTCCTGTTAGTTCTGAAAACTTCAATCTGGAAACTGCAGTCATTAATAACCCCATTGAAGAAAGATTGCTATCTATTCAAGACAATTATCTATGCACTGTAAATGTGGGAGAGACTTTGTTAGATCACTTCAAGTATCCACTTACCATTGAAAATCAAAATACAGTAGTAAAAGTTGAAGTACCACCACATGGAAACAACAGCTGTGATGATGAAGATCTTGAAAAATACACAGAATTAAATCTTCCAGAAGAGGCTGAACATACGCATTCACCTTATCTGCCTTCAAATGGTGTCCACTTTCTTTCTTCTGTAACGATGCAGCATAAAAATCGCAGTGTTCCGACATCAAGCATTTTCTCTCCAGAAGGAACAGTCAATCAAAATGTCAGAATGATACCAGTAAGATAAAGTGAAATAGGAATTTTTATGTATTCATGCTTATTTGTGACTTAAATATGTGGAATTGCCACATTAAAACTTATCCATATAATGTTTAAAATGTGTCATAAATTTCATACTAGAACAAACTTAGTAGTAAATACAGAAATAAGTTTGGTTTATATTGCCAGAAATAGCATGCAGTGTGAACATATGGTTCTGACTGCTGTTCTTTTTTTGTCCGTGTTATAAGCCGTATTTTTAAATGGCTGGGTGGTTATTTTGATCATTAAAAAATCTTGCCGTGTCACAGATAGAACTTTGGTTTAATATATTACCATCTGTATTAGGAACTATTTGGTAATTGTACAAAGTACAAATAGGATGTTAACTTTTGTTCTTGAGTTCCACAGGTGACACACTTGTCATCTTAAAATTTTTAGTCTGAATGAGTGAAAAAGTAATTTATTTGTAGCAGTAAACTATAGCCTGTATTGTTTAATCTCCATGGGGAAAGTAGTTTTGTAAGAGAGAGGGGTTTCCCATTGCTTATCATTTTTGGCAGCTGTTGTGTATAGGTTGAAGTTACATTTTCTATGTTGGATCAATTACTATCTAGAAAGGTACTCAGCATAAAACTTCTTGTGATGCTCACAGGACCAAATCTGAGATCCATCATCTGAAGAAATCTCCAAATTTTCAGTTTGCACTGTGGCAGTTTCTAGAGGGGCACTGAGGTTTCCTCTGGGAACCTGTCTTCAAATAATTGAGTATACCAGTTGACCTTTTTTTCCACATAAATATTTTAACAAACAGTGCTGTTCACAGATTCAAACATCAAAAGCATTAAAAAAACCCCACAACGCCTCACAAAAATCGCTTGGTTGAAAGCAAGGTCTGATTTTCCCTTGCAGTATCTCACAGAGATGCCAGGCTGAAGCCAGGTGGCAGCTGCAGGGCTGTCTGTGCAGGAAACCTCTTACCACAGAAATCTTTGCTGACACTACCCAGCCCAGTGTGTTTCCAGTGGCATTTCATCCTGAGATGCTTGAGGTCTACCGTGACAGTTACCTTAGGCGTTTTGGTTCTCTTTCTGATTTCAAGTTGCAGTTATAGTTTGAAGTTATAGTTTGCCTTGGAAGGTTGTTCACACACGCTTAGTATTATCAGTAGTTCTTAAAATTGGAACCTTCAATCTTTTGAACAGTCAACAAGATTCAAGACTGGTGGAAGCCTCTAGAAAATAAAGATGTGATAAAGACATAACAGTTGCTTTCTTCAAAGTCAAGTTGAAGATAAAGAAAATCTGTTAAGTCTCTGTACGAGGAGCTAAAAATGAGATTTAGAAAAAAATCTTTCTGACCAGCTCTCTTCCTAGTATCCTTACAGTTTACCACACTAAATCTGCATGTTTCCTTAATCTACCCTGTTTCTTTATGGTACTAGAACAAAATTTGAATCAGGTTATAAATAATTTTGTTGAAGTAAAGAAAGCTGATTGCTTGTTTCTATGCTGATTACTTGTTTCTGTGCTGCTTTCTTACCCTTTTAAACTGCTGTCTATATAAAGAGAAAGCACAGCACACACAGAAAGAGAGCAAAATGTCGAGTTCAAACAAGCTCAGTTCTAATTTGAAACTAGAAAATAGTTGGTTTCTGTCTTTGTTCCATTTTCTGTTCATTTGGTTTGGTTTTGAAAGTACAAATGTAGGTAGTTAAGTATGATGCCATTATAGTTGTAAATACATTAGATCTGAACTGAACTATATGTTGAGCAGAAAAAGCAGAAGTAATATTCAAGGTATATAACAGTATCTGGTAATGCTGAATAGGCCACAGCATTTACGTGCTTAATTATGTCATGAAAAGGTAAATAACTTCCAATTTTCAAGGTCACTTTAAATCTTTTTGTTTGTTTAATTGTTTGGCTTTTAAAAAATGAATCATTTTTTGCATAATATAGTTATAAATAAAACATTCTTTCCTCCAGGTGTTCAGATCATTCATGCCTCCAGTTGCAGGTGAGAATAAATGTATTTGTTATGATCAATTCAAAGGCATCCAAACAGTACTATACAGTTACAAAACTTGACCAATTGCTTAAATGGCAAGTGCCCCAAGTGATTGAGGGGGATTTATTTTTTTTCCCCCTCCTCTTATAAGCTTAGGGAAGGATTTAAATAGCTAAATAAATTAATTTCTGGATTTGGCAAATTGCAGTATGAGCCTTTTCTGATAATGTTAATATAATGTTTGAAAGGAAAAGGGACTGCTGTTTGTTCATGTATGCTCATGTTGCTTCAACCACATACTTCAGTCTTACTTTTTGATTTTCCCTTCCTCTCATACCACCTCTCCATTCCTTCAGGGGACTGTGGAGAAGATATTCCTTGCAGCACTTTTGTTTTTTTTTTTAGTGAGTTGAAAAACATTTTTATTTAACTTTGAAGTTTTATGACCAGTTATGAAAGTTAAGTGGTTTGTACCGATGCTGTTGATGACAGCTTGCGAGCAGTTGTGTGTTCTGCTAATAACCTGTTCACAATCCTACTCAGGGTTAAGCTGACTGCTAGATTTGATCTTACAAGGTAGTTTATCCTGAAGCTAAATGAATTTTATCAAATGGGCACAATAAGCTTTTAAAAGACATTAAAAAGACCCAAAATGAAGTTTTTCCCAGTGCCTGTTACGAAAGGATATTAAATATTCCTTTCACAAGAATGTGGTGCTATAGTGACATCAAAATCTCTTTTACTGATGCTGTGAAGGAGTTCTTGGTATAAAACAGTGATCTTTTTACAAACAAAACATGCTTTATTTTATGTACTAGAATCTTCCAGTGGTATCTGTGGCTTACCTCTGACTAGCGCTTCTGTCTATGATGGAATAGTAAGTATGCATGCAAGATGTTATTATTAGTGGAAGAATCTGTCCAAGTGTTGAATGTCTAAAATGGGATTTATTCTAAGTGCCAGAGGGTAAAAGGTTCTTTCGAACACTGTCCTATCTGATCTGTTCACAAAAGAGAGGGAAAGAAAAATTATTTCCTACACTGCTACATGTCAAGGAAGGAAGAATAGCATCTGGATTTTTTGCCAGTTTCCATTTCTGTTGGTTCAAGTTGAGTTGGCTCCTGTCTGCCACTTGCACATTTTGATGCCAGTTCAGGCCAATTAGGGAGGGAACTTCTCCTAAGGCCACCTGAACACAAATTGGGTGGGACTCTGCCCTAGTGGGACCTTTGGGCAACTGATTAGTATTTGAGCCTTTATCGCATGTGTAGTGTATACAAGGGAACAGAGCTGAGGATAAAAATCTGGCTTTAATATTAGCATTCCCTGCCTATGGAGAGATGTTCTTTACAACTTAATTATTCTCTTAAAATGGTTGAATTTTTCAAATGTAGTTTTCTAGATAAGTGCAAGACAAACTATAGAAATTTAGGTATTTCATGAAAGGGAGATTTCTGAAAATGTCTGGAATTTTGTATCCAGGTTTTTCAAGGTTGTCCATTTGGAGTTTTAAAGCGTGTACTGAAAGGGGCAAGGCTTCATCTGGAAGTGTGACTTTTGTGAAGATGACACTGTAATAAGTTAATAGATAAGCAAGATGGGTGGTTTTCAACAAATGCAAGTGACGCCATATCTTTGATGGAATGCCGTGATGCATAGTAGTTGATCACTGTAACAAAAGTTCATTTTGGAACAATCTGATTTATACGTATAACTGAATCTGCAGTCCAGTCTCAGATGACTGCTTCTTGCTTAGACTAAATCCCAGTGATCCCCAACCAAGTTATGTAATTCACGATTAATTCTTGTTTTGCATAATTTGCTGTGACTATTGCCTAACTTCTCCAAGGCACTTTAGAAATCAGTTGATGCTTCATGATGTTGGAGAGACTGAACACCATTGTTAATGTGAAGTATGTTACTGTTCATTCTTATTCTCAGTTATTTCTGAGATACCAAATTAACTCTTCTCAGTACTAGATTTGAATACAATCCTTGCTTTAAAATATATGATTTATGCAGATACATTTTAAAATTTATTGTATTTGCTTGGATTTTAAAGTAGATTTTAAAGCATGCCTGTTAAGATTTAAAACTTATATTTCAGACTGAGGTAGGAGAGCCAGTTAGTAATGTTATCAAGAATCACCAAGACAGAGCAATTTTTCAGAGTTCAAATGTTGATGAGTCTGGCTGCAAGTTATTAACATTGCACAGTGTACCAGAGGAATCCAGATGTTCACACAGAAATGATTCCAAACCTGTGGTAATTATATCCTGTAACTGATAGCAAAATAATATGCTAGAGAAGATTAACTTACTTGTACCACGGTAGCATTAACAAGTCCCATTTAGTAAGTGCTGTGTCAAGAATAATAAGGCAGTCCCTACCTTGGACTCACAGTCTAAATTTTATCTAGTTACTATGCTGCTTTATATATATATAAAAAACCACATTATTTTCAATTTAACAGCTGGAAAAAAAATGCCAATGTGAAGATTACTTCATCTGAAGGAAAAGTCTTGATTTAAAATCACAGCTAAATAAATGAAATTAAACATGAACAATTACAATTGCATGTTCTGTTTAGGGAACTGAATTTGAAGCCAGCACACTAGTAAATAGCTAGAATATGCTCTGCAAAGCCCCGTGGAGCAACTTAGAGAACCAGGAATCCATATGACCTAGGTTGAGGAGCTACAGTGTTAGATATCAGTAGCTGTTTCCAAAAATAAATTAAAATTAAGGGTCAAAAAGCAAACATCTTAATGCATAATGACCCATTTGTTTGAGAGATTCTAGTCCATGATTATGAAGCTTTATGACAGGTGGTACTCTTATGAAAACCTTTGTATCTATATGTTTAGAATTACAATTTCTTAGACGAGAGCTAATCATTAGTTATCCATTCCAGGTTATCTGCCAGTTGGAAGGAGGTACTCAAATACTCTGTATGAGCAGTTGTGGCACACAAGAACTAAAACCAGTTGATCTAATTCCTGAGTATCAAAGCCAACATAATTATCTTCAATCAGGTACAATAAAAATGAAAATTGTCTGTAGGCTGTCAGATTGTATATCATAGATTGTTAATGTGCAACTGCATGTGTTTATATTCTTAAGCAGCAACAGTGGAAGATAAGCCAAAGCTAATGTAGCTATCACATGTAGTTATTATTTTACTTTTTTTTAATAACTGAAAAATTGCTAGGTGCTTCTGTGTAATAAGAATGATGTAATGGATATGTTGAATTTATTGAAAGTTTTTAATATACAGATTACTTTCCATATAAAGCCCATTTAGCAGAAGTACCTGCAAACATTTGCATTTACCCTAGCTTGCCACCAAGTGTCACTGTTTCTCTATAAATGAAGAGCAGCGTTGAAGGCTATGAGTATACTTTAGCCTTGGGATTCAGAATGTCTCACTAATATTTACATAATTATGTGAACTTGAAATGCTATCAGTTTTTAAAGAAGGTGGTTTCTGAGGTGCTAAATTTATTGCCATTTAAATGGAGTAACACATTTTCATCTGAGTGACAACAAAGTATTTGAGTGTAGTTTAGTTTTAATTTAAATAAATATTTATTTACCTAAATATAGCTTCCTCCAAAATATTATTAACATGGTTTATTTCATTATTTTAATTTTAAATTTATAATTCATATTTTTTATTTAATGTATAAATATATAAAATTATAGTTTATAAATATATATTTTATAACATTTTATTACAGTGGTGCATTTTGAAAGCCATGCAAAAACAAAGCCTTTTAATATTAGTCACCATGCAAGCACAGATATTGCTCTTGCTATCAATAGGTGCTGAGTGTGAGCATCTCTCAGCAGATGCTCCAGGTTTGGAGCCTCTTTACTTCTATTTGTCGGAAGCCATCAGAATAATTAACTAGGAACATTCAAGTTAAAGGTCATGTTCCTTTATAAAATTCAAACTCTTATTCATTTGCTCTAATGGAAAGAAAAAGCTGAGGAGTATGCTGTTACGTGTATTTTTAGGTTTTATTTGCTTGAGCGTTCTTCTGTTTCACTCATCTTCAAAGCAAGTAAAAGAATTAGGTCCAGAAATTATATCTAAAAGTTTCAAGGGTCTAACTTTTGAATTAAGCTGTCCTTTGGCTTCTTGGCTTTTTTTTTTTTTTTTTTAAGATGGGAAGGAATAAGTACAGGTATAAGATTCATCTTATAATTTTACTATGACTGATGTTTGCTTTTTTTCCTACATAGGCTAGGATGCTCATGTAGTTACATGCAGCTCTTCACCAGGACTCACACAAAGACTTATTCTTAGCACTGTAGTTTTCTCCATGGATTTTTAGTTATTTTTTTCATAAGCTAAAGACCTCTCTTACAGATGCTCTCTCAAAACTCTGGAAATTTGTAAAATAAGAACTCAGGATAAATCTATTTACTTGTTTCTGACATTTTACTTATCTTAACAAAATATTTTAATTCTATGGCATTTGAATTTAAATCTACTTGATGTCATAGAGTAAAAACATCCTATGCTCAAATTCCTAGATGGCATATTGGCAGTGGCTTCTTCTGTCAGGGATATTTTTGTGTGGTCAGGTTTTTGTTCTTGATTTTTTGCAATGGGAAAAACATTTCTGGAGAGAAAAGTTCTAGGTCCTTCATTGAAACCATTTATTGTAGAATAACTTTGGATTCAAAACTAAATTGTGGCAGAAAGTGCTAACAGAGAACAGGCAGCCTCATGTAATTTTTTCTTATTAATAAAAGAAGTTGAAGATACGAATTTGCCTGTATGCTTAATTCAAAAAATATTTATGTATAAATGAAACTTTGTACACTGTGAGTAGTTCTGCTGTCTTCAGATAAATGTCGTCTTTTCAGATGTGGACGACCCTGTAACAGCTGTACTGGGCCAGTTTTTGCCTATTCCAGATGAACTGGTTCTGAATGAACAAGAGGTAAAGAAGCTTTATCCTTTGAAGTTGTTAAGTACAATATACACATTTTTTCCTTTTCTTAAAGCAAGTTGTTAAGTCTATGTGGGGAAGTAACAATTGTATGCATTTTCTAAAGTCAATTTAGGTAATTTGGACAGATTAGTTCTGCACTCAGTATACTTTCTGCATATAAATGTTTCTGATTTTCTAGAAGTAATACCAGAATTAGAAATACAGTTTTCCACAAGAAAAATAAATTTATTCCATTTTTCAAACCTTGAATTTGGTATTATATAGATTATGTTATTTCTGAGAACCGTTTTAAGACTTTTTTGGGGTGAAGGAAAGCACATTGACTTTTACCAGAAGTCATATTTTCTTCTAGTAGGATTTTTACACTCTTTTCTCTTAGGATTTAACAGTCATTGAGTCTTTATAATCTTTGTCAATTATTTTTTTTGTTGTTGATGAAAACTGAACGAGACCTGAAAGTGCCCAAGTCCATGGGACCTGATGGGATACATCCGCGGGTCCTAAGGGAACTGGCAGATGAAGTCGCTAAGCCACTAGCCATCATATTTGAGAAGTTGTGGTGGTCTGGCGAGGTTCCTGCCAACTGGAAAAGGGGAAACATAACCATTATTTTCAAAAATGGAAATAAGGAAGACCTGGGAAACTACAGGCCAGTCAGTCTCACTGCTGTGCCTGGCAAGATCATGGAGAAAATCCTCCTGGAAACTCTGCTAAGTCACATAGAAAACAAGGAGGTGATTGGTGACAGCCAGCATGGCTTCACCAAGGGCAAGTCATGCCTGACAAATTCAGTGGCCTTCAACGAAGGGGTTACAGTGGCAGTGGACAAGGGAAGAGCAACCGATGTTATCTACCTGGACTTGTGCAAAGCGTTTGACGCTGTCCCACACAATATCCTGGTCTCTAAATTGGAGACACGTGGATTCGACAAATAGACCACTTGGTGGATAAAGAACTGGCTGGACGGTCACACTCAAAGAGTTGCGGTCAATGGCTCAATGTCCAAGTGGAGACCAGTTATGAGTGGCGTTCTTCAGGGGTCAGTACTGGGACTTGCACTGTTCAACATCTTTGTTGGCGACATGGACAGTGGGGTCGAGTGAACCCTCAGCACGTTCACCTATGATACCAAGCTGCTTGGTGAGGTAGATACGCTGAAGGGGAGGAATACTGTCCAGAGGGACCTGGACAGGCTGGAGAGGTGAGCCCAAGCCAACCTCATGCAGTTCAACAAGGCCAAGTACAAGGTCCTACATCTGGGTCGGGGCAATCCCAAGCACAAACACAGGCTCGGTGGGGAATGGCTGGAGAGCAGCCCTGAGGAGAAGGACCTGGGCATGCTGATTGACCAGAAGCT
>NW_009649309.1:1949684-1957422 GCF_000708025.1 Charadrius vociferus | reverse complement strand
TGTCCCTGTCTATGGCAGGGGGGTTGGAACTCGATGATCTTCAAGGTCCTTTCCAACCTAGACCATTCTATGATTCTATGTTTGGCTTCTCGTGTGTTACTTCCAACAGAGCTGGTAGCATAAAACATTGCAAATTTTTAGTTGTTAACTTTTGATTTCTGTGACATGAATGTGTGATGTTGGTACAAACACAGCAAATAGTTTGTGGATAGCAAATAGTTTTGTCACTATCATAAAAGAGGGAAGAAAAAACCCAACGGTCAGACTGAACAATGATGTAGGGAGTCTTTCATCTCTAAAGGCCGTATAGCTGCAAATTGGTACCTAAAAATTCTAGAGCAGTGATGTAGACAGGCTTGTAATTCTTCTCTAACTTTATCCCAAATTAGTTGTTTCCTAGATTTCTTCTCTTGCTTTAAATATATTTCTTCTTCTTTATGGTCAGCTAGATTAATCACCTATTAAAGTAACAGTGATTTCCAATTATTCACTGTCCCTCCATTACTGGTAATATCAGCATAATCCTAAATGTTCTTCCCTTGTCTCTCTCCATAGCCAGGCCCTTCTTAATCATATGTCTGAAGAGACAACAGATCTGCAGTGTGTTTTCTCTGCCTGTGAGCTGATTCTTTTTTTAAATTTTGTGTATTCTTCAACTAATTAGGTGTCATATTGCAGCTGAACATCATGAAAATCATCAATCACTACCCAGTTCTAATTGACTACTGGAATTAAAAGCAACTGAACCTAGAATTATCAGTAAAATGAAAATAGTGCACCAACACTGCAGCACAGAAAGCTGATTTTGGTTCTTTGCATTAGGAGAAATGGGATTCCTGACATACTGAATGGTTTCCAAGAGGAGATGCATGCCTTTTTCATGACTCTTTACTTCCATGAGTTTTTGTCAGTAACCTTGGCAATCAAATTATCCCTGAAGTGATTTCTTTGTGTTTCTTTTTCTCTGTTAACTTGCAAGATTATTTTTTAAAAAGTTAACATAGACAGGATATATGCATTTTATCTTGAACAGTTTGAAAATGGACCCTTACAACCAGTAGCTAGCACTGCTACATTCTGTCTAGAATCTTATCTGCATGGGCCAGTGAAAATTACCTCAGAGAGGTAAGATGCATCTTACATCCATGATGACTTTTGAATTTTAAACTGGCAATGACTCCTAGACACTTTCATGTTGCTGCTTCTCTCTGGTAAAACAAATGCAGTTCTCTAAGAATGATTTGTGCACTTCTCTAAGAATGCTTGGTAGTCATGATGACAGTTAGTGTCAGTCAAGACTATATAGCATAGTTTCAGGTTTCCTTAGGTCAGTGCATCTGGTACTGTCCATTTGCCTGAAAAATGTTTAATTTTCTAGGTTAATTGATATGTTTCCAAATCTAATTAACATGTGTTTAGCCTGTATTTTTAACAGTAACAGAATTCTTTTAATAATATTTAATTGCAGATCATTTTTAAATAAGAGGCAGATGCAACCCCAGTGTGAAAGATGAGAGCTTTGCAGTCCCACAACAACTACCAGATTGTATAACCAAGAGCAGACCTGTCCCAAGTAGTGACAGCTAGTGGATAGAGGGAGATTATGCTTATTCTCTTTTTCTCACACACTCTGTAAGGCCACACTTGTTAAGTAGCACCATTATTAGTGTAAATAAATAAAATCAGTATTTATTTTTTCAAAATGATAGAATAATTAGTTTTCTTGTAGTCGTATTTGTATATTTTTTCTAATTTTTTTCCTTTTTCAACCTGTGTAGCTTGCCTTATGGTTCATGGGTTACAAAGTCTAAGAAGCCATGTAACTGCACAAAATCTCAGTGTCTTAAATTGTAAGTAATAGTTTATCAACATTTAATAAATGTTAATAACAGCGTATAGATGAAAGCACAAACACACAAGAAATGTATGCTTTAAAATGAGCGGTATATACATGTCAAAAATTCCTCATCTGATACTGAGCTAGAAAGATCCACCATTGATGTAGACTAGCGTCACACAAGCTCAGAATTTGGTGCAGAGGTGTAGATGACTGCATATAATCCAAAGTATATTTAAAAAAAAAAAGAGAGAAGCTAGAAGAATTGTTTAGAGCGTAACTGGAAAATCCTATGTAGAATATAAATGCTGTATACTAAAATACAATTTCTCTGTCTTGCTGCTGCTCTCATACAAGATTATATGCACAGAGATGTATACATGATAATTAAAGTTTAATTCATTGATGGACTGGGTGTATTTTACAAAATGTAAAATTAAAAGAGACAGAAGGTTTTTGTCTAGGTTTGGATGTGATTAAATTACCGAAAAGGGAACGTTTCTCTGAGCATTCTGCCTAGGAATAGAATTTAAATTTTAAAAGTAACACTTAAACCAGTTAATGTTTTCATTTCTTGTTATTTTACATGTTAAACATAGATACTGTGATTGCTTTGCCAATGGTGATTTTTGCAACAACTGCAACTGCAATAACTGTTACAACAATCAACTTCATGAAAGTGAGCGATTTAAAGCCATTAAGGTAAAAAAAAAAAAAATGGAAAAAAGTACAGTACACATTGGATTAATCTTAATGTATGAAAAATGTAGCAGTATTGTTTTTTACAACTAGTTACAGTATTTGAAATGTTATTTTTAACCTAGTTAAAGCTAAATCTTGCCTCTGTATTATTCTTACATAAAGAAATTTAGGGATTTCTTTCCTTTCTTTTATAAAACTTCTGATACTTTGGATTAAAACTAGTGTGATGTGTTAATTGAATGATAATTTTTATTCTTGGAAGGAAGCATTCAAACCCCGATTAAACTTCAGAAAATTTTTTCACTTGAAGGAAAACTTATTGTATCCCGAAATCAGACAGTAGTTACAGGAAAACAAATTATTACTATCCAAATTATTATTCTCATTGACAGATCTTTTGCAGTTTTCTGTGTCAGTCTCTCTGGTTGATCCATGCAGCAATGCAAAGTTGGATCTCCTGACAGCAACGCTGAACCCTGCACTAGTGAGAAGCAGGTTGCTTCTACATTTGGAGACTGATTTTATTAGTGGAATAAAGAATAATATGTGGGCTAATTTTTGTCTGTATATCAAACTGCACAATCTGGGCAATAATTTAATCTAACATGTATGCTATGTTTTGTAAGTTTTAAAGTGATATTGAAAAGTCTTATTCTACTGCTGATACACTTTAAGGATATATTAATGGCTTAACATGATTTTGGGATTCTACAAGACGTTGATCTAATTAGAGTTAGAGCTTTGCCACATCCAACTGCCACAACAGTTTCTGCTGTCAACATTCAACAACTAGTTTTCAAATCAGATGCTCGTCTGTAGTTCAGCTGTTGGGGTTATTGGTGTCTAAGCATTCCTTTCACTGCTGTAAATGTAGCATCTTGTAGAGCATAGTGGATCTTGTTTGTCACTGAAAGCATACCTGTGCCATCCATAAATATTGCATAAAGAGCGTATAACCTCTTTAACCTGCCTTTTAGTAGTCCATGGCATTATGAGGTCTTGGAACCAAATTAAAACCTGCTGTTTCAATCCAGTGCTGATTTCAGTGAATGGTCTTTGTGTTGAGCCATTAATAAAACAAGATACGTTTGAAATTTCTGAGATGTATGTAACTATGTATGCAAGGGTTCTTTCTTCACTGAGAGCTTTTTATTGCTGCTGAGAGTGGCATCAGCAGTGAAAGAATAACCAGCCCCAAGAGAATAGTAGATGGGTCACTTAGGTTATTCCATAACAACAATGTTAGTTACTTCCTGTGGTAGAGCCAAGTTGGCTTAGTGTTCTGGAATCTTTGAATTCCTGCTCTCACATGCCGTGGAAGAGTCTTTTATCCATAGGCTTCATACCACCAATAGTGAGAGCGGAAAGTAAGAACTGCTTTGTCATTCGGGTGTTTAAAAACTTTTCTTTGAATTTCTCATAATCTAGCAATTTTTTGTTTAGGCCTGTCTTGCTAGAAACCCAGAAGCTTTCTTACCAAAAATCGGGAAAAGAAAACTAGGAGAAATTAAACCTCACCATAACAAAGGATGTAATTGCAAGCGCTCAGGATGCCTCAAGAATTATTGTGAGTGCTTTGAGGTGAGTCATGTGAACTTTCATCAGTTTCTACCTTAACATTGACTATATTCTGTAACTAGTAGTTGCAAAAAATAATCGCTTTTGTTCTTTCTTTGCATTTTTCATCATAAAACTTTTTGAAGATAGGAGGCATAGTCTCCTTCTTGTTATGTCTTTAAAGAACTGAATCTGGCTGATGTTGATCAGCTAAAATTTTCAGTATCAGGAGCTCTCAGCTAATGCCTTGCTCCAGAAGAAATGAGGAATGGTTTTCTGCTAATCCCAGTAGTTTCTTTGCATCTGTGGTATTCTGTTATCTTGCAAAGTTATCCACAAATTGAGGGGAGGAGTGATTTGTTCATGTACAGAACATAAATCTCCACAGAGAATCCATGGAAAAAAACCCTGTCTTGCTTCCTTACTGTATTGATACTGATGGTCTCACTTTGGGAGTATTGAAGACCAGTACATCTAGAATAAGTCCCTGGTGATATAGCTCCAATGGTGTTTAATTTAAGAAATATACAATTCTTATTCTAAGTATTCTATATTTGCCAGGCTAAAATTATGTGTTCCTCTATTTGCAAATGCACTGGTTGCAAAAATTATGAAGACAGTCCAGATGAAAAAAAACAGTTGAATGTGCTAAACTACACGGACATTGGAAATAATGGAGGAAATAGCCTAGTTTTAACATCAACATTCAAAACGTTACCAAAATTGAAGAAAAACAGGTGACTATTTGGAAATAGCAATGCATAATCCATTGGTCTGACCTCATTAATTTTTAATGTAACCATTATCATAATAATCTAAGAAATAGCGGCTAAAATGACAGATGGCTTATACACAAGGAATTACTTCACACAGAATTTGCCATCTTGTTTCTATAAATGAAAAAATATCTAAAGGAGAGGTTATTACTATCCTTTAAGAATACAGTTTACAGAGTTCAGGGATATGTATATTAGTTCTGCTTACAAAGCAGAAGTTATTTATGTATTGATCACATATTTAATTCTCTCAAGTTTGTTTTCCCCTTAGGTACTTTATGTTTTTCCTTACTGTTCTTCATTTTTTTCTATGTTCAAGCATTCATTTCTAAGAAAACATTGACCAAAGAAGTAGTAAGAAAATTATGTTATCAGTATGTTTGTGATGTTCAGTTAATGTTTATATCACTGCTTCTTTCCCATCTCTTCTCTTCTTTGGTCCACCTCCTGTCAGTTTTATTTGTGTTGGCAATTTGGATTGTAAAATTTTCTAAGGTCGTACTATCCTGATGTTGTTATGCTTTCTAACATAGTTGTAGCCTAATCTCTATTTTTGATTGGTTTATAGTAATTTGCCTAATAAATAGAAACACCTGTTAATAACAATTAACATGAATTAAACCACCTCTTAATTGATTTTAGGGAGTTTTACTCCAGAGTCTAAAATTTTCAGTTTGCATACATCATTTTCTTTGCTTCTTTGCATCAACCGTTACATTGAAATTCTTATCTTAATTCCATTTTTAAAATACTTTCTGATGATCTGCTTTTAAAATATTTTAATACATTTTGCTGTTGATAGTGTATTGACGGGGTATGTGGTGCCAAGTTATGCTTTTGCTTGAATTGCACAGTAGGATGACTTACATTATTAATATAGTATCATGAGTTACGATGTTAATGACTGGCACTTTCAAGAGTTTATTCAAGGCAAGGCTGCTAAGGTGCCATTCAGGGAATCCTTGAGGGGCTTGGTGCTGTTTCCTTTAACAGCAGTAGACTGAACTTATGTTTAGTACCTCCTAGACCCTGACTAAACCTTTTTAACACATTTCCTTGTACATGTGGCAGGATCTGACTGTTGCATGCAGATGAAGGAAGAGGCTTGTTGTATAACCTTTCTCTGTCTGTACCTGTTGGGCAGCATTTACATAGATGAATCACATCGTGTGAACATAGCCTTCCATGTGATAAATTAGAAAATCTTGGAATCAATCTGTTAGAAGCTATTCAGTGTAGAACACTGATATTCCTACAAGGATGTATCTTACAGTAGTAGTACAGCTACTCTGATTCAGCTCTGTGCATTCCAACTCTTAACTGAGTTTTGCAGTTTGTCTTTTAAATTATTTTGTGTATTTAAAATGGAGAGATTTCATACTAGTTTCTTTTCCCCTGTCAGGCAACCAGCTGTATGCATATCTTGGGAAGAAGTGAAAGCAGTATGTGCTTGTCTCCTGGTGCAAGTTGAAGAGGCAGAAAAAAGAGGTTACTCTGTCTGTCTAGCTGAGCGGATGATCATGGAGGAATTTGGGAGATGTTTATCCCAGATCCTACATGCATAATTATTCAACTTTCAGTCCTCTAAATTTTAATGTTCAATGTGTTATAAAGCCAATAAGTATTAATATTGATATATGTTGCTATACTCTCCACAAGTTTGCTACTTAATGATCTTACTTTGATTTTTCATTTTCATTTCATTAACTTCATTTGAATTCTTTATGAATTATGCTGGTGTAAGTGAAACCAGCACCACATCCAGCATTTTTCCAAGTAACTTGATACTGTAGAAAGTTTATTATATTTCTACTAAAACAGATTTTCTCTGTAGTTAGGGCTTTCTGCACCGATTCTTCAGTCTTTATCTAGACTCTTATTAAAAGTAAGTTTAATTTTAAATTACTTTACTGGATGTTTATATGAGCTGAGATGCTGTAAAAGCTGAGTAAGAATTTTTTATTTTAGTTTGGTTATTTTATGAATTTTGAAACAATTACATTTCCAGTGGTAGTAGGCAAATCTACCTAGCAAAATTGAGCTTTGGGTCTTCTCTGTTTTGGCAACTTATGTCTCCTGTCTGCAGATGTACTGTTTTTGGAAAGCAGAGCAATGTTATCAGTAGGTTTGGTATTTACTGTTGGAAAAAAAAACCCACACCAGATGATTGTGGGTTCAACATTTGATTTGTTAGAGAGAGGAGCCTTATAAAGAATAGGAGGAAGATGACCCTAGTTTTACTCCTATTGTAAAGTACAAGAGTTTGTGATAGGAAAATCTTTTATTTACATAGCATTTAGGATTGACATTTGCTGAATCCTACGTTTGCAATCCAGTTTCTCTTGAAGCTTGGAATAGCTTTTGTTTAATGATTCTTTTTTCTTATGTGGACGTTTTCTCTGTTACATTTCTTCCTCTTCTCATTCTCACTGTTGGGTTAATAACAGATTATTTTTTTTCTCTTAAGAGTAAGCTATTTGCTGCCATGTTTCTGGAAAAGAAAAAAAATAAAAATTGTCATCTAAATGAATTGACAGATTATATAAAAATTGATGTTCTTTGTTTTTAGACATTTTATGCTAAGTTAGTAATCCGTGCTTAGATATTTTTGGCATTTATGGTTCAAAGAATATTTTCCAAGTCATGTTGATTCATGAAGAATTGTCAGGACACCAGGTGAGACTGCATGCTATTTTAAAATTTTATTTAATAAGAGGGAGGGCTTTTTTATTAGTGGTAGTTGATATGTCAATGGATTGCATTTTATATCTTTCTTTTTAACAACTGCTGCTGGAGGTTGCTGAAGGTTGCAGGAGAAAATGGATTCTAAAAGTGATACACCACCATCTGTACACTTCACTCTTTC
>NW_009649309.1:1928056-1943770 GCF_000708025.1 Charadrius vociferus | reverse complement strand
TAACAAAAGCAAAAGAAGATCCCAAATTGATACCAATTCGGCAGGGGGTGTCTCGATTAGAAACAAAAAAACCACGAATCAATACCATAAAAAAAAGAAGATGGGGGATTGTGAAATGTGGTCACCTGATTCGTGTCAATATGGACCAATGCTAGGGCCGCATGGTGAAATGTGACTTTCTGTCTTATATACCCTTGTATAACCGCAGGCCTAAGAGAAATGGAGTGGTTAATGTATATAGTTTTAGCTTTTTGTAAAAGACATACTTGTGTGTTAGTCTGGACCGGTTTTGCTGTTAACCATATGGTGTCGAGCCATAAAAATCTGGAGTCACCCTAAGGGTGAGCCGAGGAAGGCCATGCACATGCATGGAATCTGGAGACATCCTAAGGGTGAGCTGAGGAAGGCCACGCATACGTGGAATCTGGGGTAATCCTGAAAGCAGCCAGGAAGACCACCAGATGGGAGCCAAGAAGACCCCGAGGGCATGCGCAGAAGCCTACCCCTGGAATTTATTCGCATAGACCCACCTTTTAAAGAATGTGTATTAGCAGAAAGGATATAAACCAGAAACAGGAACTGTACGGTGTGCGTCTTGGTAGAGCAGAGGCTCCCGGCGCACCCAGCGCTGTTTGCTTGCATTTATTCATTTAATAAATTGTAAACTTAAATTGCGACCCGATTTGGGACTAAGTTATTTATCACATCCTGGGTTTGGAATTAATACCTACCTAAAGGCATCATCTTAAAAATTATTTGTCCCTAGATAGAGTTACTGTGAGGTCATAAATCACAAGAGCACACAAGGGCTGTAGAGTTAATAGACACTCCATAAGGATGCAAAAGTTGAAGAAAAGAAGAAACCAGCCTGTATTGCTAAATCATACCTTTAAGTCAAATCTCAGAAATCAACTCACTAAAATTCCCAGTAGAGGTGGGTAAGGCTCAGTGGGATTAACAGCAGTAAACAAGAAACTGGGGTTAGGACTCACAACATAAGTATGGATTAGGAATAGCAATTAGGAATAGAAATGCAAAATAAAATTAAAAATTATTGGGAGGAGTAGAAAAAGATAAATAAATGTCAGAGGAACTGTTAGAATCCTTGAAAAACTGAATTTAGTGTAATACAGTCTCATCTTCAGATGCATCTTAATTTGAATACACACAGCAGGAGACAATGCCATAATATAAAACAGCAAGTTATTAAGCCTAAAAGAGAGATGAACTCAAATGACAAGGTTAAAATGATTAGGAAGAAAAATCATAAGATTTTGACTAGTCAAGAGGTTGGAAAATAATAAAGAGGAAAAATCACAGGGAAAATGTAAAAGAAATAATGCAGAGAATTAAAAAGGAATTAGGATGGGAAATTAGGATGGTTTGGCCCCAGCTGAGAACACAGAACCACTCCCACAGCCGTGGGCAAAATTGGAAGGAAAAAAGGCAGAAATTTGTGGATCGAGATAAAAGCAGTTTAACAGAACAGCAAAAGCAAGAGAAAACACTAACAATAACACCGGTAAAGGAAAATACGAACGCGATTACAGTGCCACCTCTCCCGGACTGGACCCTGACCACTGCAGCCTGCTCCAAGCCGAGACTTCCTGCCCCCTCCCCCGGCTAGTTTCCCCCCTCCCCCAAAACCTGGGCATGGGTCACATGGCATGGAATACCTGTGTCCCCTGCTGGCTCCTTGGGAAGATTAACCCCATCCCTGCTGGAACCAGGACAGAAAGATAAGAAAATTCTGCTGTGCAAAGTAAAGGGTAGGAGTGCAGGGTAGAGATACAAATAGCATAGTGAGGGAAATGAATGAAGAAGATATGAGCTACAGCTTTAAGCAATATCCCTAGGCTCTTGTCTGTGATAAACATGATAAATATAATGCTGAGACTTTCACCCAGGGTGCCAGCTAAGAAGACTTGAAGGAAGGTTTCTGCATTTTCTACATAAAGTTTGAAGTCACTGTATAAATGAGACAAGCATAAATTAAATTAATATCAATTTGATCATAAAAAATACAAGGCAATAGGATCTGTAAGAGCTTACACTGAAGAAACAAAAAAAAACAACTACTAGATGTAAAAAGCTGAAATTAATTATCTTTTTCATTATTTAAAGGTAAAACCTGTTTGATTTACTATTTTTTATATTACAGATGGCATAAACTCAGTCTGTAAAAACACCGCCAGGCTCCATGGTGACTAGAATTGTAATTATATTCTGAAAACAAAAAATAAATACAAAGGAGTAGTTGGTAATATATAATGTAATAGACAAGACTAGCAGGAGCAATTTATATAATTGTAAGAAAGTGAAAAACTCTGTCAAAGAGGGTTATATATTCAATAAAGCAGGCTAAAACTAGCTTTGTGCTCTTACAAGTAATGCTTTTTGCAGTCAGTGGTGAAATTATTTGAGAACAACGTTTACACAGCCACAGATTTCTTCCTGAAACAGTCAGGTATGAAATATGTATCAGTTTTTTTAAGTAAGGGCAGTCCTTTTGTACTAAAGTATGGTTTGGTTTCATAACAAAGGTAAAAACTGTCTTTGGGAAAAGGGCACCAGAAATCCAGTACTGAGTAGGTCAAGGGGTTGACAGCTATACAGAAAAGACTGAGAAGAAAAACTTCAACTGAATAGAATTGGAACATGTGGGTACTGTATTAGGGGAAAAATAGCTTTTCAAATAAGTTCATAATTTGCCTTTATGTTTCATATGAGGATCTTGGAAATTAGACACTAATGAATGGAACTTCTTCAAATGGCTTTACATGAACAAGAACTAAGCAGAATTGCCTTCAGATACTGCTGCTTCGCCTAGCAAAAGAAACCATGGCCCCAGCAAATAAATAAAAAGAAAAAAGATAGTTATGAGATGAAGTATGGATAGTTCTCTTTATAGCAGCTATTGTGCTGTTCTTGGTAATGGATCTTCTTTTCCTTTTACAGTATTTTATAATTTGTTCCATTTCTGAGTATGGAATTATGATATATCAGAAATATATAATATATATAACAAGCAGGAATAAACAAGCAAGACCACAGATTCATAACTCCATGAATTCCTTACATTTTAATCTTGCAGATAAAACGCAAAGACCTTTTTGAAACTGGCAATGTGTCAGTCTCATCTGAAAATAACAAGAAATACTCATCTTTTAAAAGTAGGTAAGGATAGAGATTATTTTCATGGGTACAACTGCAAAGTTACTTAAAGCAAACATTCTCATCAAATGTCATTTTTCTCTATCATTTTTTACCTAAGGGTAAATCAGAGTACTCTAAAGGCCTGGTAAACTGTTGTCAGGATCTTCAGTGCAGAGACCAGGGGTCAGCACATGAAAATTATTTCAGAGAGGTCTGAAGTTCAGAAGTTCAGACGCTTCTAAGAGGTTTCTCTTGACTTATAAGAAGTTTCTCTTGACTTATAATCAGGCAGTTCAGCTAAAGGCTGTTGTAATGTAGAATATGAGATCTTGTTTAGAGGTATGGATTGGTACAGAATAAAAATTATGAGGGGAACTGAATTTCTCGTATATTGGATGAGAAGCCAAACACAATACAATCCACTATGAGATCTTTACATAAAATTGAAAGTTGCTACCTGATGCGTTCCCTATTAGTTATGTTTGGAGTTTGTCCATGTTTGATTAGGACAGGTATCATCAAATTTCGTCAACTGTTCTTAAGGATCTTAAGTATTAAATGTTTCCCTTTCAATCTTGTCCTGGTTCCAGCAGGGATGGGGTTAATTTTTCCCAAGGAGCGGGCAGGGGACACAGGTATTCCATCCCACGGGAGCCATGCCCAGGTTACAGGGGGGAGCTAGCCAGGGGAGGAAGCTTGGAGCAGGCTGCAGCGGGCTGTAGCGGTCTGGGTCTGGTCGGGGAGTGGCGGCACTGTAATCGCGTTCGTATATTCCTTTACTGGTGTTATTGTTTTTGTTGTCTCTTCCCTTTGCTGTTCTGTTAAACTGCCTTTATCTCAACCCACGAGTTTTGCCTTTTTTCTTCCGATTTTGCCCATGGCTGTGGGAGTTGAGCAAGTGGTGGCATGGTTCTTTGTTGCCAGCTGAGGCCAAACAAACGACAGTGCTTTTTGGCACCCAATGTGGGGCTTGGAGGGTTGAGATAATGATAGATGTGACTAGAGCTTGTTAAAACAAATTTTTTTATATGCATTTCTCATACTAGTTAGATAGTTACTGGTTACAGTGTTGCTTTGTTTGTTTGTGTGGCTGTGTTATGTAAATTCTTACATGCCCTATATACTCCCTGTGATGCTGTTTCTTACCTCAGGGAGAGGGATCAGGGTTATCATTTTGCTGTCCTGTGCAATATCAGCTATGATATGATAACATCACTGTTCAGGTGGCTATGTTGAGGTGTTTATGCAGTACTGCTGTCCTGTCCATACCTTGGTCACCGTCTCTCAGAATTTATTAATAATCACACCCAATGTATGGGGGGAGAGGGGGGGATGCTTTCCCCAGCTCTTTTGCCTTCCTTTTCTCCTTTGAGTCAGGTATGACAGCTTTTGAGAATTTCGAATATCCTTGGGGTGCTCAAACCAGCATGTTCCTATTGCTGTGTTCCTGGTGTTTCAGGTCTTGTTGAGGGTTAAACAACTGTTTAAGACTACCACCCAGAGATCTGCCCCGAGGCTGGATAGCCATGGGTGGCATGGCAGTGGGAGAACACGGGCAGGTACCTAGAGAACTTCTCACCTCCAATAGTTTGGGACTTCACCCCCGAACAACTACAGGACCCTGAAAAAGTGATAGAATATTTGAAAGGAAAATGCAGTGGCTATTCCAGAGAGGCACAACTTACTGCACTGTGTTGGGCCCTGGCCAGGATCTACCAAACACTGCTCAGTATTATGCAGGACTCTCAGGGTAAAGAGGGAGAAACCAGACCAGCAGACAGTGTGGCTACTCCAACCCCAGTCACAGACAATGTGGCTATTCCAAACCCTGTGGCAGACAATGCAGCTACTCCAACCCTGGTGGCAGGCACTGTGGCTGAACCAGACAACCAACCTGTGCCAGTATCAGTTGCTCCTACGCAGAAGAAGAAATACACCGAGAAATCAGTTCTCTTAGTAAGGGATGATGATGAACCAGGGCCATCAAAAGAACTGGAGGAAGAGACAGAACCAGAGATAAATCACCCAATCCCTATCCCTGAGTGAGCTGTGAGGTATGCGAAAAGATGTCAGCTGGCTTCCTGGTGACCACATTGTCACCTGGCTGCTCCGATGCTGGGATAATGGGCTTGGAATTAGAGGGCAGAGAAGCCAAGCAGCTGGGATCCCTGTCTAGGGAAGTGGGCATTGACAAGGCGATTGGGAAAAAGACACAAGCCCTCAGCCTCTGGAGGCGACTCCTGTCAGGTGTGAGGGAAAGGTATCCCTTCAGTGAAGATGTTGTATGTTGTCCAAGCAAGTGGACCACCATGGAAAAAGGTATCCAGTACCTGAGGGAATTATCCGTGCGGGAGATGATTTACTATGACCCAGATAACACGCAGTTACCCACAGATCCTGATGAAGTCCAGTGCACAAGGCCCATATGGCGGAAGTTTGTACGGAGCGCACCATCATCGTATGCCAACTCCTTGGCAGTGATGGAATGGAAAGGTGAAGTGGGACCAACAGTGGATGAGGTGGCTGGCCGACTCCGTCAATATGAAGAAAGTTTCTCTTCCCCCCTCGTCTCAGCTGTGGAGAAACTATCCCAGAAGGTCCAGCAACTTGAAGAGAATATGTCCTACTCCCCACCTGTACAGGCCAGCATCTCAGCTATTAGGAGCAGGTGTTTTCCTACTCAAGAGGGAGATACAGAGGGTACACACCACAAGGCACCCTGTGGTTTTACCTGTGTGACCACAGAGAGGACATGAAGAGGTGGGATGGACAACCTACCTCGACCCTACGGGCAACGTGAGTTGCAAGGAAGAACAATCACAAAAGGGGATCCCTCCGGGAAAAGTGCCGCTGCAGTTTCCAGCACGCAGCTCCCCAGACAGAGTAGAAGGCCTGATCCTACCTCCAATCCTCTTGAAGAGATTTCCAAGTCATTTCTGCAATAAGTGAGTAACGGATACTATGATCAGGATTAGAGGGACCCTGCCCCCAGCCAGGTGGGGGAAAGGGACAACCAGGTTTATTGGAATGTGTGGATTCGATGGTCTGGCACATCAGACCCACAGGAGTATAAGGCTTTAGTGGACACTGGTGCGCAGTGTACCTTAATACCATCAAATTATAGGGGAGCAGAACTCATTTGTATTTCTGGAGTGACAGGGAGATCCCAAGAGCTGACTGTACTGGAAGTGAGCCTAACTGGAAATGAGTGGCAAAAGCATCCCATTGTGACTGGCCCAGAGGCTCCCTGCATCCTTGGCATAGACTGTCTCAGGAGAGGGGACGTCAAGGACCCAAAAGGATACTGGTGGGCTTTTGGCATAGCTGCCTTGGAGACAGAAGAAATTAAACAGCTGTCCACCTTGCCTGATCTCTTGGAGGACCCTTCTGTGGTGGGGTTGTTGAGGGTCAAAGAACAGCAGGTGCCGATTGTGACAACAATGGTGCATCGGCAGCAATATCGCACTAACCGAGACTCTGTGATTCCCATCCACAAGCTGATTCGTCAGCTAGAAACTCAAGGAGTAATCAGCAAGACTCAATCACCCTTTAATAGTCCCATATGGCCAATTGAGAAGCTGACATACATAGACAGAAGAAGAAAAGGGTAAATGTCAAAAGAGCCCCTATTTTAATAGCAGGATGCAGAGGAACAGGAAAGCAAATGGAGGTATGAGAGACACACCTCAGAAAGAATGTCAGTTGGAGCAAAGTAGCAAGGTAGAAGAAATAGCTTCAAATTCTATATTTGTTTTGCATCAGTTTGAGGCAAGGGGAGGAAAAAAGAAAGATATGAATTATATGGTTAATGAGGAGGTGACTCGAAGCTACCACTATTCATTCATTTTATACAGCTATGAAAAAGCTTAGGTTCAAGGAAATATTAGAATAGTTAGTTCTAGTAAAGAGAGGAGAAAGCTTGTATTATTTTATAAAATGCTGCTAAATCTTAATTTGGAATACTGTGTACAGTTCTGGTCATCTGTGCTCAAGAAAGATACACTTAATTTGGAACAGATACAGTTCGCAGAAAGGCTCCTGGGATGAATGAGAGAATGGAATATCTGCCTTTAGGTGGAGAGAACAAAGGAGTTTGATTTAGTCTAAGCAAATTAAGGCTAAAAGGACCTATGATTCCTCTTTATAAATAAATTCAGGGGATAAATACCTAAGAGGTATAGAAGATGTTGAAGGATACATATCACTTAAATTTGGAATGGGAATCATAGAACGGGTGGAAGGGACCTTAAAGATCATCTAGTTCCAAGCCCCTGCCATGGACAGGGATACCTTCCACTAGACCAGGTTACTCAAAGCTCCATCCAGCCTGGCCTTGAACCCCTCTAGGGACGGGGTGTCTACAACTTCTCTGGGCAACGTGAGTAAGTTTTATTAGCCATTCAAAAAGTAAGCTTCTGAAATGGTTTTCCAGATAGGATACTGTGAGCCAGGAACCTAAATGATTTAAAAATGAAACTTCCAAAATTGCGTAGTTGAAATAGATTTCCTGGAGACAATAAATTATGTCCGTGGTACAAGGCTTTGGGTGTCTATATATTGGCGTATTCAAGGAGAGACAGTAGATAATGCTATATTTCCCTTGCATTAATCTTATATTTCAGGGCTTTTACCAGTCCCCTATGACATCCAGAAAAATATTTCTTCTTCTTGATATGTCAGTCTTTGAACCCCTAAGTACTGAACACTAACAGATGCTGAGGCCAAATCCACGTAGTGTGTGTTCAACTTCCTAGAGATAAATTCCCCTGTTTAAATGCTCAGGCTTGAATTGGTCCGACTTAGTTTGAGATCATGAAAGAATTTTCAACCACATGAGATAGGGAATTTTTTTAGGATCCTCTATGAGGATCATCTATGATTTAATGTTCTGCCAGCTCAAAGATTTATTTGATGTTGATACTTTCAGTTTCTGATTCTTTTTGTAGCATGGTATTGTTTTGAATCTCTTGATTCATGTGTGAAATATACAAGAAACTGCTGGGAAGTGTTTCTTAGGTGATTTTGGTTTACATTTTTCAGTTGCAGGAATAAAAAAAAAACAGAGAAACAAATAATAATTACTATACCTGTTGTAGTGACGGTTCTATGTATGTTTGGTACTTTGGGCATGCCTGTATTTCTGCTTCTGGGGTAAAGCAATGGTAAGTTGGCTCATTCTGTAGAGCTGCTTGTCATCAATAGAGCGTATGGGCAAGTGTACACAAATGGTCTTCATTCCAACGTTGTAGTGTAGCAATTGCTGTGGCATACTTTATGTTGCTTATTCATTAAAGTTCTTTTTTACAATAATAGTCAATAACTAATTAAGCTATGTCAGACAGGCCTTTTGAGAGGTGCTAATAGTCAACAAATTTACTGATTAATTGCACACCACAGAGCTCTGTTTACAGAAATTATGTGGTTTGTGGCTAAGGAGCTAAAGAGAGACTTTGGAGACCTCAGTTCATGTCTTAGCTCTGCTACATGCTTCCTGGCTGGTCTTGAGAGATTCACTGAATTTCCATGGACTTGATTCAGGAAAATATTTGAGTGAATACTGAATAATAAAGTCAAGCATGTTGTCAAAGACCTTCTTGAATTAGGCTCTTGGATGCCAGATGACAGGCCCCTCCCTCCCCCTCTTCTTCCTTTAGCCTTCCAGTTATTAGTGCTCAGTCCATAATCTGCCCAGTCTTTCCACTTACTTCAGCAAACTCTGAGTCAAGCCTTTAGAAAGAATAAGGTGTATCAGACCCTGAGCAGGTACCTAACAGAACAGGGTCCTGATCCTAGCTGGGGCCTCTACATAAATTATAGAAATACCGCTAATATGTTTAGGAAAAGAAGAGGTGTATACTGAATTTGCAAAATCCAGTAGCTATCCTATAAGCATACTCCAAAATAATGCTTTCATAAATCTTCATTGTAGCATGGCTATTTGCCGTTCAGTAGTACCCACTTCAGAGAACAAATGTGAGTCATTATTAAATTACTTCAATCTGTGCTGATGTAGAAGCACCCCTGACACATCTCTTTATGAGCCATTTCTTCAGAGTAATTGTATTAGTAATAGCTGATTACACAGCAATCTTATGTTCCTACAAAATTAAAGTAATTACTGTAGCTAGAAACACATCCCTCTGTATTCTGTCCTTGCAAGGAAGCTGGTAAAAGGCAATGCAATGCTTCAAATCTTTGTAACAAAAGAAACATTAAGGTATAATTATATTATTGATGTGGTGTAGAAGTTTTCATATCTGAAAGGAGCATGGAAACAAAATCATAGTTTGAAGCTACAATTTCCTAGTCCATAAAGGGGAAAAAAAGATCTTTTGTGTTTAGGTTCCTTAACAAGTATGGAGGAAATGTATTTGAAATATATGAATGAGTTTGTGTTCTGTACTTTGAAAGTAGTAGATGTCTGTCTTTGAAGTAGATTTATTATGCAACAGGTGCATTTTTCTTTGAAATACATTGTCCAGAGAATCTGGTATGGATTTACTTTTGTACCGAAGTAAATAGATATTAATGTGTTCATATGGCAAACCTCCTGAACACTAGGCTCAGCTTCTAATTAGTCTGCATGCTATAGAATTTAATCTGTGTTTTAATTTTCATCTTTCTTTATGTCTTTGATGGAAAACTGACATTTCATATTTTCTTTAATACAATGTTAGATGTTTAATATAGGAGCTGAGGAAAAGCAGACAGACCATTCCCTGTAAACTTAGCTAAGTAATTCAACCCTAAGTAGTCTAGAAGGGATACCAAAAAACCAATCTCTTCACAGGTATTATGCAGTGTCAAAATTCATAGACAGAGAGTGCCACTAGGTCATTTGAGAGTGAGAGTTTGTGCTTGGGCTGATAAAAGTGTGCTGTATAGCATAGGTACTCCTTGCAGGTTTTACTTTCTGTTGCATTAATGTGCCATGTTTGAATTGCTAAGTGCAAGCTAACGGCCCTGGAGTAGAAAAGAAATGTTCACTTGTGGAATACTTCTTGCAATGTAAGTTGCTCCTAATTGCTTTGATTACAAAGGTAAAGCCCAGCAACTGACTATGGATTGTTCAGTTAAGATAGCAGAATATGAAAAATTCAAATATTGGGTTAAGCTAAATTCCTTTGATGCAAGGATCTTAGCAAAGGTTGTCTGTAGGTCTCATTTATTAATAATATTTGTGGTGAATGGAGTGGATCCTTTAAAATGTCTAGTAATGAGAAATCTTACAGTATCAGAGTATCAACTTTAAAAACATCTTTTTTTTGCAAAAAGAAGAATTATGGAAGAAAATACTGTATTTTTGTGTCGCATACCAACAGGACTGGGGACAATGGAAAGCAAATTCATTAGGAAGCCATCCAAATTTACAGTTTTTTCACATTTTCATATAATCAATCCTGCCTTATTTCATTGCATGTGTTTTCTCTTGTGTCTTGTTTAGAAGCCTATTTAGATGTACATACTGTCAAAAGCAGTAACAGGCAGTCCTCAAGAGAGATTCTGATTGCACTGAGTACAACAACAATGGTAGTTGTCAGAGATTGCTGCAGGTCTGCCATGATTTGGATGCTGTCAATGCTAGTGCAGATATAGTTATGGAAAAGGTGTCAGTGATACATTGACAGAGTCTAGTAATGATCTGAATTGTTAATAGAGCTTGGTTAGGCACTACTATTTGAAAAATTAGAAGAGAAGCAACAAAAACATTAGTATTTATCTGTTTTATTGTTTGTTTTTAATCAAATGGAATGCAGCACTGCTCCTCTGTCTCTGGAAGTAAGTTTGTGTTATTGATAATTTCTATTGTTTGTTCCAGTCACAGTAACGCTTAAGTAATGGCACACATCAAAATCAGGACCATTGTACTAAAGCAGCAAGATAAAATCTCCCTGTAAAGAGCACAGTCTAGGTCACTGGTGTAAACGGGAAGTATATGGGGGAAGTAAGTGAAAACAAATGTTATGAGATCTATTCTTTCAGACTGGGAAGTTTTGAAATTTCAAGCAACTTTTCTGTTTATAGCCATAAGTATGAGAATGTGTGTTGCTTCACAGAGCAACCCTGAAAAACCCAGTTTTGCAGTTTTCTGATTAGGCACTCACTAAGTACTGAGAAAATTTGAGACAGGCAGGTGAATACCGAATAGACTTCTTCACTTGAAGTGAGTGTGCATACACACATCACTTTTTTTTTGGTTCAGTAGAAATGAGTAGGCATTAATTTTTTTTTTTCATCACTGTTTTAACATTTCTGCTTCATTTAAGAAAGGATTTTTTTGGAGCTTCACACTGTTTTACTGAGAATCTGTTTTGTACAATTGCTTTCTTCAGTTTTACAACATACAAATCCCTTTTCTTTGCTCCAAGTTGATATGAGCGCATGTAACAGCTATGTTCTTTATTGCAACAAGAAATGCGGAGTGTTGAAAAAAATTCTTACGTGGGAGCTGTCCTTGCAATTGGAGCTGCTAGTGCGATTTTAATAGCCAAATGGGCCACCTTGAATATGTACTTTTCTGCATTATAGTACTGGGACAGGAAACAAGGAAAGTTTTTTCTTTCTGATGTAGGGGCAGGACTGACCAGTCAGTGAAATCAGTATAAGTCCTTCCCTTATCTTCAGTCAGTTATGAAAGACAATGGTCTTATACATGGAATTGCCTATACCCTGCTTTGTGCATTTACGTGTCACCCACACATAGCTCTATGTCGTTTGGAGATAAAATCTTGCATTTGTGCAGTGTCATTCACTGTTTCCTTTACCTTTGCTAAAAGATGTAGTGAAAAATCAAGTCCAGTAATTTTTCCTGCTTTGCTAGAGCACAGAAGATAGAAGAAGTATGGTAAAAGTGGCAATAAACTTCACTGAATACAGAACTGATAGCCAAGGCACCATTTGGTATTTATCAGGAAGAAACAGCAGGCTATGCAATCCTAGACCACAGAATCACAGAATGGTCAGGGTTAGAACGGACCTCTGAAGATCATCTAGTCCAAACCCCCTGCCAGAGCAGGGTCACCTACAGCAGGTTGCACAGGACCGTGTTCAGGCGGATTTTGAATGTCTCCAGAGTGGGAGACTCCACAACCTCTTTGGGCAGCCTGTTCCAGTGCTCCACCACCCTTAAAGCAAAGAAGTCCCTCCTCATGTTTGGATGGAACTTCCTATGTTCAAGTTTATGCCCATTACTTCTTGTTCTATCACTGGGCACCACTGAAAAAAAACTGGTCCCATCTACTTAGCTCCCCCCCCTTAAAGTATTTATAAGAATTTATAAGATCCCCCCTCAGTCTTTTCTCTAGACTAAAAAGACCCAAGCCCCTCGGCCTTTCTTCATAAGAAAGATGCTCCAGTCCCCTAATCATCTTTGTAGCCCTTTGCTGGACCCTCTCCAGCAGTTCCCTGTCCTTCTTGAACCGGACAACCCAAAAATGGACACAATACTCCAGATGCGGCCTCACCAGGGCAGAGTAGAGGGGGAAGATAACCACCCTTGGCCTGCTGGCCACAATCTTTTTGATGCACCCCAGGATGCCGTTGGCCTTCTTGGCCACCAGGACACATTGCTGGCTCATGGTCATCCTGTTGTCCACCAGGACTCCCAAGTCCCTTTCTACAGAGCTGCACTCCAGAAGGTCAGACCCTAACCTGTACTGATGCAGGGGGTTATTCCTCCCCAGATGCAGTACCCTACACTTGCCCTTGTTGGATTTCATTAGGTTTCTCTCCGCCCAACTCTCCAGCCTTTCCAGGTCACACTGTATGGCAGTACAGCCTTCCAGCATGTCAGCCACACCTCACAGTTTTGTGTCATCAGCAAACTTGCTGTACACTGTATCCCTTCATCCAAGTCATTGATTAATGTATTGAACAGGACTGGACCCTGTACTGACCCCTGGGGAACACCACTTGTTGCTCACCTCCAACTAGACTCTGCATAAGTAATCACAACCCTCTGAGCTCTATCTGTCAGCCATTGTTCAATCCACTCCACTGGCCATTCATCTAACCCACACTTCCTAAAGTGATGATGATTCTTTCAACTGTAAACTATGCAGAGATGGTGAAAATTATTACAATTTATTACAATTATAATATATTAAACTTAGACTAGGGCCTTGGATTTCACTTTTATTCATGTATGTTACCATTGTGCCTAGGACCCTTGCAACAGTGTAGGACTAGGACTCTCTTCAATGGCAGAAATTCCATTAAAATCCCATCATGGTAAATTAAAAACTAAACCAGAGATGATTAAAGAATGTTTTAAACTAGTGTCAGCAATGCAGCAGAGAAATGGTAAGATGTCACAGAGAGAGCAGAGCTCAGGTCAATGATTAGAACTTCTATCATCTTCATTCCCAAACATAGACTGCCAACTGTTTCCCAGATCATAGCAATAGAAATAATTTGATCTGTTTTATGGAAGTGAATGTAGCAGCTGTCCTGTGTCAATATGATGGGTGAGCAGCTGAGACAGATTTTCAGTACGTAATTAACAAAATTTAACATTTGCACAGAAAAGATCAGAAGCAGCTTGCTTGTGGGATGCTGTTATTTTATGATCTTATGCAAGAACCCAGCATGTTTTTTAGGAAGGTTCATGAAATTGGCAGCACCAGCATCCATTAAATATCTGTTCAGATTTCTGGGTGTTGTGGTTTAGCCCCAGCCGGCAACAAATAACCACGCGGCCATTTGCTCACTACCCCTGCCCCCCATGGCAGGATGGGGGGAGAATCAGTAGAAAAGGGCACAACTTGTGGGTTGAGATAAAGGCAGTTTAACAGAACAGCAAAGGAAAGGGAAAACAACAACAATAATACTGATAAAGAAATATGCGAAACACAATTAATGTACAACCACTCACCAACCAGAACCCGGACAAGCCCCACCCTGCTCCCGAGCGGAGACTACTGCCCGCGGCCGTCTCCCCGAGCTACATGCTGAGCGTGACATGTGGTATTGAATACCCCTTTGGCTAGTTTGGGTCAGCCATCCAGCAGTGTCCTGTCCGCGCTCCTTAGGAAAATTTACCCTATCCCCGCCGGAACCAGGACATTATCCACCCCTTACTCTGTACAATCTATGTCATGCCCAGATCTTACACTTTCCAGGTAATCACCACCACTTTTCCCTATCTTTGATATACATACCTGTATATATATACGTAAGGATATAATTTCCTTAGTCTATGGGCCATCGCTCTAAAATGTCCATTGAGTTCATTTAATCCATGACATTGGTCTCCATCTGTTAGAACAGTCTCTCGGGGCAGGAGAGATGGTGTGTGGAGCTGGACTGTTGCATGCTGTATTTTCAGTGTATCCAGTGCAGCCCACACCCGTAGTCTGTGTGTTGAAGATGTTGATCTTGAGGAAGTTGCTGGGCACCAGTTGCTGAGGTCAGTTCTGATCCCATCACTGCTGCACTTTGCTCGGTTTCATCAAAGTCCATCCGTCGTTACTTTGGGTGATTCTTACTTTACTACCATTGATACAGCATATAGCAATTATACTAGTGATGACATACGGTGGCAGGGTTATTTAGCAATTAACTTCGTACAATTTGATTTATTGGCTCTTCTCACCCAAAATGAAATCCCCATCATGTACACATTGGACCTCCCCATCCTTCCACATCACCCACCAAGTGCACGCAGGTCCTTGAACGAAAGCAGTCCCGTGGATGGGTTTGCCTTTGCCTGAGGCAGGACTAATCCAGACTGTCTTCCCTAATGTGTTCTTCATGTGCACTACAGGGACTTTATCCCCTTTTACAGTACGTGGAGGTTTTGATTGGGCAGGGCCAGTTCAAACATCCTCTGCATACAGCAGCTAACATCCCCTGGTGTTAGCTAACCAGTGTGAGAAACGCTCGCTCACGGATAAAAATGTAGAGAGGACAAAGTCTTCGAAGCAAAGATAAAAGTTTATTCCGGATCAAAATAAACGAGTCGGGTGCCTCTCAAAAAGAGCACACTTAGCTACAAAACTTCAGGTATTTATGTCCTGTCCCCTTTTCCCATTGGTTAGGTACTTTAGGGTGCACATTCTTTCACGACCTGTTAGTGCGACCACGCACAGGACAGCAAAATGATAACCCTGATCCCTCTCCCCGAGGTAACAAACAGCATCACAGGGAGTATATAGGACATGTAAGAATTTGCATAACCCAGCCACACAAACAAACGGAGCAACATTGTAACCGGCGACTATCTAACTAATATGAGAAGATGCATATAACAAATTCGTTTTAACAAGCTCTAGTCAGATCTGTTGTTATCTCAACCCTCTGAGCCGCACGTTGGGCGCCAAAAAGGACTGTCGTGGTTTGGCCCCAGCCGGGAACAAAGAACCACGCGGCCGCTTGCGCAACTCCCACAGCCGTGGGCAGAATCAGAAGGAATAAGGCAGAAACTCGTGGGTTAAGATAAAAGTAGTTTAACAGAACAGCAAAAGCAAGAGAAAACAATAACAATACCACCGGCAAAGGAATATACGAACGCGATTACAATGCCACCGCTCCCCGACCGGACCCGGTCCACCGCAACCC
>NW_009649309.1:1922030-1927606 GCF_000708025.1 Charadrius vociferus | reverse complement strand
CCAAAAAAAATGGCCTTTCCTTCCACAATAGAAGCACCTCTTGGGACCCACTTGCCACCCAGGTGGGGTCTCTCTTTGCCCTTGTTGGGTCCTAAAGTCCCCACACCCTGGTGCATAACTGGGCCCTCTTGCACAATTTGGTAACCTTTTTCATTCTCTCTCCCCAGTTGCCGCTTCATTATCTGTTCTCCACTGTGGCTACCATCAATTTTAGTTTTAACTTTTTGTTCCTTCTCATCCTGTCTGACATAAACTTTTTTTGGGCCTCCCACAACAAATCATTTAAATCCCCATCATGCCAATCTGCCAGCTTTTCCAACTTTTAAACAAAATTGCAGCAACGCTCACCCCTGCATCGCTCCCAGGATCTACTCCTGCGTATTTTTGATTTTTTCTCAGTCTCTCCAGCCAATCTGTAGGGAGGATTCATTTACTTTCAAAAGCCTTATCAAAATTTTGCCCCTTTGGAATGGTCTCTCTTGCCTTCCCTCAACATTGTTCTGATCCCAGGTAGACCCCGCTACAGGGAATTTCAGCTCCCCTGGAATCTCTCCTGTATGTTGGGAGGATTTCCCTGCTCCCAGATTCTGATTCCAGCAGTTCCAATCATTTGTCTTCTCTCTGGGATAAAGATTGGGATTCAAAAGCTGGTCAAGTTGCTCTGACAAACCCAGAAAGTTTTCCACCTGGGAGTGGTCAGAAGCATATTCACAATCCCCGCTCCTTCCGGAGTCCCTGCCAGCTGGGCAGGAGCATCCTGTCATCCTGAGATGACGAGGGTCCACCACCACCTAAACTGGTGTAGCATTAATCGGCATCTTATTTTCTCTACCCTGTCTCCAGGGTGTAATCCCCGCATCCCTTTCTCCCGGGGTGCTATCCCTGAATCCCACACCCCTGTCTCCCGGGGTGCGAATGAGGTGACTGAAGTGCCCATGTGTAACAAGCATAATGGCCAGCAGACCCCAAAGCCATGCCTGTACCCCATCCAATTCCTCTCAGCCAGGTTGTGGCCACAAAAAAGATCCCAGCCTCAAGCATATGGAAAATCTACAGCAAATATATCCTTTTCTTATCTTTTCCCTGGGTGCAACCCTGCCCCCAATTCATGAGCATCACCCCTAAAGGACTGTCTGGTGAAATGCTCTAAGCCGGATCCTCGGATCCCTTTTACTAGGCCTATTTCCCATTATCTCAGTTTCCCATGGGACTCTGTTCATCTAGAACTCTTTCACTCCGCTCCCTGTCGTTCCTTCTCCTCGAGGAGCAGCACAGCCCACGTGGCGCCCCTTTACCGGTCCCTCTCCTCACGGAGAACCCGAACCGCGCAGATCCTGCCCATGAGGTGCCCCTTTACCGGTCCCTCTCCTCACGGAGAAGCTGTTAGCTGCACAGATCCCGCTCACGTGGCACCCTTTACCGGTCCCTAACCGCGGATCCCATGCACATGGCGCCTCTTTATTGGTCTTCCTCCTCGCGGAGAAGCCGAACCGCGCAATATCTGCTCACGTGGCAGTGCTTTACCAGTCTCTGTCCTCACAGAGAAGCCGCCCACAGACATGGCAGCCCCTTACCGGTCCCTAACTGCGGATCCTGCCCACGTGGTGCCCCTTTACCAGCCTCTCTCCTCACGGAGAAGCCATTAGCAGTCCCTCTCCTCGCGGAGAAGCAAAATCGCAGTTACAAGGGCTCCACGCTCACTTCACAGGTCTCCTGCGGGACTCCACTCACCTGGAACCCTTTCGTTTAGCCCCTTCACCAGCCGGTCTCCTTGCAGAGAAATGGAATCGCAGTTATAAGGGCTCCACACTCACTTCGCAGATCATCCTGCATCTCATTCACACACTTTCAGGCCTGCGCTCCTGCCTGGGTAATACTTAACAGCCAATTTTCTTACCCGGACTTTCCCAGCCACCCGAGTAATACTTAACAGTCAATGTTATTACCCGGGTTCCATGCACAGAAAGTGTCAGCTGCTGTGCGTAATCCAATTTTATCACCTTATCAACTTTTCCTTTCTCCCCCCTTTGCTTTGAGAGTCCTCCATCAGGATAGGACCTGCTGCCCTCCACAAAATGAGGCAGTAAGTTGGAGACTGCTAAAATCAGCAGGGCGCACCCCTCCGTCCTCGCTGCCTTGTCCCGCAAAAACAGGGGTGCTGCTCCTGGCCGAGCCCCCATATTGTGAGAAACGGTCGCTCATGGATAAAAATGTAGAGAGGACAAAGTCTTCGCAGCAAAGATAACAGTTTATTCCAGATCAAAATAAACGAGTCAGCTGAGTCGGTTGCCTCTCAAAAAGAGCACACTTAGCTACAAAACTTCAGGTATTTATGTCCTGTCCCCTTTTCCCATTAGTTAGGTACTTTAGGGTGCACATTCTTTCACGACCTGTTAGCCTATCACAAACTTGATTCACACTTTTCTCCTTTTAAGGAGTTGTTTTTCTAAGTTACACAGCTCTGCTTGTGCTGTCAACATACAAAATGGCTGAAGCAAAACAATTCCATCTCTCACACCAGGTACCTTTCACTAAATGTGTATCGCGATGTTTTTAGGTCCCATCCCCCATTGCTTTCAGTGTAGTTTTTCACAGTCCATTGTATTGTTCTATCTTCCTAGAGGTTGCTGCATGATAGGGGGTGTGACATACCCACTCAATGCCATGCTCTTTGGCCCAGGTGTCTACTAGGTTATTTTGGAAATGAGTCCCAATGTCTGACTGAATTCTCTCTGGGATGCCATGTCGCCATAAGACTTGCTTTTCAAGGCCCAGAATAGTGTTCCAGGCCGTGGCATGGTGCACGGGGTATGCTTACAGCCACCCAGTGCTTGCTTCCACCATTGTGAGCACGTGGTGCTTGCCTTGGTGGGTTTGTGGGAGGGTAATATAACCAATCTGCCAGGCCTCACCGTATTTATATTTCAGCCATTGTCCTCTATACCAGACAGAGAAATACAAATAGAGAAATTACATGAAGTCTCAATGTGCATGGTACTTAGGCATTTCTCTGCTTAGAGCTGCCTTTTGCCTGTATTGGATCACGTTATTCAGTTCAATGAGGGAGAGAGAGATGAGGTGAGCATGTTCAGCAAGTAGAGTTCCACTGCAGTTGCATGCAGAGATGCGATGACCCAAAAGCTTTAGTAGCACCTGTGCCCCAACTCTGCAGCTGGGTCAGTGGCTTGTGTGTCCACATGACCCAGCTAGCACTCAGAAAACTACCCCAGAGTTTGCGTTTAGCAAGCAACAGTGTTCTTGAACCCGTGCATAGAGATTCTCTTGTAATGTGGAATTGAGCCAGCTGTCTGTTCCTCTTTTCCTGGCTCCTCATCTATTCTCGAGGTCCCGAAAACACAGGCAGATGCATCCCTATGCAGCACAAACCAGGTTTTAATATATATTTAAATATTGTGGTGAGGAAGGGGAGTGTTATTTTCAAATCTGTATCTGTTCAAAGACTAAATATATTAATACATGTATTCTTTCATTCTCAAACTGGTAATTTTTTAATTAATTGTAGCTGATGTTATTTTTGTGTACAAGTGATTACAGTGCTTTTTAGGCTTTAACCAAACTATTTTCTTTATTATGTGTGTTCAATTACAGTCTCAGAGACTGTGTGGTAAATAACTTACTGAAACTGTTCCAAGACAAATGTTTAGAGTTTTGCAACTTCAAACCAATGATTTCATTCAAAAAGATCTAATTCCTTTATGGCTTCACCTCTTGCCTTAAAAATTTACAGATATGTATTTTAAGGTGTTTGTATTTGCAATTACGAGTACTACTTTAAGCATATGCAAAACACTGAACTTAAATCTGAGCTGCTCTTACATTTAATGCAAAACTTAGACTCGTGTTCTCAGGGCAGCAATTCTGAATCATCTAGCATACTATCCTGTGTTTTACAATGACTAGTTGCAGATATTTATGGAAAACTGTGCAAGGAAAAAAAAAACATCTATGGAACAAGACTTCCCTCTATCATCTGAGCCTTGGGAGATCACCAGAGTTAAAGAATGCATCTAGATAAGTACGTTTACTAATCCCTGATGGAGTTTGTCTAATTACATTCTAATCTATGTATGCGTTTGTTGCAGTCTCTTGTGGTAATAAGTTCTGTGATGTGCTGTAAGATAATTTTGGCTACTGAACAGTTCGTTCTTTGTTGAACAAACCTGGGATGATATTTCATGAACTGGTCCTTGAAGAGATGAAGTCTAGCCTCTGACAAGTCTTTCCTGTACTGTGAGTGATAAAATGAAGATTTGCAGGTGACTTGTCAAGCACTCAACTGTTTCTTCAGGGAGAAATGATGTCAGTTTGGAAGCACCTGTTATAAGGTGATGTGATAGCTAGAAACACAGGAAGATATTTTGCAGAAATCTGCTGTGAGTTGAACCGTTAACACTGCAGTCAATTTACAGCTATGGAGATTTTAAACCCTCTACTAACTCAAGTAGCTTTCTCAAACCAGTGAAATACAACTGTCCATGTTCCGTTTTGTTCTGCTTTGCAAAAAGTTGAACCAAAGCTATGCAAAATCAGCTTTGCTCTTCATCCTGGCCAGACTCAGACCCCACTAAATTTAGTAAGTTTTTCACTGGCCTCAGTTTTCGTCTGATCTGCAAACAGTATTGGGTTTGCCAGCTTTCATAATTTTCCTTGAAGTCCTGTCTGCTGGAAGCATCTAATTGGGCAGAATCTTTTGATATACATTTTTAAAGTAAGCGTTTAACTTTCATGGTTGAGAAGAAGATAATAAAAAAATGTAACTCTGTTCTCTCAACAATAACTTCATTAGGATTGGCAATAAATCAGTTTTTGAAATTAAAGATGTCCTCAGTGCATTATATCTGTTTGATGGATTGTCATGTTATTTTTGCATGTGTGGACCTGCAAAATACATAGGCCTCACTGCTATAGTGTTCAATTCTTTAAATGCTTCAGTGTGTGTATTGGGTTTCCATGGCAATTTGGGGGTCGGGGAACGTTGACGCGGAAACTCGGACAGATACACCACGACCAATATGATCAGGGTAAATGCCACTTTATTGCACAGATAGCTCAGCCAATATAGACAATTTTCTCCCGCGCCACGCAACACTCAAGCAATAATTGGTTACATGCATAGTTCAAACAAGCATCTCTACTATATGATTGGCTAGCCCCAGCTGTTCACTTGCATAGTTATCTACTTCTATGTTTTACTCAAAAATCCTGCTTATCGGTACATTCAGCAACAGTTCTTTCCTCCCTCAACATAACTCAGACATTCACAAAACACAATTTGACCTTCGACATTCCTTGAAGCTTACACTGTCGTCAACAAGTTCTCAGTGCTTGGGGTGCTCACAGGGTGACCATTGATCTCTAAAAATTCTCCCACAAATCCCCCTTTTTGTTTTTGAGCAACCCAAGGTCCTGCGAACATTCTTCCCATAGACTTTTCCAACATTCTCCTTAAGCGTGTTAATAAGCATGGTATAACAGCAAGCAACACTATAACTATAAGCAATATGGTTAAGCCTTGCTTGGCCAAATCGAGCAACCACCCCGACAACCCCCAAGAT
>NW_009649309.1:1865069-1919431 GCF_000708025.1 Charadrius vociferus | reverse complement strand
TGTGGGGATCATATTTCTATCACACACCCACACTAACAGCGCCTTCAAGGCATGCTCATTATACTTTAATCCTCTCTTAGAGAGCATATGTTGGAGGAGTTTCACCGCTGCTTCCTGCTCCTTAGCTTGCGCGGACCCCATCTCCTCCCCGGCCGCTCACCTGATCAGGGCGACATTCCCAGGCTATTTTGCCTCTTAAGCGCGCTTATTCCTTTTTCCGAGTGCCGGGGCAGCACTCACCTCACGACCGGCCTTTCCGACCCCTCTTCTCGTCAGGTCGTCAGAATATCCAACGCTGAACTGAGGGTCCCTGTTTGGGCGCCACTTGTTGATGCAGAAGCACGGACAGATACACCACGATCAATATGATCAGGGTAAATGCCACTTTATTGCACAGATAGCTCAGCCAATATAGACAATTTTCTCCCGCGCCACGCAACACTCAAGCAATAATTGGTTACATGCATAGTTCAAACAAGCATCTCTACTATATGATTGGCTAGCCCCAGCTGTTCACTTGCATAGTTATCTACTTCTATGTTTTATTCAAAAATCCTGCTTATCGGTACATTCAGCAACAGTTCTTTCCTCCCTCAACGTAACTCAGACATTCACAAAACACAATTTGACCTTCGACATTCCTTGAAGCTTACACTGTCGTCAACAAGTTCTCAGTGCTTGGGGTGCTCACAGGGTGACCATTGATCTCTAAAAATTCTCCCACAGGGGAACATTTTCCTAATGTCCAATCCGTAATACCTCCCATAATATAGCTTAATTCCATTTCCTTGTGTCCTATCACTAATCATCAGAGAGAGATCAGCAGCTCCCCCTCCACTGCTCCTCTTGAGGAAGTTGCAGGCTGAGATGAGATCACCACCCCTCAGCCTTCTCGTCTCTAAGCTAAACAAACCAGGTGACCTCAGCCACTCCTCATAAGTCTTGCCCTCAAGACCTTTCACTGTCCTGGTCATGCTCCTCTGGACACACTCAATGTCCTTCTTATATTGAGGTGCCCAAAACTGCACTCAGTACTCAAGGTGGGGCAGCGTAGAGTGGGACAGTCAGCACCCTCAACTGGCTAGCTATGCTGTGTGGGATGCACCCCAAGGACACAGTTGGCCCTTTTGGCTGCCAGGGCACACTGTTGACACATACTCGTATTGCCATTGACCCAGACTCCCAGATCTCTTTCTGTGGGGCTGTTCTCCAGCCTGTCATCCCCCAGTTTGTACATTTAACCAGAAATACCCTGTCCCAGGTGCAGAATCCAGCACTTGCTCTTGTTAAATTTCGAATGGTTGGTGATTGCCCAGCTCTTTGGTCTATCCAGATATCTCTGTAAGGCCTCTCTACCCTGGAGGGGGAGTCCACAGCTCCTCCTAATTTAGTGTCATTGGCAAACTTACTTAATATACTGTGATAACATATTTAAGAAATGGTAAATAATATTGCACAACAGCAGCTGGGAGAGAGGAGTGAGGAAATGTGAAACAACCAAACACCAAATTCAGTGACAAAATAGAATGAGGAGGTGGTCGAGATGCTGGAGCAGATTCCCCTGCAGCCCCTGGTGAAGACTATGGTAATGCAGGTTGTCCCCCGCATCCCATGGACGTCCGTGGTGGAGCAGATACCCACCTTGCAGCCCATGGAGGACCCCCATGCCAGAGCAGGTAGCTGTGTCCTGAAGAAAGCTGCAACCTGTGCAGAGCCCATGCTGGATCAGGCTCCTGGCAGGAACTTTGACCCTGTGGCAGACCATTGCTGAAGCAGTCCTTTCCTGAAGGACTGCATCCCCTGGAAAAGCCCCATGCTCAAGAGCATGAGGAAGAAGGAGCAGCAGAGACAAAGCATTATGAACTGTCTGCAACCCCCACTCCCCATCCCTGTGGGGGAAGGAGGTAGAAGAGTTGAGAGTGAAGTAGAGTCATGGAAGAAGGGAGGGGTGGGAGGAAGGATTTAGATTTATTCTTATTTCTCATTATCCTGCTCTGATTAATGGGCAATAAATTAAACTAATTTCCCTAAGTCGAGCCTGTTTTGCCTGTGACAGTAATTGGTAAGTGATGTCCCTGTCCTTATCTCGACCCACATGCTTTTCGTCCTGTTTTTCTCCCTCTGTCTTATGAGAAGGGGGAAGGATCGAGCAGCTTGGTTGGTTGTTAGACCAGCCAACATCAACCCACCACAGTGTGGTACTGCACAAAGCCTCCTCTCCCTGAGCAAGAGTATTTGAATAAGTATCCTATTATGTCACTGCTCCTTTTATCTTCCTGTGCATGTTTTGAACAAGTTTTCCACTCACCTCCTCCTGACTTTCAGCATGGAATAGATACACTGTTGTTACAAACAGTCCCAAAACTCCTTTTTTCTTTTCCCATCTTTTCCTAAGCAAACTGTAACTGATCTGTAATAACTTGTCCGAGCAAGCTCCCATAATTCCATTTCAGTCATAGATTTGATAATTTATTAAAAATTTAAACCCATTCACATCCACCCTATGCACTAATACTAGCCTAATTTTTAAAAGGAATTGGCAGGATTTTCCCCACTACCCACTCATAAATTCTTTTCTGCCTTATGCAGTTTAGTCATCTTAATGATGGATTGAAAGGATTTTGATTATCTTTCTATGATTACTTCAAAAGGAACATCAGATAAGTTTTGACAAAGGAAGATGTCCAACTTTTGGACAAAAGTTGTCCAACCAACTTTTTATGTTGGTTTCGGTGAGCTAGCTATTTCAGAACATCTGTATTGTGATGACCATTCAGGACAATAAGAACTCCAATAGCACTAATAATGTAACACAATACCAAATGTATTCATTGTGCAGAAGGTGTGACATTTCCCTATGCAGTATATAATTTTATAAGGAAAGAGTAGAGGGCACCCACATCCTCTTTAATCTCTGTCAGAAATGTCATATCTTGAATGAACTCTGCAGGGCTGTTTAACCTTTTCCTAGCTGATTTAACCTTTTCCAGACAGCCTGTCTTGAGTATGTATAGCCATAGTGAGGAATAATATGTAAACAGCTCTGTCCATTTAGGTTCCACATTCATCTGTATACAGCACTGATTCCTGGGGGCATAGCTGATTCTACTTATTGTCTTAGCATGTTGAAATCCTTGGGCTGAGAAGCAGGGCCAATTCACTTGTAAGGAATTGATGTCTCTGTACAGCACTTCATTGCATAGTGCAGATAAACCTGTAGTACAACAGGAGATCAAGACCCTTTCAGAGTATCAGTGCTCAGAGTGCACACACACCCCCCACGCCTCCTGTGGATTTCGCTGTTTGAGCTGAAGGCAGCTTAAATATGGTGCAGGTGCTCTTTGCTCAGGAGTAGCTTTTCAGCTGAGACTTTCATACATGGCCCTTGCCTAATCTGTGCTCGAGCTGTTCCTGTGCCTGGCTGATACAGACCCTGACTTTGACACATGACCTTGACTTCCTGGCTTGATCTCAGACTTGCTTCATCTCTCTCAGCTTGTCTGACAATGTGGACTGTTGGCTGAACCTGGTTACCAACCTCTGCCCTTTTTGCTCAGATACTGTGGGACTGTGCCCTTTTCAGTGTGGACACTGCCTTGTCACCCTCAGCTCCCAATTGGTTTCCCCTGAGGAAGCCCTTGATACTCCCTGTTACAGAGCCATTGGAAAGTGAATAATTTTGCAATATGACAAGACTGAAGATTTTACCTACTCCAACAATGTCTCCATATGCTAGGAAAAATCCATCTTATTAACAAGCATCTGATACTTTGCTATCCAGGAAAGGGTTTATATAATCTGGTTGACAACAATAGCAAAGGACTGAACTTGGTGGGCCAAGACATTTGTGTTTTCTACCATTCCCGAAAGTAAATCCTTTAACCTTGCTGTTCAATTCTGCTTGCTTGTTGCCCAGTACTAATGTTTGACTCTGCCTTGGCCTATCTAAAAGTTGTTTATTCTTGCTACAACTGGCTCAGTGAGAACTAGAGGCCATTGTTCTGAGAATCAGTCATGGAGTTCAAATCCAAGAATTGGGTACCTCATAGGTAATCTAGTTTCTCCCTGTTCACCTGCTTAAAAACCACTGCATTGTTACCTGTTTCACAGGAAGAGGTACTGTAAACCTTAGAGTAGTTAAAACCAAGATCTTTAAATGGGTCGACGAGGTCAGGAGAAGTGAAACAACGAAGTTACAGAATGATAATTAAACCTTAAGAGAGAAAAATATGATGGAAAAGAAACAGCATGTGTGAGCTCTTTTTAAGGAGAAGAGGAAAAAGAAGAGAGCCTTGTGAAAAAAGTACACTAGCTGCTCTCCTGTTATATTCTTGAGTGAGAATCTCTTTGTAACAAGACAAAATGAAATTGCTGGGGGACAACGTAGTGTGATTAATTTTTTTTTCCACTGACCTGCTACCTTCTGAAGAGACAACAAGCATCAAAGTCACATCATTACATAGTCTGTTTCTTCTAAATGAATTGAAGTCCCACATGAATAGGGAGATATTTATGAGTTGAGTCCTCATGGTGAAGAATGCGTGAATTCATTAACCATGAATTAGATAGCTAGGAGATAAGTGAACTATGAATCATCTAGTTACCACACACAATTGATGCAATGATTCTACCTCATTTGGTCAAGGATAAAAGGCCTGATTCTGACACTTTTAGTGGAGGTAATAGCTAATTGTGCAAAGAGTACCTTGACTTTGCAGGGGTTGATTTCCAAGTCTGGACTCAGAAGTGATGAATGATTCACTCTGGTAAAATCTAAATTCATAACTTTTCTTTTGTTTCACACAGAACAGCCTATATAGAAGACTTTATGCTGTAAAGTCTGCCATGGCTAGCAGTGTGTGAGTGGAATGGGGGGAGAATTACAGATCCAAATTCCCACATGGTTCCATTGATCTGAAATAAATTTTAAATTGCAATACTGTTTTTCAAGTATCAGCTTATTGTCAGTAAAACTTAGTAATAAAAATGTTTCCCCACACAATACTTGTTGAGCTCCATGATTAGAAATGAAGAGTCACTTTGCATGTGTCATAGCCTTTATTCGACATGAATATAACACATCTACATCTTCAGGAAATTCTTTTTTTCCGTGTGGCTTTAACACCAATGTGTACGTTGGAGTCCACAGACATACACAATGTTTTAGAAACACATTTCTGCTGATTTATTTGAATGATCAGACAATTGACTTCTTCCTGGGACTGATATACTGTCTCCAAACCCAAGTATCCAAATGTATGACTCTCTAAGATAATACATTTGCCTTAAAATAAAATATATATATATTGGAAATTTTTCTAGTGCTTTTGAGCACTGAAAGTATGCTTTTTTCCTTGTGACCACTAAGATCAGACAAGTTTAGCATTTTGTATTATTAAAGGATGAAATTCTCACATTGTCCTATGACTTCAGGACACAGAACTTTAAACAGAACTCTAGAGACAACAAAACTAATGGTAGCATCCCAAAGATTTGGAAAAACTGGTGTCCCCTCCAGATATGCCAATACAATTCCAAAGATTTACTATTTTTTCAGAATGAAATGACTGTTTAGGCTTTTCTTTCTTTTCCCTTTCATTTGGCAGGTGACATAAGCAGCAGCTGTGAATCAAAGGCTGCTACTTAATATTACCTTGCTAGAATAGGTAAATATAGCAGATGTAAAACTGGTGGGTTGGTTCTCTCTCAGATTAGAGAAAGTAGTTACGTGTTAATGATCTCAGTCAATGACAATTAATTAATTAATTTCTCTTTTTCTTGGAGCACTAGCAACTAGGATGATATCTTATAGTCAGGAAGAGTTTGCTCTAGATGGTTCTTTTTTTACTTGTAAAAAATCACAGTAGTGTCTGTCTCTTTTACCAATAACTCTGATTGTGATTGGCTTAATTCGCTCTTGATGAATGTCTGATTGTTATTCACTCCACTCTTCTAGCACAGCTTTGGGGGTCAGTATCCTTGTGTGATTCAAAGCACAGAAAAATGACTCTTCTGAAACCTTTCCCTCCTTTAGGTCTATCAGGTTTCTGGATGACTAGTGTCTGATATCCTTCTTTTCAGGTTTAAGGCCTCTCAAAGTGAGAGTGTACTTGTTCCAGGTTAGGTAACTCAGAGTCACCAGTGTGTCTTTAAGGCGTTAAGCTGTAGTGAGTAAGCAGGCAGGATGGTGTTTATCTTTTCACTCTGTTTATTTATGACCTGTGTGCTGTCTGAATCCTACAGTCACATCATGTCTTCATCACTGTATTAGAGGATTTATAACACCTCAAGACACAACCAGAAAAGGTTGGACCTAAACACAAAAGCTAAAGCCTGGGATCTTTGCCCTATGATTTCCTGGCACTGACTGCAGTCATTCAGCTTCCAGATTCACAAATGGGACCTGCAGGATCATCTGTTAGAGTCAGACAGGACCTCTTGATGCCCACTTCTTCTTTGGACTCTGTGCTGAGATTGCCTTTTCTGAGACCTATTTATGACAGTAGTGGCTATGATTCTTTACATTCAATTAGTAGTCCTAACTTGTTTTATAGACATCAAATAGCCCACTGCAATCAGTATGGTAATAGAGAAAGGATTGTTAAGAAAGATCTCTAAGTTTCTAAGGGAATATTGTTATAATCCCTTCTGAAATCTATTCCTATCCCCAAATCTTCTTGCAGATTAGTGGTTACCGGAGAATGGTATTTGCAAACTGGGTCCCTGAAACTGGGACCTTTTCTTGCAAATGCTCAGCTTTGAACTTTTTTCAGTGTCTGTGTTTTTAGTTCACAAAAGTAAATCTGAGAATCCTTAGTGTGGAGAACAGTATGTGACAGAATCAAGGAAACAAGAGCCAAAGATATGACTGTTGTAAACAGTTATGCCTAAATCCACAATTTATCATCTGCCTCATCCAAATCACCAACTCCACATTCTGCTGCTGATAGACTGTCCTGTTCAGATGCAGCCTGGGATGGTTGGCTGTGCTCACAATGTTTTCAGAAAGAGAGGGACCTCATAACTGTTCAGGTGAGTTGGCATAGTAGTTTATAGTATGCTGTTTGGCTCTAAATAAGATTTTGTTGCATGTAGCTGCCCAAGTCATGAGAAACACAGAAGCAGAAAGCAGCTGCATGTTTTCCCTTTCCTTCCCAGGCAATGCTCACTGATCGATCACTTTTGAGGGCTGTGACAGCTCTCTGCGATGTACTACACTTTTTTTTTTTTCTAAATGAAATACAAATACATTTTTAGTGTTGGAATTTCTCTGTTGAAATCTTGCTTCAGCACAGTCCTAGGAGTTGTATATCCCTAAGCAGTTATTTCTTCCCTCATAGCATCTATGAAAGTGACCCCTCAAAGTTCCACATAGAATATTTCACACGGACCTTTGAAAGGAGCCCGCCTCTAAATGGACAATTGCCTCCAAAATGATATGGCTCCAGGCTGTTGCAACCATCTCAACATTAATAATGATCACAGTCACTTAGGGTGACACTTTTAAAATCCAGAAAAGGAATAATTTTTATTTTCTCTATGTAATTTCTTTTTCTGTAGTTAAGCTGGTGCTCTGAGTAGCAAGATATTATAGCTCCCTCAAATAACTAAAATAAAGTAAATATTCTCATGCAGTCATCTGATGACACATTTACAAGAAAGCTTATTTGCAATGTGAGATTTGCACTAACAGAATGATATACTTCAGAAACTGCCCTATTACTTCTTGACAAGATTGTTTTCCAAAGAGGGGACTATATTGCACTCTTCACTATTCATAGTGTAAAACTTATGAGTGTTTATTCCCCATTTTCACTAAAACATTGGTAAAGCATCCAGCCAAACAATGCACAAGACTCCTGTGGTTTTTATTACCTGACTTTACTCCAGTGATGTTCTAATTTTTGTCATGCTAATTAATACAAGGACATTTTTTAATAACAATTTACAATAAGCAAATTAGCCACTGCATTTCTCTCTGTTAGCCTGCACACAATGTTTTATTAGTTGTTTTCACTTCCTCGTTTCTAAAGGCACTACTGTTCTTTGTAATTACAATTCTAGGTAAATCAGACATTTATACTGATTTAAACCTGTTCTGTTAAACATGCTTGAGCTTTTACATGTAGAGCACTATTACCACCTTGTGGCCATTTACGCCATCTATTATTACACTCAGAATAGGACTTGCAGTTTTACAAATTAGCAGCATTCTCTGCTTGACAGTTGCCCTTTGCTTTCACCTGGATGCACAAAAATTAGAGAACAACCCTAACGTGTTCTTCATATTATTTTAAAACTAAAACAATTTCTTTAAGAGAAAAAAAAAAGCTATAAACCTTGATACTGCATATATTTGAACCTTTTATTCTGGAAACCCTTACCGTGTCTCCCTCAAAGTTTAGCAAGTTGTGATAGTTTACCTTCAGCAAAAGAATCCAAAAGGGTTCAGAGAGAAGGCATAGTAACTGTCTTGAATCATAGAATACCATGTTGGAAGGGACCTCAAGGATCATCTGATCGAAACTTTCTTGGCAAAAGCACAGTCTAGACAAGATGGCCCAGTACCCTGTGCAGCTGAATCTTAAAAGTGTCCAGTGACGGGAAATCCACCACTTCCCTGGAGAGATTATTCCAGTGGCTGATTGTTCCCATTGTGAAAAATTTCCCTCTTGTGTCCAATCGGATTCTCTCCAGCAGTAACTTGTACCCATTACCCCTTGTCTTTTCCATGTGACTCCTTGTAAAAAGGGAGTCTTGGCATCTCCATCTTCTATGTAGACACCCTTTAAATATTGGAACATGGTGATAAAGTCTCCCCTAAGCCTTCTTTTCTCAAGGCTGAACAAACCCAATTCTCTCAGCCTTTCCTCATATGTCAGGCTTCCCAGTACTTTGATCATCTTTGTGGCCTTTCTCTGGTCCCTCCCCAGCCTGTCCACATCTTTTTTGTATAGTGGGGACCAAAACTGAACACAGTATTCCAAGTGTGGCCTGACAAGTGCTGAATAGAGTGGGATAATGGCTTCTTTGTCTCTGCGTGTGATGCCCTTATTGATGCAACCCAGCATCCTGTTGGCTTTCTTTGCCACTGCAGCACACTGTTCACTCATATTGAGCTTGTTGTGCACCAGGACCCCCAGGTCCCTTTCCACAGAGCTTCTCCCCAGCCTGGTAGATCCCAGCTTGTGCTGTACTCATGGATTGTGTTTTCCCAGGTGCAAGACTTTACACTTGTCCTTGCTGAACATCATAAAGTTCTTGTTAGCCCACTCTTCCAGCCTATCCAGGTCTTCCTACTGGGTGGCTCTCCCTTCCAAAGCATCCACTTCCCCACTCAGTTTGGTGTCATCAGCAAGCTTCATAAGGATACACTTGATCCCATCATCCAGATTGCTTACGAAGATATTGGGCTCAGTAGTGATACCTGGGGGACCCCACTAGTGACAGGTTGCCATTTTGAAAAAGCGCTACTTACCACCACCCTCTGGGTCCGGCCTGTCAGTCAGTTCCTCACCCAGCACACAGACCACTTGTCTAGACCATGAGGCATCAGTTTCTCAAGGAGGAGGCTGTGGGAAACTGTGTCGAAAGCCTTGGAGAAGTCCAGGTATACAATGTCCACCACTCACCCCTCATCAACCAAGCAGGTTACTTTGTCAAAGAAGGCGATCAGGTTTGTCAAGCACGATTTGCCCTTGGTGAATCCATGCTGTTTTTTCTCAATCATGTGCTTCATTTAACTTGTTATAGCCCCCAGGAGGATTTGTTCCATAACTTTCCCAGGCATGGAAGTAAGACCAATGGGCCTATAATTTCCTCCTTTAAGCCCTTCTTGTAGATGGGAGTGACATTAGCCTTCTTTGAGTCTTCTGGGATGTCCTCCAGTCTCCACGACTTCTCAAATGTTATGGAGAGCAGCCTTGCAACGTCAGGCATCTCTCTTAACATCCTCAGATGGATAACATCAGGGCCCATCCATTTGTAGGGGTCAAGCTCCTGTAACAGCTCCCATACCAACTCTTCCTTTGTCAATGGTGGATCTGTGTTTTCATCAACCTGGATTTTTTGTTTCTAAGGCTTGGGGCCCAATAGTGCTGGTAAAGTCAGAGGCGAAGAAGGTGTTGAGAGTCTCTGCCTTTTCAGCATTGTTGGTGACTAATTTACCTCTTCTGTTTAACAACTGGCCAGTATTTTCTTTCTGTTTCTGCTTTTTTTTTGTTGTTTTTGTACCCAAAGAACCCTTTCTTGTAGTTTTTTACATCCCTGACCAATTTCAATTCAAGCTTTCAATTCAATTCTTGAGCCATATTGGTTTAGTAAGGGAAACAAAGGGAAAAATTATTCCCATATCCATGGTCAATAAAATAAGTGCGTGATAGAAAAGGCAGAAAGAAAATTTCAGTTCTATATCAGGAAATGCTTTCTAATAGTAGAGGACAGTGAAGGACTCACTGCCTAGTTTGGTGGTGGGATTGTGCAGACCTTAATATTGGTGACCTTAAAAACAAGCTCTCTTCGATTATGGTTTATGAGCAGCTGATCTTGCTGTGAGCTAGAGAATAGGTTAGATGGCCTCTTGCATTTATTTCTTTTCCAACAACTTTACAAGCTGAAGAATTATTTGACTTGCAAGCAGGAGAAGAAGTCCCTCTGTGAGGAATTCCTGGCATTTCCTTGGTAGATTGGTTGGCTTGATTGTTTGTTTATTTATGTTAGGGAAGTGTATGATGACAGAATAATTTCTTGTCATGTAAGAACTGGCTTCTGAATAAAACAAAAATTTTGTCTAGGATTTCTCCATAGATTTCTTCTGTCTTTTTTTTGTATTAATTAATAAAACTACAGCTACCAAAGCTGAGAAGTACCAGAAGCCGTGTTCTTGCTTGTATTAGAGCATAGAAATCATCTCTTGACACAACTTTAGCAGCTCCACTATGTACCTCTCCAACGCCAGCATCAATCTTCAAGATTTCTCCTTTGCTCACTTAAAAAAAAAAAGTCAGCTCCAAGGTCAGCACCAAATTAAGTCCCTGCTGATATACACTTACTTCCAAATACTGCAGTTTAAAAACTATATGTTAGCCTTGTAATTGAAAAAAATATTCAGAAATCACACGTATGGCCACCTACTGCTGTTGGTTCCCAAAATCCTGACAGCCCAGTGTAGCTTCCAATTTCAGCTATAGTGGCTTGGTGAGAATAAAGCCCTGAAGAGACAAGTAATCCACGTGGGAACATGAAGTCATCAATTGTTTAACAATTGTTTGAACAAATGTCTGCTCTTACTTTATTTCTTAAGACTGGCTTTTCAAATTATATAAATCAATGTTGTTTCCCAGAAACAAATTATTTCAGTTTGTACTATTCCAGCCTTTGGTATTCTAACTCAGCAGCAGCAGGCTACCAAGAAAGTGGGGCAGAAGGTTGACCTGACTGAGCAGAGATCTTCTTCTAGAACTTAGGTGGACTCGTTGACAGATGGGAACTGGATTCCAGATCTGGATTCAGGAACGCACCGATTGGGATCAAAGGCAGACAAACAGTCAGAGTCCTCCTCGAACGACAGCCATTGAAGAAAGAGGGCTGACCCTTCGATCCCTCAGCTTTTGTACTGAGCATGAGGCAGATGGGATGGAATACCCTGTGGGTCAGTTTTGGGTAACCTGTCCTTTCCGCTCATGCCCGCAGGTGTGACCCCACTACACTTTTCCGCTGCTGACCCTCCATGGGCCAAATAACAAAGTTAGCTGGCCTTGGTTGTTATAGCAATAAGTATAAGCAAGAGCCTCTCTGCATACCATCCCTTGGTATAAATTATAAACAATCAGGTCTTACCACTCTGGAAGTGGATACTGTCTGAAAATTACACTGCTAATTTCAGAGAGTTCAGTTAGTTAGAAGAGGCTTAGCTGAAAAGTCAAATTACTGAACAGAAAATTGTTTCTGTTTTACCTCAAACCAAGTCATAGTTCAACACCTGACCTCCTTGCATGCTCCCATAAATCCAGTCAAGTGCATTTCTGCATCTCAAAATAAATTAATGCCTCCAAAAAAACTGTCCTTAAATCACTTTTGAAAATAGGGGATTGGAATCCTTTATTGCTTTGTTTCTTCTGAAAAATATATCTCAAATATGTCTACAGGTGTGATTCCACTTTGAATTCACAAAGGGTAGTGTGTTAAAAAGGATTACATATTTTCACACACAAAAGAAAGCATCCTTTCTATCTAGCTTAGGCAAAGAACAATGCATATGTGTAATAGCTACTTGAGATGATAAAAGGAAAAATGTGTTACATCTGCTTCCCTTTACCCAGCCAATAATATCTATCTTGTCAATGCTGCCACAAATAGGAATTATTGTTTATTACTGTGTTTTATGTTAATAGATAGCTTGAGTGGGGAGCAGAATACCAAAATAAAGATTAACACAACAAAACTATTAAGTTTAATCAAACTGAGTTTTGGAAACAGATGTTTGAGGGCTGTGGTGAGAGATAAAATACTGTCTATAATGTACACGGAAAAAGAAATTAAAACAAAAACACACCAAAAAGCAGAGAAAAATTTAATTATTTGGAAAAAAAAAGTTATGTACATAAAATGAATTAAGATTTCACAAATGTGGGTATATTTCTAAATAACACACAGACACAGTATCACTTCTTTAATGGCTAGAATCAATAGATGGTTCTGAAGGCCCAAAGTGACAGGAGGTTTTAATGAACAATGTACTTTGCAGCAATTGGGAAGGAGGAGTATTGTTTATGGAATGAGGGTGATTTGAGCTTTTATTTCTGAAATTATATTCAGCATAAGATCTGAGATTTATTAAAATTAGATTTTTTTATAACATTGGTCCACTGTATAAGGTCAGATCTTAACTGATATGAATAAACCTACTTTCAAGATCATCATCACCACTATACCAAGTTTCATAGGTGAGAGCAGGTGATTCAGATCTTCACTTAGGAGAACTGCCCTCTTTATTTGGCCATCATATGTTGTCTTTGAAGACCTGTATTTTTAAACAGTGACTTTTAAACAGGTAACTAGCATGAAAGCCAAGCAGCCACAATTTGCAAAACTGTGTTTTGAAAAGTGGTGTAAAAAGGTAACGCTTAGCTGTAAAAACGTGGTTAGTTTTCCTGACTGCTCCTACTGGTTCTTTAAGTCTTAGGGCCTGGGTTCATTCTGCTGGATTTGAAGAAGCAAACCAAAATGCCTAATTTCAAAGATAACTCTGGATTCAGAGCCAGAGCTCACTCTCCAGCTAGCAGAGAGCAGAAGGTGATTCAGATCTTCACTTAGCAGAACTGTCCTCTTTATTTCAAGTACCTAAAGCTCCTAAAAGAAGAGCCCTAAAAGAGGTTACCCAATATAAGTGTCCCCAAACAGTGATTTGCAGAAGAGATAGATAAAATTCTCATGCAAATCTTTGGAGACTACTTTGAGTAGGGTTTTAATAGCTGCAGAGAACAGTAGATGTGAAAACCACCAGAAAGCTAATGATTCCTAAATCTACTATATTTTAGATTAGGAGTTCAAGATCAATAGGACAACCATATGAAATTACAGAAGTAGCTTAGGGAAGCAGGGTGTGATTCCCTTGCACTGACATCTGAATAAATAGAAAGCAAAGAATACTCGTTCTACAAGTATGACATAGGAACTTATATTGACGTAAATGATCAGTTTTAAATCCTGAAAAGAAATACCATCTTCAATATCGATAAATGTAATAGTAGTCATAATGTTCATAAGTCAGATCAATGATTTTCTGACGGAATGATTTTTAATGAAATAGAATCATTTCAAGGAAACGTATGACCTCATAAATGTTCTGAAGGGGAAATTATAGAAGGAATCCACTCTGAATTAATTATTTAAGTGTTTGCAAGTGATAAATAGTAAACATTTATGTTAGAAACTGTACCACAGGCAAAAAAAGAAAAATTGCAAGCTGAATGGTAACATTTTATCCTGATTTGAGATAGATTGTATTTTGGTATTATAGAATTTACCCTCAGACAGACATTCCCTATGAAACTCATGTCTCCCAGCACTCAGAAAGGCTATATGGTTTATACGTAGTTAATTAGTGGAAAATCTGTGGAGATCAATTCAATTAGGAATACCACAGGTGATGGAACATACACGAGTTGAATCTCAAGGGAATTTGACCAAGTATTTGGGAATAACATAGTGCTTTACAAGCAAGGAGATAAAATAATTCTCATCTGCAGCTCAACTCTGACTTTTTAAAGCTTGTTTCTGGGAATTGCTGTGTTGCACATGAATTGACAAATAGCATATGTTCTGAAGTTTTAAAAATCTTAGCAACTGATATTTTTATACCCAGCTACTGAATATGAGTAGCAGAACCATCTGTGAGTTGCAGTTTTCTATGGTTGGTCCATGTCATGCTCAGTTCTCACAAAATTAAGTATCAAAATTATTATTTGCTTTTATTTAAAAATAAACAATATAATGCAAAATAGTGACAGAAGTACTGCATTCAATGTACTTTGTTAATTGGTGAAAAATCTTTTCTTCTGCTAAGAACACTCATCTCTAAACTTTCTTTTAATCCTCATGTCTGCCTTAGAAATCCCCTGAGGTAATTTATATCCTCATAATTTATTTCCTGGTGTCCATTTCTAACTTGTGGCTTTTTTGTATCACTTATTCTGAAATCATGTAAGAAGACTTTCATCACTTTTTCTGTGAGTTATTAATGTGCTGCTCCACATACTATCTCATATCTCCTCATCTTGTTGGAAAGGCAAAAGAACAGCTAAAAAATTGTCAGAATCTTTTGTAATCTAACTCACGCCAAGCTTTTCTGTTATGTTAGAATGTTAGTGCACTAGTCAGGTGAAAAGGGCTGTAGTTTGGTTTTAGCTATGGTAACATTAAACTTGAAAGCAGAATTATGTCAACCCTGGTATCAAGCCACCTCAAATGTCCTCAGTATTCTGAGTCTTATCTAATTTTTCAATGCTAATTTTGCATTCTGACCTTTACATGAGTAGACAGATGGGAAAACACATGTATCCTGTCAGCTGCCTAATGACTTCCTAAACTAAATAGACTGGTTTATGTCAACTCTGCCAAGAGAAATTCCCTCTTTTATAGTGAACCAATCTGCATTTAAACAAGTCTTAGTCAGACCACCTGACAGGTGAAGCACTGTCAGGTATAAAAGTATAGCTTTTTGGACATAGACAGTATTAATTTCTGCAGAATTTTTAGTAAAAAATGTGTAATTTCCAAGTTTCTGTTGTAAACTGGCATAAGATGATATACAGATGAAGAAGCCCTTTTAAATTAGTCCTTCTGTGCAGACGTGTCCATAATATGTTCTAAGAAACAATTTACTTATACTTTTTGAGGTAGTGGTTTCATTTGGACCTTGAAGTACTTCTATTTCATGAATACAATTGTTTCCTTTCAGAACCTATGGCCTCCACAATGTCCTGTGCCTGTCAGAGTCCCAATTTCATTGTAAGATGTATCGAAAAGGACTTCTTTATCTGGGAGTGAGGTTTAAAAACGTTACTTGATCATTTTATCAGATAATCATTAAATCGAGGGTTACAAGAAGAAATTAATTCACTAAGCTCTTTTACCATGAGATTTAGGACTCTCATCTCTCTCCTTACTGGTCTCTTTCTCCAGCTAATGTCACAATCTATTTAGTCTCTCTGTGTATACAAGTTGTTCCCTGCTGCTGAAGATATTGGTCACTTTTCTCTACAGCTTTTCTGGTTCCACAGTACTTTTTTTTTGGCAATGAGCTGACCAGAACTGCAGTTGGAGTCAAAGTTGGGAATGGTGGCATAATAATGTTTTCTCGTTTGGTTTTGGCTACTTTCATTATAATTCCTAACATTCCATTTGCCTTTCTAACTGCTGCTGAGGTTTAGAATGACATTTTTTTAGAGGACCATGTACAATGAGTCTAAGCTATTTTTCTGTTAGACCATCGTTATGTGTATGCAAAATTAGAGTTGTTTTTCTCTGCATAGAGTTGTTTTACTTTGCTTGCATCAGCATTTAATTTCATCTGCCATTTTATTGTCCAGTCATTCTGCATCATGCAAGCCTTCTGTTCATTGTCAGAGTTAAATTTGCATGCTGGGTAATCTCATATCACTGACAAACATTACAGCAAAGTTCCACACATTTTTTTAGACTTCGGCTTTTGCCTTTAGTGCAGATCTGTGTTTGATCTAATCCTACACAAAAGTGGGATAAAATTCGTGCAAATGAGCAAATAAATGAAATGAGGAGGAAATGGTTAGGAATTTTTTTCATTTTCTACTGAAGCTTGTTACTTTTTTTTATTGTCTCTTTGCCCCGTTGAAACTAACGGCTTTCAAATTGTGGTTTAAAAGCCATCTTTTATCAGATGTTTGTCTGAGAGATGATGATTATGGAGATGTCATTCCAAATATTTGCAGAATTTAGGTCTGAGATGTAGCAATGTAAAACATGCTTTAAATAAAATAAGAATGTCAATAACATAATGTTACTAAAATTGATCCAGAAGAATGCCCCTTTATTATTTTTTGCCCCTTTGTTTTTGCAAAGATAAGAGCTGTAGAGGATGAAGAAACAGTCTGAAAATTTTACCTCTCTCTGTATTTTGGAATATTACCAGTATGTGTTTGAAAGCAGTAATTATTAAGTGACAGTATGTGGACTGTTTTGATAATTACATTATAATGATCCTTTATGTTTTATTATATACAGCAGTACAGCACAATGAGTAAGAACTTGTGGACCTCCCTGCTTAGGCAGTGATGTAAATCTTCCAAAGAACTCCATCCTATGAGTTTTTCAGTATTTCAAATAATCTCAAATTTCAGAATCTCAAATAAACATTGTAACAAGACCATTCAAACTTCAATGAGCTGACAGAATGCTAATTTGCTTTAAGTAATAATTGTTTTCTAATTTTAAACTCAATTGCTTATCCTATTTAAAAAGAAAAGATATTCTATGCTAAGATTATGTTCTTTTTATTTGATCATAGATTCAGCTGCCTTGCCATAGAAAGATGGCTTCTTATTAAGTTCTGCAAATGGACCCTCTTTCTTAGCAGTCAATGAACCAAAGTCCAAGACAGTCAATGAAAGGAATGCTTCTTGATTTTAGTTAGCTCTGCTTCAAGTCTATGACAGGAAATGTGGACATTGCTAGTGAAAGGTGCTTGGAATTACTGAACTATACTAATGTACATAAGTTACATTTCACTCTGTTCTTTTTTCACTTTTTTGGGAAGCCATAAATTTACCAAGTAATGTTGAACTAGCAGCATGTATACTAGCAGTGTATACTTTTTTATTACTCTTGCAAAAAAACCCAACAGTAAAACATTATCTGAAGGGCTTATTCAAAAGCTCATTGGATGTGATAAAAAGTGTACATTGTGCGCTTTGGAAAGTGAACATCAGACATTAGATCAGAGGCTGAGTGATTACCAGAGAAGAAGCACAGGCTGACTGACAAGGTGAGATAACCTTTTTGGTTCAAATTAAACACAGTGGCTTGGCATCTAGAATGTATTCTGCTATGCTAAAAGTGAAAAACAGATTATGTAATAATATTCTGCAAAATCTAGTGCAGAGCAGCATTTTGAAAGGATGATATTTCATTGCACTATGCAGAGAGTGAAAGTCATCTGAATGTGAAAAACCTTTCTAAGATTCCATATCCTCTCAAACCTTTCCTCATTCCTGATATGACATTTGTTGTTTACAGGCCTAGCAGTCTGGTCCCAGTACAACAAGGCTCCTTCATAGGGATTAAGTATGTATTCAAGTGCTTTGCTGGATTCAGACTAAGGCACCTTTTTTAATCAATATTTTTTAATCTTGGAGTGGACAGGAGAGTTTCTTCATTAAAGAATACAGTCCCAGTATTCTTGACAACATAAAAATAGGAAGCCTACACATAGGCTTTGTATCAACCTGTTACAGAACAGTTAAATTTTTATTGCATGAAGGTATGCTTTGGTCAATGGCCTAGTGTATTACAGGTGAATAATTATGAAATTTAAAATGAACATGAGTTTATTTTATGTCTATGAAATTATGAACAGGAAGTAAGGCTTCCATGAAGCATAGAAGTACAGACAGATCTGTGCTCTAAGAAGAGTCTGTATGGCAGCAGTTTGAAGTCACTGTTCTTCTTTTTCTCAGTTAGCTAAAGTACCCAATATGTAGTATTTATGTTTTATTTTACCGTAATTTTAAAGAGTACAGACGCACTGTAATCTTACAATTTAACCTGGGCTTTGTATATGATGTATTGTGTGCTGGTATGTATTTAATTTTAAACTGAAACAATGTAGTTGCTCTTTATTTTTATTTTATCATTTACGTACAGAAAAATTTTACCAAGGCAAAATTTTACACTATAACATCACAAAAGAGAGAAAAAAAAAAAAGGCACAAACAAAAAAGCCCAGACAAATAAACAAAAAAATCTAAAGGGCAGAAAGCTCTTTACCATTTATCAGATTAATGCAAACAATACTTATCTTCAACTCCTTTGGATCTTTTGTTTAGAATTCAGTTTACAGCTACACTACAACAAAAATAAGAATGCGTTCTTCTTCAAGACTGGTTTGTTTCCTCTGGTGAAGGTAGTTTGTCAAGTGCTCCCACCTCTGCAAAAAGGAAAAAAAAGAAAAGATAATTAACACACATGTAAATATGCATATTAATCTTAGCAATTAAATAATGAAATCCAGTTTCAGTAGTATACACCTTTATATTTTTCTTCTCACACCTGAGGCAAATCCTTGAACTTTTCATATTTTAATTTATGAAGTATTGTTTTTTCTTTCAAATGTTAATATATAATTTTTTCTTTCAAATTAATATATAATAATAACGTCACCTTTTTAGAAACAGCAGTGACAGAATGACAACGAAATTATATCAATTACTGAATCCCAGCATCTCAAAAGTTTTAATATTATCCCATTATGGCTGCCATCATGGAGCCTGCTAGATATGGGAGGCCTTTAGAGCTGGAGGGAATAATTTTCAAGAGAAAGAGCTGAAGTCCACTTTTAGTTATCGCCAAGATACTTCTTAGCAGTTAAAATATTCACTTTGTCTTGCAGATTGAAATGTATGTCTAATCTGAATAACCATTACCTGAATCTGAATCCCATGAGTGGGAATTTTCCATCTCCCCGCAAAGGAACATATCTAAATCAATATATTTAGTGTTGTAAAGTTCCTTTTAAGCAAAAATGTTAAAGCATCTCTACCACAATAAAGTATGTTTCTCACCTCCTAAACCTACAGTTCTGATTTTATGTAAGAGTCTTCCTAATAAATAAAACTCAGGGGCTGGAACTAGATGATCTTCAAGGTCCCTTCTAACCTAAACCATTCTATGATAAATATTGTCATGGGATAATATGGTAACATTCTGTGTCTTTTGAAACTTAGGAATACAAGAATTGTCTCAGATAAAAGCCATTTTATATGACCTGGAAATTCCCTTTTTTTTTTTTTTTTTTTTTTTTTTTTTTTTAAGGCAACAGATAATACTAGCTTTTCTGAATAAAAACAGCTGTTTGTCATCACTACCCTAAACAAGGAATTGTTATTTAGAGTTACAATACAGCAGTTTTTGCTCATTCTTCCCAGGAAAAAAGTAATTTGAATTTCTATGACATGCGTTTTGTTTCCTTGCCCAACTTAGCAGCCCAGCCTATTCAGAGTGCTTGCTTGAGCTCAACATTTTTCACCCCCTTTCTGTTGTGTCCAGTTAATTGGTTTTACTTCTTAGGCTCACATAGCAGGGTAAAGGAGTGTTTAGGGCTCCTTCTTCGCAATGACACAAACAGGTTACTGCTTTGTCCAGAGTAAATATACATGCTAATGATTTACTTTAAATATATATTCTAATTATCTCAGACCCCTACTACTAACCATAAACAGTTTTTGTTTCAAATGCAAAGTTGATTCAGTAAACACTAGGTTGATATTTTCAGTAGTGAGAATTATTTTGCTTGGGTGGAAGAAAATCATTCAGAAAAAGATGCCCAAAAAGTCTAGAATTTTGTTTCCCAGATAGACAGAAAATGAAAGTCTCTTGAAAGTTTCTTTTAATAATGAAATTAAAATACAAATGTAACATACAGCTTTTTTACTGTTGCACAGCATACACTTGTCACAAAATTCCTTGTGATTTGTTGCAAACAAAGGTAAAAATATAGACATTACAGATTTATTTAATTGTCTGCTTTCCAAGACAGAATTCCTCAAACATTTGCCGGGAAAATAACTTTTTTTCCTTCCTTTTGTTTTCTTGGCAAGTATATATTATGTTTTCAAACATTTTGTAGACAGTTTTAGAGGGGCTGAATAGGTATTTAAAAGCTCAGAATTGTGGGGTTTTTATAAAAAAAAATATCAAAAGTAATGAAAACTCAGAAGCACCCAGACTACTTCTTTACCTAATGCTATAAAGTTACCATTCTTATAGAATCAGATGTAAGCTCAATTTTACAATTCTTGTCACAATTTAGAGACTCCACAGAGTTTTTACTAGCAGCATTTTGAGCTGTTTGCCAACATTCAGCTTCATGGTTTTTCCATTTTATGATGTGACTTTATTGTGGAATACATGCAGAAAGAGAGATGTATTTCTTTTGCCAATATCAAGTGTTTCAGAATTTCAACCAACTGTTCTTGGCATTAAACTGAGGTCTTATGTCATTTGTTATTGCATTGTTTTATACTAACTCACATGTAATCAGACTGTATTTAGTTTGTTTTCAACCCTAAAGGCTGGCTCCATACAATTTTAATAGTAGCTGTTATTATTTTCACAGTGCCCAGAGGAATCAAATGGTATTATAACCCTCCTATGTTGGATATTCATTGACCTGCAGTTTGGTAGGACTACCTGCACTCTCTAAATCAGGCCTATTCCTAAGTGCACCAAAAGGGAATTAACAGCTTCTCCCTCATGATGAGAGATGCTGTTCAAAGTCTAGCATACTCAAATCTGTAGCGGGCTTGTACATTCACTGATACTCCTATCTTCTCAGTAAATTTCACACCAGAAAGTGTGAAAGATTGAAACGTATTCACTAACCTTTAAGATGCAAGTAAGTCAAAAATTCGACTACTGTGCGCACAATGTTTTCATCAGCCAGTGGTCTTCCAAGATTCCCTATAAAACAAGTTGGTTGTTACTTAATGTTAACACAGTATAAAGATCTATTGTGTGTGACATTGTGGCTAGGTTTATGAGTACCCTGGAAAAAAAGCTATCTGAAATTTCTTTTTCCTTAAAATCCTTAATAGAAAACCGAATTACATGGAAGAGTAATGCCACTTTCAGGTAGGTAACTCCAATTCTCAGAATCTAAATTGCCCAGCTTTGTATGGAATTGCTGCACAGGAGCTGCTTTGACACCTTAATGGTCACAGTGTTTGACACCTTATGAGTTCTGCTGCAGAAGAGAGTTATCCTCTGTTCTCAACTCTCTCCTTTGTGTCCACTAGCCTGAGATTGAAGGGAAAGATAAATTTAGCCAACAAATTCATCAGCTTTGCAAAACACTTAAAAAGTCCAACTACATGAAGGACTTTGTTCCCAATAAGCCACTCAAGTGACGTAAAAGCTATTCATAGCCCAAAAGCTAGGCCTGGGACTTTACTAAAAGCTCAGAAAGGTATGGTTTTTTCATAAGCGTCTAAGACAATATACTCCTCTTTGATGCATATTGCCATTTTGATTTTAAAAAAAAATCCTTTATTTTCAATTAAAATAGGAATTCTGACTACCTTATCCATTTTTTTTTTATGTTCAAACCTCCTTTGAATAGGAACTCTATAATAAACTATAGCTTCAAAGAAAACTTTTGATGAGAGAAGAGCATGTAAAATGACATTCATAACAGAGGCGGTGATATAATCTTCAGGTCCTGACCAGACAAGTTTGGTTGAGTTTACTTGTAATTGTGGAGGTGGAGCAGTACCTGGCAGAAGAGTTCCATAACTTTTAAAGATCGTCAACATCATCTTACAACATAAAGAGAGCCATGCAGTTCTGAGGTCTAGTTTCAGCTCTGGCATATCAAAATAAAATAAAAAAAGAAGTTTGCCAGTTTCAGTAGTGAAGCTAAAAGATTCCTTTATGGGTTCACTTCTTTGCTGAAAAAAAGTTAACTCTTGAGTGTCTAAGATGACACTTGAAATAATTATTTGAACACATGAAAAGAAAAAAAACACCTAGGTTTATTCAAAGTAATATGATACTTTAAAAGCAACATAATTATGGTACTTTTTGCTAGGCACCAAGATGTTTTAAACGATGACCAAAGAGCACACTGAATGGACAAATTTAATTTTTCTTCCTTTCATATGTTTATTAGGATTTTTTGTGAAGGGCAGGAATAGCCTTGTATCTAGGTAGTTAGTTAACTCAGTAACTGTAAATAAATTACTAAACAAAAAACAACTCAACAATACTGGCTTTCAGAATTTCATTACCTGCTTTGATATCCTCATCAGGCTGTATTTCACGTTTACCAGTGAAACCGTGTTTGTCATTAAAAGATCTGTGGTTATCTACTGCATCTGATAAATAAATTAAAAATCAGAAGAGTTAAGTGACTTAATAACCACCATTGCTTTATTGTTTGTTTTTCATGGATTTAAAAATAAAGATCATGGTGGGCACTTTTTATGTACAAAAATGACAAAAAAAGCAATTAGTATGTCAGTAAATAAAATAATCTTTCTTCTGAATTTGTGCTTATGATTTATATAATTTACAGACCCAGTCCTGTACTACATACTTGCTGAAGCTATTACTTAATTCAGAGGAAGTTTTAAAGAAAATGTAACTTTGTACATTCACATGTAATTGGGAAAGCTGGTTTTGCTACTCTTTCATCTATTTTTAGAAAATGTTGCCAATGAGCCTGCTTAAATGAAAACTGCAGATAGTTGTTGAAGGTTATTCATGTAAGCTATCTTACATGCCCCTGGTGCCTCTTCTCTCCCCCTTGCAAGGGGCATTTCCATTACCAGTAAAAGCTGATCAATATGACCTGCAACAAAGGATGATTCCCATTATCCAGTCTTAGAGAAATGGCACTTTGACAAGTACATTTCCCCACAGTATCTTTGCCAATTTGGTTAGATCTGCTTCAGGGCAAATATACTTCCAAACATTTACAGAACCAGTTGATACATTTAAGATGCATAAGTTCTTTTTTGTATTTTTTTTTTAACGTATCCTTAAGGTTACATATAAATAATGAAGAAAGTCATAGTAAGGATCTGTAGTATTTGTCATGTATTCCAGAGACCGAAAATATAGAAACATTGGTAATGAGTGTTATTACATCAACAAGAAATAGTGGTAAAAGCACAGATACTTGAGACAGCTTAGCACTGCATTTCACTTTTCTTATAGTCTACATTTATGATTATCCATCTTTGTAAACCAATGCGTTCCTGTATTTTAAAGGCCTTGTACATTAAATCTTGTTCACATAGTGAACTGTTAATATTGACAATCATGAGTTTGCATCTTATTGTTTTAATTTGTTTTGCTTTAATTGGAGAAAAAAAAAGTAGTAAAATAAAGCCACATAGCAAAGCCATTTTCAATTAGATATAAAGGTGAAATCTGAAATACATTGCAAATTGCCAAAAAGTCACATTTTGTCATTCTTCCCTTGACATTTAAGACGCTTCAAGATTTTGTAACACTGCCGGAGGGAGGGGAAGTATTTGTCATATGAAAATTACAGTTCAGAAGCACAAGGAGCAACCAAATGTGCTTCTGGATATGAAGCCACACACAACTCTGCTTTAGAAAAGAACAGTTACTGTCTAAGACAACTCAATTCTATAATAGGCACTTAACAAATATCTAAACAAGCAATCTCCTAAATTAGTTTCTTCAGTCTTGCAGGTTTAGACAAAATTACTGTATTCATCAGAAAAGTGAGTAGCACACTACAGCAAACAGGTTTACAAGAAAAAAACCACAAAACCACAAATACCTTCTGCACTTGGAAATAATGCAAAAAAAAGAGTGCTTGACTTACGTGGCCCAAGTAGGTAACCAGCACTATTCAGAGTCCAGCCCCTTTTTTCTTTCGCCTTAAAGAAAAACATGCAAGTATGTTATTGCATGAACTACACAGTGCTTCCTGAAGACAAAGTAAACAGGACACAATCAGATATTCTCTTAGCAGAAAGTGTCTTCTGAAGGCTTAAAAAAAAAAAAAAAAGAAAAATCAAGAAATATTGTAAAAAAAAAAAAAAAGCCAATAACATGAAAGCAAATATTAATGGTGAACTCCTGCCCTGTCCCCATCTAACTCAACAGTTTTGCTATTGACATCCATGTGGTGTGTTGATTTTACACCATATAAGTGAAACTGCAAATCACACTTTGGAGGCAGAATCTTTAACTTTATACTCCAAGTCTATATTACCACCTGATAATCACCTTAACAAACATCAATGTTTTCTTTTAACTGGTTGGATGTACATGACATGCCTCTTTATAGAAAAAGAAGCCTGTACATGCACCGCATTTTCTGAGTCAGATGGGATATTCCATTCAATTTTGGTCTTTAAACTACACTCTCTTTTTTCCCTTTAGTCATATTACTTGTTACAAGGCAGCTAGTATTGAAAAGCCACAAATTTTTAACTAGAACCCTGTTTACTGCCCAAAGTGTTTTTGAGTGCTGCATCTTGTCCAACCCCTATACCTAAACACAGTGTAATATCACTGCAAGGTTTACTGTTATTTGCTAGCTGAGACATGGATGCTGCCCAATAGATAGGATCCCCAACAGTGAAATTAGTACTTACTGAGAAAACCAATCCAAATGTTTCTGACAGGGCAGCACAAACAATTAAAGACAGAAACAGGAAACTAGTGCCCCTCTGCATCTGGAAAGAAACCATACTAGGGTAAATGCTCCGAGTTATCTCTTTGCCTGCCAATTACAGATCCCCACAAGGCATCCCCTCGGCAGGTGGAAAGAGAGGATGAACCTTCTTCCCATGGGACAGGGTGACTGTGGCTACCAGCTTGACACCCAAGTTCCCACGGGGAGAGAGGCTGAGAGATGGGGAGAGGAGTACCTTGAGCTGGGGCACGACAGCCTCTCCCTCGCAGCGTTTCACCTGGTACTGGCAGCAGAGCGGCTTATCCTACAGCTGCAATCCTCACGGCAGACACTCACTGCATGGCCACAGTGCACGGGTGTGGATCTATGCACCCACCCTCTGTTCCCTCTGCTCTTTATTGGCTGCCTCACGACTGCGCAGGGAGGGCGCCCTGCGGGGGCGAGGTGGTGGGGCGGGAGCCGAGAGCTGCCCACCACGCTCTCTGCCTCCTCTGGGTTATTTCTCCCTCGTCAACCCACTGCATTAGGAAGGGCAAAAATTATAGCAATTCAATTAGAGGTATTTGGAAGCACGGCGCAGGCTGCAGGGAGATAACAGCCCAGGCAATTACCTCTGATTACGGCAGCCTTGGGCAGGCTGGTGAGCAGCGAGAGGAGCTCTGGTCTGGGCAGCCTGGCCTGTGCCTGTCACCCAATGCAACTTCACAGGGGCTTGGTTGGTGGTGGGGAATAACGAAGAAGTAATGTGAATAGAGATCACTTTTCAGAGACGCAGGTGTGGAAGCAGAGCTGAATATGAACACCTGCATGTGATGCTGGCTAACAAGATTCACAGCTTTGCATTTGTCAATACTGAGAACTTCACATCCCCCTGGGCCATTTCTGATCCCTGGAGCTCCCTGTGCTCCAGGCTGCTAGCAACCCCTTAAAATTCCGTTGACTTATACCCTTTGCTCTAGCATCAGAGCAAAAAGAGCTGAGTCAAAACTTGGTTATTGCACTTCCTCGGTGCTTTGTGTCTGAGAGAACACTTTTTTCTTTTTTCTTTTCTTTTCTTTTTTTTTTTTTGTTAAGGTTATATGTGAAAGGCTAGGGATGTAGCTCTCCCCAGTGAATAGCCTAGCCCTTGCCTGTTAATTTGCAACCAGCGAAGTTTCGCCAGTTTGCTTATCTTAGTTGCAGTTACAGCTAGCATTGGGTTGTGCAAAATTGAATTACAAGGCAGACATTCCAATGTTAGTTCCCTTTTTTCCCTGCCAAAATTGTACTTTCTCTGCAACAGATGAGTTTATTCACTGCAAGTCCCTCAAATTCATCTTTCAATAAGAAAAGCACCACAGATACTGCACAGAGTAAGTTATACTTCCAGGTCCTTTTTCTGAAGCTGCTTAAGATTCTCTGCAAATTTTTACACAGTGTATATGTGAACTCGAATGTGGAGCCAACGCAGCTATTGAACAATACAATACAGCTGTTGATCACCAATTTGAAAGTAAACAAATTTTTTTACTTCAATGTAGCATAACTTTCATAATCCAGGCTAGACACAGAAGCTGTGTCTTTTAGTTCTGTTTCCTGCCCTCTTTTGTCAGGAGCAGGATTGTAATAGTCCAGCCATGTCATTGGATCGCTGATCTATAACTGCTTGAATGCAAGTTATTTTGTACAATTCTTGAATGCTAATGTACATAAATGGGATGCTCAACTTTGCAGAATTCATTTGATGCTTTTTATTGTTAGCTGAGGATGTTTTATCAGCAAAATCATTGCGTGATCCTCACAATTCAGACTAGATAGATCTGGAAAATAGCAATATAATTTTTTTGCAAAGTGTTGTTTTCCTTTACCTTATCAAAAATGCATTCCTAGCTGAAATTTCCTAGCTTTCAACTGTTAACTCCCCAAAAGTAATTTTTGAAACTTGTAGCCTCTCCATCACACAAGATATTTTCTTTGTGTTATTTGAATAAAAATACAGAAGTTATATCAAGACATATAAAAACTTGCATTCAAACAATATTACAAAAATGTGTTAATTCTGTTACCTTTGACTACAGTTTGTTCTTCAGGTTCCTGTAAAAAGTATTTGAAACAACATATTTTAACCTGCAATTTTTATTCCAATTTTTCATCACAATACTTGCATCTTCTTGTCAAATTGCAGAGTAAAATGATCTCTTCATTGCCACTAGAAAGAAAGCCTCTTTGTATACTCAAAGGCTTAATCCATCACTTGCCCATCATACTTTTTGTCTAAATCTATCTTTAGGTTAGTGTCAATTAAATAATTTTATCAGTCATTCCTACAATTGATGTTCTTATTCCCTCAATTTTCCTTGTCAAGAATGCTATTAATGTTTTTTTTTATTCTGTAGAAATTTTAAATCTCACTGCTCAGACAGAAGAATTAGAATTAATCTGAAGCCTGCCTTTTGCAGCTTAGCTTGAAAAATGGCCATCTCTGTGACTACATGGTTTATTTTCTTATTGTGGTGACCCTTCAACATACTAATTCGTCCATCGATTTATTTGTTGTTTGGTTAACTGAAAGGGCTTAATGCAATTTGCATTAGCTGTAGGTTATGCCTAGTCATCACCAGAGGTTCACCATCAGACAAACTTAAAATGAAGCTCATCTAAAATTTACTTGAGTCAATAGAACAATAAGCATTGATAACAAAACTGTCTCTAATGTTTCTAAATTGATACATGGGAGACAGGATTACCATTGGCTGTCTCACACAACAACATGTACTCTGTTCTATAATTGTAACCGCATTTTGTAATAATTAAATGAAAACACAGGGGAGAATACTGTTTTCAGCCAGAGTAAAAAGCTTAGAATTTTTAAGGAAATGATAATATGGGTTAAACAAATGAGAATATTGAAACATTCATCTTGGGGAAAAAAATAATTGCATTTTTGTCACTGGAGATTTAATTTTGAGAACAAGTAGCAAATCCTAAGGATTAATGGTAAAATTTTCCCTTATATACAATTGATGAGGTAGGGTGACCTATTTTATTTTTAACTAACTAAAAACATAAAGCTTCAGGAATAGCTACTTTGTATAATATTCAGGAAAAACACTGAATAAAAGTGGATTTTGCAGTATATTTTGGAAGGGTCTGGAGTTGCAGTGGCTCCCTTCACTGTCAAGCTGACTGAGAGACAATGAATGAAGCAGGAAAAAGTGTGTCTGCTATTTCTTTGTTGAAGTTGTATAGCCAGGTTTGGTTTCAGCAACTCACCAATGAATATTAAAACAAAATATTAAAAACCACTGCATATAAAGAGTGGTGTCCCTCTGCATGAAAAATGAGTGAGGGTTTTTTCCTACTTCCCAGGTAAAGTCAAGCATGAAGTGTTTAAGTTGATCAAGTGTTTAAGACCATCCTCAAGTATATACACAAAACATCTAATATTATATGATTGATGACAATGAATCCTAGGCTTGGGAGATAAGTTACCAGAAAAATTTGTCTCCCGTACAATGGAGTAATTCCAGTGAAATACTGACATTGCAGAAAGTAAAAGCTTTACGGGGGGAGTGTCATCATCTAGCTAACTAGAAATGATTCTTTACAGAAGTTTGAAGATGTCTATCTTTGAATCTAATTCAATATTTACCAGGGGACCACTAACATGCAGTGACACCAGCAACTTGTGTTACTGTTTCTTCTGCATTGGAAATAATTTTATATTTTTGAGATCAGTGTTTTAACCTTGAATACAGGAATTTGCCATGTGATCTCCATTGATGGGGATCACAAATGCAAAGCTTTCTCTGGCTAAATCTACTTCTGAGTGGGAAAGGCACAAATGTTTTTTCCAACAGAGCAGGGACACTGACAGATCTGAGTATTCAGAAGTAATGAGGCATTCCAGTTGCCTACAAGGCTGTGAATTGCTTCACTGATCTAGAGATTTAATGTGATTTTGGTGGTAAATGAGGACACTGTCACAGAGCTGAAAAGTTATTTATAATTTTTCTTTCTGTTTAACAGCATTACCCCACCCTTCAATATTTGCACCCCAGCTGCTCATTGTTGACCTAAGCAGAGATAAGGTGAAGACTACACTGTTTGCATTTATCTGAAGATGACCTAGAACTTCAATATACAACTATCATTTTGAATTAATGTCTTGATTATTTTTTCCCTCACATGTATAGAACTTGTTTTTTCTGAAGAACAGAGAACATGCTTTTAAAAAAAAAAAAAAAAAAAGTAGTCATAAGAGAAGGGTCATTTTCTTCATCCTTCCAAAGACTTTGCTATTGTTTTCTTCCCATTTTCCTATTTTGTAATTTCTGTAAAATGTAGGCAATTTTCACTGAGTGAATCTTTTGCCCATTTTACCACCTGCAGCTCAGTGTCAAATAGAACTAAATATTATAGATACCTTCTGAATGAAGGGCTATTTTCTGTTCTGAATTATACTGATATCAACTAATAATTTCCTGTTATTACATCAATCAGTGTGCTACAAGAGCTATTATTCACACAACATATATCACTGCAACAAAACCACATATTAGATCATCTTACATCTTTTAAAAAATCTTTTTGGTTCAAGAAGCACAATGATTTTAGACTAATTCTGTATAAAAAAAAAGAAACAACAGAATAAAAACTTCAGAGAAAAAATTCTCAAAGTTTATTGCTATGCATATCAATAATATTTTGAAAAATTATAAAAACTTGGTCTTGATTCCTGCTTCATAAAACTTACAGGAGAATAATGTATCTGTTCCATTTGGTTAAAATTAGTCAATAGGTCCAAGTCTGTCAAGGACAGGTTGCTAACCAGCACAATCACATAAGCTTCATATCCTAAAGAAGTCAGACTAAACCAGAGGCTCTCTTGTTGAGGGTTTATCTGAGAAAAGCACTGAGAATTCGAAATACCATTTGCAAAGGTTTCCAGTTCTGACAATAGTGGATCAATACAGATTGCACACCCTACTGCCATTTCTGGTCTTATGCATCCCCAGACCACCGCTACTTGGCAAAGTGGCTATATGCAGAAACCTCATTGAAATTCCAGGAGACCCAGTGCTCCAGCAATTTTCTTCATAGGCTAAGGAGGGGGATGGCTTCAGAGCCACTGCCTCTCTCAGAAGCAAATACAATATCTCAGCTTTGTAAGACACAAAAGAGCTTGGCTCTCAGCTCCTGCTAAGGTTAGAGCTCAACTTTTCAGGAGGCAGCAACTCTGACTGAGTCCTGCAACAGCTAGGAACCTCTCACTCAGAGGGCAGGTTCAGGACTTCTAGATGCAGAGGCTCCTTTCCCAAGTTCTGAATTCTGATGCTTGCCTGAAATAAGTCAGTTCTTGGCTTAAGTTTCCATTTAATTTGTAATTCACCGATGACTTCCTCCTCCTTTGAACAGTAAATTCAGTGGAAACTCACACCTACCAAACACAAGGGAGCTGTTTCTGCTCCTGCAAGATCTTGGGAGGAATTACTACCTGTGTCCTGATGAGCAGCTTCTAAGGTCATCAAAGGTTGAGAAGCTTTTCTTTTTTAGAGGCAGCAGACATCTGAAGTATTTTATCTCAACCTCCTGTTCAGTGTGAAATCATATGTCTATTACATTGTTTCTCATTTTAATTAGTGAGGGTACATATGTGAATAGCTCTATACAGATGCATCATGCCATACATCTCTTTTTTTGCATCACATGAAATAATCTTTGTGTATTTTGTGCATTTTAATGTTAAACAATCTGAAGATTCACAGCTTTTAAAAAATCTTGCCTATGTTAAAAATAATATTAGTTCCTTATTTGAAAACATAACTCAATAACTCAATTAGAATTTCTGTACTGGCTTTGAAAGCTCTTAAAATGTACTTATGAGGCATGATGTGAAAGGCTCCTACTACTAAATTATAGGTTTGCATTTATTGTAATTTTTGCATGGGACTTTATTTCAGCATCACTGGATGAATGAAGTCTGCCAAATATAAATAATTATAACACATTTTCTTAAGCTGTATTTTAGAATGGAGATTAAAATTGATTAATCTAAACATTAGATTAGAGTGCAACAGTTCCTGTGGAAAGGCAGGCAGGAAGGGCACTTCCTGCGCACTTTGCTAGTTACTGGGCTGCTGCCTGCTCTGCTCACCCACAGGCTTAGGTGTCAGCCCTGATGGTCACCCCAGCTAGCTGGTGGCTGTGCAAGTCTACCCAGAAGCTTGAGGTCTCTGAGGAATTAGAATGGCATGCTTTCAGAAGCATGGTGGTCAAGACCAGGTAAGGACTATGCTCTACAGCAGACAGGAATCAACTACCTAGCCAGGCTAGCCTGGGACGAGTGGAAGCAGCCACCCAGACAGAGCTTCCTATCAGGGAAGATGCTGTCCAGGTGAAGAGCTGCAAAGAATGCACCTCTCCTCCTGAGTGGAGGAGGGTGGAAGTGCAAGCTGTGCTCTGGTAGAGTCACTCAGGCAGCAGGTGGAAGAGCTGCAAGAGGAAATTAACAGGCTATGCAGTATTAGGGAGGGTGAACAAGAAATAGAGTGTTATTCAAGACTTTGCAAGAAGAAATACTAGTGCCTCATGGCACTGGCCTCTAACGACTACCAGACAAAGAGTTCCAAACATTGGAAGAAAGAGACGAGCCCAGTCTACTAATACATGGTTCTGTGGCTGGTGTCACCAACACAATTCTGGGGTTTTCAATAACGGGATGGCCTACACAGCACCAGGCTTGCTGACATCAGACGGGGTTCACCTTTCTCAAAGGGGGAAGAGGGTCTTTGCTCACAAGCTAGCAGGGTCGTTGACAGAGCTTTAACCTGGGCTTGAGGGGGAAAAGGGGCAATATCAAGCTTGCTTGTGACAGGTTGTGGGATGACAGGCAATGGTTAGAGTGACAGGGAGCTAGCAAGGGCACGCAGTCCATTGCTCTGAGACATGCTGGCTACATGGCAGCACACTTGAAGTCTCACAGAAATGAGCCAGGGGCTTCTGAAGTAATAGAAGCCAAGAGGGAAACACCAGTGAAATATCCCAAAGGAGTTAAGGGATGTTCCTCTAAGAAGGTGACACAGCTGATGGCGCAGCTGGAGTGCCTCTACACCAACTCATGCAGTATAAGCAACAAACAGGAGGAACTGGAAGCCACTGTGCTGTTAGAAAGCTACGACCTAGTTGCCATTACCAAAACCTGATGGAATGAATCCAATGACTGGAATGCAGCTATTGATGGCTACAGGCTGTTCAGAAGGGACAGGCGAGGAGGGTTGCCCTCTATGTCATAAGTGGATAGAATATGAAGAGCTGTCTCTGAAGAATAGCCACGAGCAGGTTGAAAGCTTATGGGTAAGAATAAGAGGTGGAGGCAGCAAAGGGAATCTTGTTGTTGGCGTCTACTACAGGCCTCCTGATCAAGGGGAGTCTATGGATGAAGCCCTCTTACTCCAGCTACAGGAGGCATTGTGCTTGCAGGCTCTTGTCCTGCTGGGGGACTTCAACCACCCTGACATCTGCTGGAAAAGTAGCACTGCAAACTGTAGGCGTCCGGGAGACTCCTGGAGTGCATAGAGGATAACCTCTTAAGCCAGGTAATATACAGCCCCACTAGAGGAGATGCAATACTGAACCTGATGGTCACCAACATAAGTGAGCAAATTGGTGACGTCAAGATTGGAGGCAGCCTGGGCTACAGTGGTCACGCAGCAGTGTCTGCAGTCCTGTGGGATATGTGGGAGGCCTAGCCTCTGCACCTGGCTGTTCTGCAGGATTACCCCTTCCATCTCCCATCATTAATAAGTATTTTGTTGATTGCCATGTGTGGCGAGAGCCCTTCTCTCTCCCATCTCCTCTGCCCTGAGCCCCAAGAAAAGGGGATGAAACAACCTGACTTCCACCAGGCTGCTGCACCAGGGCAACAGGAGGCCCCAGAGTGCCACTGAGGTCCCTGGGGCCTGGAGGTGAGGTTTCTTCAGTCTGAGGACTAGAAAGCTGCCCAATTGGTGCAAAGTGGGGAATGAAGAACAGCAACAGATCAAGCAAACAAGTTGTTCTGTTAGAAAAGCAGAAGACTGCAGTTCTGCCAAGAAGAAGTACTGGCCTGCAACATTAAGGTCCCTTCTAGCTGCTTCATTAAGAGTTCTTTTCAAGGTTGGGCAATAAACAATTTAAAGAAACCCAAAACAATAAAACAAGAAAACAACAGTAAAAATGCTTTCCTCCTCTCTTATTCAGTACTTTGGCAACTGCATCTGGACTCCTCTGTCCTCTCCTGCTTTCCCTAGTCCAGGAAAGACACATGCATTGGGTATGGGCCCAGCCCAGGGACTTCGAGATGGTGGGAGGCCAGGGTACACGGTACACAATGGCAGGCTGAGGGAACTGCCTCTAGGGTGGTGAGACACTGGAGCATGTTGCCCAGGGAAGCTGTCGATGCCCCATTCCTGGAAGTGTTCAAGGTCAGGTTGGCTGGGGCTTTGAGCAATCTGGTCTAGTGAAAGATACCTGTCAGCCTCACCTCTGTGCATGGGAAGATCGTGGAACAGATCCTTCTTGAAGGTATGCTAAGGCACATGAAGGACAGAGAGGTGATTAGAGACATCCAGCACGGCTCCACCAAGGACAAGTCTTGCCTGACCCACCTAGTGGACTTCTATGATTGAGTGTCTACATCAGTGGACAAGGGAAGAGCTACAGATGTAATCTACCTGGACTTCTGTAAGGCCTTTGACATGGTCCCTCACACAACCTTCTCTCTAAAATTAGAAAGACATGAACTTGATGGATAGATTGCTCAGTGGATAAGGAACTGGCTGGATGGTTGCACCCAGAGTAGTGGTCAACAGCTCAATGTCCCCCATGGAGATCAGTGATGAGTGATGTTCCTCATGGATCCGTTTTGTACAGTACTAGGACCAGTACTGTTTAGTATCTTCATTGACAACAGATATTTAGATTTAGTGCATCCTGAGCAAAGTTGCAGATGACACTAAGCTGACTGGTGCAGTTGACATACCTGAGGGATAAGATGGCACTTAGAGGGACCTGGACAAGCTCAAGAAGTGGGCCCATGTGAACCTCATGAGATTCAACAAGGCCAAGTGCAAGGTCCTGCACCTGGGTCAGGGCAACCCCCAGTATCAATACAGGCTGGGGAATGAAGGGATTGAGAGCAGCCCTGCCAAGAAGGACTTGGTGGTACTGGTGGATGAAAGGCTGGACATGAGCCAACGAAGTGCACTCGCAGCCCAGAAAGAGAACCAAGTCCTGGGCTGCATCAAAAGAAGCATGGCCAGTAGGTCGAGGGAGGCGATTCTGCCCCTCTACTCCACTCTGGTGAGATCCCATTCGGAGTACTGTGTCCAGCTTTGGAGTCCCCAACATAAGAAGGACATGGACCTGTTGAAGTGGGTTGAGAGGAGGGCCACAAAAATGATCAGAGAGATGGAACACCTCTCCTGTGAGGACAGGCTGAGAGATTTGGGGTTGACCAGCCTGGAGAAGAAAAGGCTCTGGGGAGACCTTATTGAGGCCTTTCATTACTTGAAGGGTGCTCATAAGAGAGATGGCAACAGACATTTTAGTAGGGCCTGTAGCGATAGGACAAGGGGTAATGATTTTAAACTGAAAAAGTGTAGATTCAGACTAAATATAAGGAAGAAACTTTTTGCAGTGAAGGTGGTGAAACACTGGAAGAGGTTGCCCAGAGAGGTGGTAGACGCCCCATCCCTGGAAACATTCAAGGTCGAGTTGGACAGGGCTCTGAGCAACCTGATCTAGTTGAAGATGTCCCTGCTCATTGCAGGGGGGGTTGAACTAGATGACCTTTACAGTCCCTTCCAATCCAAATCATTCTATGATACTATAATCATCGTAGTAAGACCTTACCATCATTAAGTTGTAAGATTCAGGAACTGTGGGGGAGCATTCCTTGTACATAAGCTAGCAACATTTCAGCGTTTTCAACTAATTGCAGGTAAAATTTCACTTGCATACCAAAGGAAGACCTTATTTCAGCCTTTCAGTACTTAAAGGTGGCCTACAGGAAAGATGGGGACAAACATTTTAGCAGGACCTGTTGCGATAGGGCAAGGGGTAATGTTCTCTCTTTTTAAACTAAAGGAGAGAAGATTTAGAACAGATATAAGGAAGAAATTTTTTGCAATGAGGGTGGTGAAACACTGGAAGAGGTTACTCAAAGAAGTGGTAGATATGCCATCCCTGGAAACATTCAAGGTCAGGTTGGATAGGACTCTGAGCAACATGATCTAGTTGAAGACATCCCTGCTCATTGCAGGGAGGCTGGACTAAATGACTTTTAAAGGTCCCTTCCAACCCAAACAATTCTATGATTTTATGTCAAGAACAAGAAAAGTTTCTTCAGATATGTGAGCAGTAAGCAGAAGCACAGGGAAGACATAGGCCCATTACTAATCGTGGCAGGGAAAGTAGTCACTAACAATACTGACAAGGCAGAGATTCTCAATACCTTCTTCGCCTCTATCTGTACTGGTGTAGCTGGACCCCAGATCATAGGATCAAATAGCTACAACACATATGTTGACCCACCAGTGGTGGAGGAAGGGATGATCTGAAGTCTCTTGCAAGAGGTCAACCCACATAAAATCTATGGGACTGTGCTGAATGCACCCCAGGGTATTAAGAGAAGTGACAGACATTGTTGCAAGGCCACTGTCTATAATCTTTGAAAAGTCATGGAGATCAGGGGATGGTCCTGATGACCAGAAGAGAGCAAATGTGACACAAGAAGAGCCCAAAAGAGGAACCAGGAAACTACAGGCCTATTAGTCTTACTTCAGTCACTGGGAGAATAATGGAATGGAAACTATTACAAACTTGGAAACTATTACTCTTGGAATGGAAACTATTACTCTTGGAAACTATTATAAACCAAATGAAGCAGGTGACTGGGGAAAGCCAACACATGTAATGTCTGACTATGCTGATCACCTTCTACAACAAAATAACATCTTCTGTCAACATGGGGAGACTTGGAGTTCAGCAAAGAGTTCAACAGGGTTCCCCATAGCCTCCTCCTTGACAAACTGGCATGTAACACATTGGATGACTAGTGTGTGAGACGGGTAGGAAATTGACTAACAGGCCTCACTCAGAGGTTGGTGATGTATTTTGCCCAGGCTGACAGCCTGTCACAAGTGGGGTCCCCTAGGGAACAATATTGGGTCCCACACCATTTAACACCTTCATCCATGGTCTAGACGATGGGATTGAAAATATCTTCTCAAAGTTTGGTGCTGATGCCAAACTGGGTGTTGAGGTCAACATGTCAGAAGGGTGAGCCATCTTACAGAGAGACCTGGACAGGCTGGAAGAGTGAGTTAGCAAGAGCTATATGAAGTTTAAAAAAGACAAGTGCAAGGTCCTGCATCTGAGATGACATAACCAAAGAGCCCATTACAAGCTAGGATCTCTGTGGCTGGGGAGCAGCCTTACTGAAAGGGACCTGGAGGGCCTGGTGGACAACAAGCTAAACATGATTCATCAGTGTGCCACCGCAGCAAGGACGCCTGAGAAGTGCTGTGTAGACTGGGATGGCCGCACCTGGAGTACTGTATCCAGTCCTGATCCACACAATTCAAAAAAGACACACACAGGCTGGAGAAGGTCCAAAGGAAGGCCATGAAGATGATCAAAGGGCTGGATAATCTGCTCTATGAGGAAAGACTGAAGGAGTTCGGTCTTTTCACCCTGGAGTATAGAAGACTTGAGGGGATCTCTTCAGTTTTCCAGTTCCTAAAAGGCAGCTACAGAGAGGATAGAGGCTCCCTCTTCACCACATCGAGGGGACAAGGGGCAAAGGGTACAAGCTGCACTAGCAGAAGTTTCACCTTGATATAAGAAAGAAATTTTTTCACAGTGGAAAAAATCAGTCTCCCAAGGACTTAGTGAAATCCTGATCACTGAGGCTTTAAAGACTCAAGTGGACTGGGTGATAGAGGATCTTTCGACATCCCTTCCAACCTGGGAATACGTTCTATTACCCACTAAAAATATTTTTTCTAAATTAGAGTAAGAGAGTTATCAAATTATGTGTACTAAAATAAGGACACATAGGAAAACAGGTCAGTGCTTTCATGGCTTTTATTTTTTAACAGCACACAATGCCAATTGTTTCATTAACAAGTATATTGCAATATTATAATACAAAAAGCCTCATAAGCAGGCGTTTCAGACATAAAGTACATTCATAGCAATGCAAAAAGAAGCTACAGTATAATATTTACATAACTTATTTCCCAAAAATATTTTTATATTAAGTTCATTTAAGTATAAGAAAATTAGGCAGAATGTTAAAATATAGATATTCAGTTACAAAATACAATTTTGTATCTTTGTTGTTACTGGTTGTTATTTTGTTAATGTACAAAAAGGAGTTAGCAGGATGATAATATGCAGCCTTCACTGTTCTACTGTAATGCATCCAATTAGTCTTTTTCTGCTTTGATAAGAAATAACATATTCCATCTTACAGTGTAATTTAAAAACAGGTCAGGGAAAATTTGGTATTTCGCATTGTATTCCAGAAGTGGAAAGACTTGAGCACATTTGATTTCTTGCAAGAAAGACTGAAAGTGATAGTTGAACAGACTGTTCTCCTATGTCTTCCCAATGGAAAAATAAATAGGGAAAAAAATGTCTTCTATTCTCCACTTGAAGGCTTTTCACCTGACGCCCTGGTGATAAGAATACACTAGTAGTAACTATGAAGGAGTTGTTCTCCGCAACATAAAACCTTCCAAACACCAAAACAAGCGAAAAAGTTTCCAAAAGCAGAGTCATTTGATCTCAGGCTAAAAACAGTTCTCAGTGGTCCAGCTTTCAAGTGTGGAATTTCAGCCATCATAGAAAACAAGAATTTTATGACATGTTGAGACATACAGTTCAAAAGAGATTATGCAAAGCTAAAAACTACTTTAAAGTTATTTTTGCTTACAATTGTGATTCATATGAAAACTTTTTTATGTTTGGTAGGATATATACTACAATACTGATGTATGCTGAGCACTCACAGAATTTCTGGTTCTCAGGGGAACAGAAGTGCTTAACATCTTTCAACATTCTAGCTTGCATCAATATTTTTTGACATATAAATGTGGATGTATTGGGTTTTTTTGTATTTGAAAATGTTTTCTTAATACATTTTATTATTTTCAGTGGAATAAGAGGGAGAAAAGTCAGTACAGTTGTGCTGCATGTGACCTTTTCCATGGCTTTGCTGAATAAAAAATGCCAATGATGTCATGCACAAGATAGATTAAATAAGATGCCCATGCAATGGTGGTGTATTGTGGGAGTGTACTTAAGAGATAATGGACATATATTGAACCAGCCATGTGAAGAACCAGACTGGCTGTAGGCCCTCGCCTTGAAGTCACCTTGAGGAGAGAAAAACAGGAGCGACAGTGATTGTTTCACATGAATTGAGAAAAACAATCCTGGAGGAGTCAGATGAGCAGGTGGGAAAACAGAGATTAGATGAACCAATCAGGAAAGAAACTGAGTCGCATGCTCGCCTTGTGCACAGGACTATTAACCAATCAACTAATGCGTGAACGCATGTAGGGACAGATAAATTGTATATAGGGACAGTAGAAGATCAATAAAGTGGCTTCTGTATGGTTCACATTGGATTGTGTGAAGTCCAGTTTCTCTCCTCAGTATATTGCGGAAAAAAGATTGTTTATAAACTCCATATTAAAAAAACCCAACAGTTTACATGCTGTTTGCAAGTGGATTTTTGCCCTGTAAAGTGCTTAGTCTTTCCACTGGCTACAGAGGTAGCCTATGCTCTTAATTTAGACCAGGGTTTAGACAATGCAAGTTGCCAGGTTATTTATATTTTGGGGCAATAAGAGAAGACTGAAGGTTTCTTGGCAAGCCAAAACCACAAATAAAAGGCTATTAAGGTGTAGAGAAGGCTCACACACTCTGCTGAAATACTAGCTTTAAAAATAAGCAAATGGAAAAATTCACCAGCAATCATTAAACAATCCTGGCAAAACGGAAGTAAATGGGGGCAGGAAGAGAATAAAATTTTCAATGGCTGGTGTACATGTCTGTGTTGGGGGTTTACTTCCCACCAAACTTACTTCAGTTCCTTAGCAGTGCCCCTCTGCCCCAAAGTTTCCTTATTACAGAAAATAGATGAGGGGTTGAGGTAGTCACTCCCCCCGCAAGAAAAAGATTGAGAATGAAGAAGTAAGAGGGACACATGGGATGGGATTCAGCTTCTTAGCTCTAGGAACTTACATGTGAGTAAAATATCAATCTCTCACAATACTCAGTGAAGGGGGAATCAGTATAGTCAAGAGCAACTCCACTTAAGGTAAGTACCTACATGTGGTTAGTTGACTAGCACTCTAAATTCCAGTGACTCTTCTGGCTGACTATGCATTGACTGCTATGGAAGCTTTGACATGTAGCTTGCCCGTAGAGACCTAAAGTAATGGCAAATAAGTCCAGCCATGATGACAAACTTTCAAACAATAAGACAGTTAGAAAACAATGATCAGTTGTTATCTATGCCTAATGGGGGGGTAGAAGAAGGTAGAGCTGCAAGAAAAAATGTTGAGGTTAGTTATTAGGAAAAAATTGCTAACTATATGGTTACAAAAAGGATGTCATAAGAAATATAATGGTAGAGGATGTATGTGGAGGCTTCTCTAGAGAACAGGTTCAGTGATTGTGTCAGGAGTAATGCAGGTAACCTAATACTCCAGAACAGTAGTACTTTAACTACCTGATCTTTCTGTTCTACCTAGAAGTCTCTGTCTGTGCCAACAAAACTCAGCGGCAGTGCGTTCCTTACAACTATTTCAGGTCTATTTATGCTATGACATAATCTGGATTTTTGCTGTTGCGATTCATTGTGCATTTAAATTTCATGTACTCTGCCAGCATATTCATCATCTTTCCCCAGCTTCCCTCACATGTTGTCACCTTGCATTTTTTTTATCTCCCTTATTACTTTCTCTGTCATTCTTCTGCTTTTCTGTAGGATCATCTCTCCTTTTCATGTTCTCCCTATCCTTGTCTCATTTTATTTCCTCTCTTCTTAGTCTGTCTTCCTAAAGAAACAGAGCTTATAATATTACTTTGCTGTCTTCACTTTTGTCATTTCCCTACATATGATTTCGGAAAAAAAAAAAAAAGGTTTAAAATGAAGCATGCCATCAATCATAAGGCATATTCTGTAGCAAACCAAGTTTCATTAACTTTAATAATGGCTGAATTACTGATTTTTTTAATTGGTTTTTGGGTTTGGGTTTTTTTTTTTTTCACAAACTCATACAGTAATAAAATTGGAAAAATCCTCTAGAGGTCATCTAGTTCAGCCTCCTGCTGGCAGCACTTCCAACTAGATCTGGCTCCTCAGGGCCTTAAACTGTTGAGGTCTGAATATCTCCGAAGGTGGAGATATTCCCCCATGTCTGTGGGTCCCTGCCCCAGTGTTTGACTATCTTCAAGGTGATTGTTGTCTGTCATAACAGATTCTGTAAATATACACCAAATGCTGAATGATGAGTCAACCAGCAGGCTTACACATCTGGAGAGTATGAAAGGGAGCAGACAGAGAAGGCTGCACCTTCACAAAGAATGACATAGATACTCCGCAGGGAAGGAAGCACTGTGCTCACTAACTTTGTGCTAACTAACTTGCTGCACACCAATAATCAATATAGTGTCCTGGCAAAGAGAAATAACAGAGAAATAATGGAAGAATAACAGAAATAACAGAGTCCAATGTTCACAGAGGAACTGAAGAAGAAACACAAAAATGAACTGGTTATCAAATTCTTCCTCCTGTTCAGAAGGTTGTTCTATTTACCAGGAGTTGCAATCTGAGACGCTGCAGAAAGTCTGCTTGAGCTCATTCAGACCTCACTCTTAATTCTTATTCATATGGGCGTTAATAGCATTCCTAGCAAGATGACTAAAGTTATTATCACACACACATATACAGAATATGCATATTCTAAGTGAGGGTTGGTTTTCACACAGATACTTAACTTCAGGGTTTTCTGTTAACCCTCTTTTGAGTGGGAGCAAAAACTGAGGAATCCTTACATTCTCTTTTAATAAGTATAAATCGGAGAGGAGCCGCTGAAATCATTCAGATTATCGAGCAATCTTACCTCTACCAGTAGTATCTCAGAAACTAAATATTTGGTAGTGCTTAAAGTATCCATATGTAAAAGGCAAAACCAAAAAATACCATGTCTCTGGAGAACTGCTGCCAAAACAGTTTGGCACCTCCTCAGTACTCAAAAAAAGAATGTGGGCTAAAAAAAAATCAGTTCTGTCTTCTCTGTAACAGATGGGGTTGGAAGACAAATGAGGGAAGAGTTTTTGTTCTACCTAGCCTCCCAAAAGCCAAAGCACAGGATATCCTAGACATTCTGGGACCTGATACAATATCTGATCAAGGAGAGGCTTAAGATGGCTGTTTCTAGAGTTATTTGGCCTTTTGTGCACAGAAACTGTGTGCTCTGTGTCTTGCAGTATTTATAAAGAGGAAAATTTCTCAGTTACTGGAGCAAGATTAGACCTTCATCCTAGAGAATCAATGCTGCTACGTTATAAGACCATCTTGATTCTATGCCATTTTGAAAAATATCTGTTATTGCTGGTAGCCAAACATGATTTTGCAGACTTCAAATTGATTGTTTATTCGCACTTTTATCTGAGGAAAAGTTAACTATATACAATCTTATCGGCTCTTACTTCAAAGACTTGAATTTACAGAAGAACAGGATGACGCATTTGCTTTGAAAGAAAATTAGCTAACAATTTCTATCAATTAATTACCAGCAGATAGTTGCAAACTCTTTAAGAAAAAAAAAAAGCAATATCTAATGAGGTCTTTTGGATTGCCATCTTTGGAATTATCAGACAGTTTTACTACATAGCACCAAGCAAATCCAGATAGCTTAGCAAAGACAAACACCACACAGAAAATTCTCCAAAATGTGTTTCTGATTAGTTTCTTGTTTTGATTTTGGATCTGGTACCTCTCCCAGCTTTGTAGTTCTGAAAGAAGAAAAAAATAGGAATGCTTAAAAAAGGGATGTTCATGGGCAAATGAGTTTGTCATAGTACCCTATCTTTTACCAAACAAACTTTCTGGCATTTTATTATTTCTATTTTCACCATCCATATATATTTAATTTTGTCTGTTCTTTGGGCAAACAGAAATAAATTTACAACATTTCCAAATCCGGGTGTACTAGGGGAATATGTTACCATATTTCTGTTTACTATCTTAATTCTGTGTTTCCTAGGAGTTACTTGGGGATTTTTTTGTTTTTACATGGGGGAAAGAAACATTTATTCTACTTGTCAAGTAGAGAAAATCATTGCTTGGTGGAACACTTCATCTGGATTGTAAAGTTTAGAAGTACTGTTCTATAGGCATATTTTAATCAACTTTTCCCTCTTTATTATCAGTGTAAGAATGCCATCAGAAAGTTTGGGAATACATGTTTTTGCAGAGTTTGAACCAGCAGTTTTATTTTTAATTTATCTTGCTGAGACATGTAACGGGAAACGTCACCCCTACTGGATCACTTTTTTGTATGTTGCAACTCAGAGTAAAATTATTACCATCTTAGTCTATGATATTATATTAATTTGACAATAAAATTAAGATAAGAATGATTGCTTTAATTGTTTTGTAGAAGTATAGCTTTGTTCTTCAGAACTTCAGCCACTAATGTCTGAATTTATAAGCCAGTCTTCACTGTAAGATTGTACTTTTTTCTTTTTACATAGAATACAAAAAGCTCATTCTTCATCTGAAATTTTATTTCTCTAAATGTACAAATGCTGAGGTAAAACAAATGGGTAGTTTTCCTTCAGATTAGTTCAATGGTTAGAAACTTTTCTGTGTGCTTCTTTCTTTCTTTCTTTCTTTCTTTCTTTCTTTCTTTCTTTCTTTCTTTCTTTTTTCTCTTTTCCTCTCTTCCTTTCTTCCTTTCTTTCTCCCTTTCTTACACCACAGCAGTTAAATTATTACTGAAAATTTACAGGCTCCATTTTCCCTAAATAATCAAATAAAGCAAATAAATAAACAACAACAAAAAAAGCAGAAATATGCCTGGCAGACAGCTAGCTTACTAGTTTTCTTGTATAATTGAATAATATTTATCAAATAAGCTTTGTATAGATGGGGGGGAGGGGGGGGGAGGAGGAGAGAAACATTATAGACTGTTAAAATACTTATTCCTGTTTTTCTTTAGATATCTACTGTCTTGAAAAGGCAAATGGTATGCATTAGCACGTTAAGAAGAAAACAAGCAATTTCATACATGTTTCTGTAATAAATACTTGTATCAAGGTAGATTTTGCTAGCATGATAAAAATAGGAATAAATATGCTTAGTCTGTTTCCAGTTTCTTTTTCTCTATGTATGCTGGGTATCATTAATATGTTTTTGTGAAAAGAATTGATATCAGTAGCTGCAGAATCTGGCATGACCCATGTTACAATTTAACAAATAAATGTAAAAGATCATGGGTAGCCAAAAGGACTGCTTTCCCTATTGGGTGAAGATATGCATACATGCATAAAAATAGACCCTTGCTTTCCCATCTATCATTTGCTAATCAAAATGGCTTACTCTAGTGCTTGAAAGTTAGTAATTACAGACTCTGGTGAAGGGTAAAAGGAAGTTTTTCATAATCAAAGCCCTAATACAATACTGAAAAACTACACATTTTGACAGATGTCTCAGTTAAAAGATGATATTCTGTGGAAAGAAAAGTGATTTCCCAATAGGAGGTTTTAAATTACTGAGGATTTAAAAAATTGTTTCTAGTATTTTGAACCAGGAACAACAGGTAGCTGAGTAAATGTGGATTCATGAGGGAAAAAAAGAAAAAAATTGTCTGTTTGACTTGTAGATATCTCTCTAGGCTGAAGGAAAATACATTTAAAAATTTCCTTTGTTAAAATATGTGGAAAAAATGGGGGTAGGATTTATTTCTTCTACCTACTTTTAGGCAGCTGCATATGAGCTAGTCAGTAATCTTAGCTCCATTAGAGTTGAGACTTCTTCAATACAGCCATTGGAACTTAGAGTGCAAATACATCTAACTGTAGATAACTGTATACTTCAAGATGAGATAGGTCACTTTCTGGACTCCATTGACTAGCTGTCTTTCAACTATAATGGCAGCTTGAACAACTGGTTCTTATGTAAACACCTACAATATGGACATGGAAAGGTAGTTAGTTATCAAGTGGTCACAATTATATCTTATAACATGCTAAATCTAGTTATTTTATGGAAAACTAGAATACAATGCTTGTTTATATGGGGAAGACTTTTGTGCACCATCACCTTTCAGTTGTGTAGTCTGAATTGTTTTCACCTTTATAGGTGTACTGGTTCTGGCTGGAATAGGTTTAATTTTCTTCATAGCAGCTCATATGGTTGATAACACAGCAATGTTTCAGTTATTGCTGAACAGTGCTTGCACAGCATCAAGGCTTCCTCTATTTCTCATGTTGTCCCGTGGGGGGGGTACAAGAAGTCAGGAGGGGACACAGCCAAGACAGCTGTGCCCACCTTCAATATATGTTGAACGTATTTCAATATTCTTAATATCTGATTTGTGTGGCAGACTGTTTGCACCAGCTCCCTTAATGACTTTGTCGGAAAGTTTGTTTAGTTCATGTAAATATAGCCACCTTTAAAAAAACCTCTGCTGGTAATTGATATTTTGGTCTTGTATTACCCTATTGGTAACATACTTACCCTTGTAAGTAGAATTAGTACAGCAGACAGCTGCTATATGGAATACACTCTGTATGTTTTTGTTTAAATAGGCATTTATTCTTTCTAATGAATTCAAGACTGAGCTGAAATTGGACTTCAGCTGAATGTGGAGACATAATTGATGAGAGATGATGAAATAAGAAATCTGAAAAGGATATTTTCATAATTTAGCTTATAATCCTTCAAGTTTTGTGTATTAACATTAAAACAGTACATAGCGTCCTACTTGCAAAGAGCTGGTGAGAACTTGCTGAAATCCTTAAGAGCTAAACTTCGAGCATAAGTGGTTGGAAGATTTTGTTGTATAGCGTGCTGAAAAAATGCAAATGCTTTTGCTGCCTTAGTTAGCAGCAGACATCTTCTGAATGTATTGGTGAACTTTCTTTGACCTTGCTGCAAAGTAAGAATGAGACACATGCTTTTAATTTACTCCCCTTCAGATAAACTGAGATGACTCAGTTTTGAATTAGGTCACTCCAGGTTTTCACTGGGAAAAATAAACACTTCAAGAAGAGGAACAGAATAGCCGAACAATCCCTGTGCCATCTGTTAAATGGCATGTATGTCTTTGATTTGACACTATGAGTGATCATTTTTTCCTTATTTTATTGATTTACCATGCAAGTTGACTGAAACTGCAATAGTAATACCTTTGCAAAGTAATTCTGAAGAATGTTACTATTGATTAAATCCTATTTCTGTTACAGACCTCAACCTAAAGAAAACTGGCTTGTTAACAAAAAAACCCTAACCATGAAGTTGAAAAACCTCAGTTTGTGTTGTCCTAAGGTTTGATTGAATTGTTTCAATTCATGAATGTTATTTCAAATTTTAAACTGTGCTTGTTAAAATGTGATGTTTTCCTTTTTCACTTGTAACCCAGGTATGAAAAAGTCAGCTAACAAAAAAAAAAAATGCTGGAAGATTCATTGACTGCATAAACCAGCACAACTTGCCAAGTATTATAGCTAGTTTCTTTTATGGCAAAGGCCCTATAGGTACTGTGTGCACAATACTAGTAATTACTTCAGTTTTTGAAGACTAAGAAAAAAATTACCCTTTGAAGTGGCAGTTCTGCTTTTTTTCTGATCTGAACCTCAGATATTAGAAATAGCTAGATCATTTTCTTTTCCATGATTTCTGTCACCACAGAGATCTTTCTCTTGGTTTCAGAAATTGTCACCATATTTTTAAAGGGCATCATATTTTTCTGTCAGTTATCACTCACTAACTGCCTACAGTTAGAAAATTACATTCATAGTTTATATAAATGAAATTTACTCAATTTGTGTATATTCATGGTTAGTTTGCTTATTTTATTTGGATCTTATTCCTGCATTAACTCCTATTTGAAGAATGTATGTGATATTTAGGGAAATATTAATGCTTGGAAGTCATTTCAATATTTAGAGCAGTCTAAAATATTTTTTGTTAGACTTCTGCAAATGAAGACCTTTAAAATGCAATTGGTGTCAACTATAAAGCCTTGTGAGTCATTCTGGGCTATTAAGAAGCAGAGTCATCTTTTCTCAAGACAGTATTTTTAAAACAAAGTACTAATTCCTACACTATTCAGAAAACATTAAATAGTAAAATAGTCCTCTCATCGGCAAAATAATTCCACTATAAGCAACATGAATTGCATTCATTTGTGTGCACTTCCACGTATCCTTATAATTCTGTTTTCTAGATACTGTTTTATTGCTTAGTCTGGCTCCTTGGATATTCTCCACATTGAATTTTGCTGAAATAGTTCTCACCCTTTGCCTTTTTCTTTCTCTTTTATTTATTGTGAACTTTTCCCTCTCCACTCCCCAACTGCACTCTGCCAGTTAAACTGTTCATAAAGCTTGAGGGAATTGAGCTTGTCTTAAGACTGTACTAACAATGGTTAGGAGTAGGAGTGTATGGATCTATTGTCCCAGTCATGCATCAGTTCTTTAAAAATAAATATTACCTGTATACCAAATGCAGTATATGAAGGTGTTAACCATCAAGCTTCCTTATTAAGTAGTGCTTAAATATTTTTTAAATTAAAAAAAACCCCACCCTTAAATTTAGGGTTCGAGCTTCATATTTGGATACCTTAATATATTATTTGATTACCTGTAAATTCTAATTAGCCTCTCTGTGTCCATTTGCCTGTAACATTAAGTCTTCATAAATCTGTGATACTTATTATTTGTGGATCTATATTTAGTTGGGTTCAGACTAAAAAAATCCAAACATTCAACCTATATCCAACCTTATTTAGGAAATATCTCCAAGCAGTTTTATCTTGTAACACTGATGAGCATTTATAATTCATGTAATTTAAAACTGTTACAGTCAGATGTAAGCAAAAGCATATGATTGCTGTTACTTCGCTAAATATGGCTTTGGAAGGAAAGCCATCACAAGAATCTCCTGTTCTTCCTCACTCTCCCCTCCCGCAGAGAGCTTTAAGAAGGGAAATCAGGTGGGAATTCAGTTCCCCATGTAGTTATATGTTCTAAATTGCATTTGCTGGTGGTGGTTTTTTTAATCACAACATTTATGCAGCACATGCATAAAAGCACATCATTTCATAATATATCTTTGTTAGGCTATCAGCAATCATATCTGAGAAGCAACTGCACAGGCGAATTGGGCTGAACTATAATTATTCAGACTGGCCTTTGAACATGACACAGAAATCCGTGATGTATTCATGTGATGAGCATTATGAGAAGCTGATGAGTGCAAGCACACAAGACAGCTCATTCAGGAACACAGCCACATGAGCTACTCATCTATAAGTGTCTGCTGTATGCTTATCCACCTTCTAGCAGTCAAGCTGTAGCTTTTTTACTTTAGCAGTGGGTGTTAGGTGTGAAGCTATGCTTCTCCACGTACCCTGAATACAGCCATTGTGCAGGCTAGATGCCCCTGAGCTCCCTCCAGTCATTCAGCTGTATTACAGACTTTCCCTTAAAACGACCTTTACCCTATACATTTACTCTATGCCCTTGTCCTTGTGGGGGACTTCAACTTACCGGATATTGCTAAGAATACAATACAGCAGAGAGGGAACAGTCTAAGAGGTTCCTAGAGTGTGTTGATGATAACTTCCTGACACAGCTAGTGAGGGAGCCAACTAGGGAATGCACCCTGCTGGATCTGGTTGTAAACAGAGAAGGACTTGTCGGGGATGTGATGGTTGGAGGCTGTCTTGGGCATAGTGATCACGAAATTACAGAGTTTTCAATTCGTGGAGAAGCAGGGAGGGGGCTCAGCAGAACTGCTACCTTGGACTTCTGGAGAGCGGACTTCGGTCTTTTCAGAAGGCTGGTTGACAAAGTCTCTTGGGAAGCAGTCCTCAAGGGCAAAAGAGTCCAGGAAGGCTGGATATTTTTCAAGAAGGAATTCTTAAAGTGCAGGAGAAGGCCATCCCCATGTACAAAAAAATGAGCCATTGGGGAAAAAGATTGGCCTGGCTAAACAGAGAGATGTGGTTGCAACTCAGGGAAAAAAAAGGAGAATTTATGGCCTTTGGAAGAAAGGGCAGGCCACTCATGAGAACTACAAAGAGGTAGTGAGGCTAGGTAGGAAGAAAATTGGAAGGGCCAAAGCCCAACTAGAACTTAACCTGGCTACTGCACTTAAGGACATCAAAAAAAGTTTCTATAAATACATTAACAATAAATGGAGGACTAAGGATAATCTCTGTCCTTTGGTAGACAGAGGCAGAAACATAGTGACCAAGGATGAGGAAAAGGCTGAGGTACTTAATGCCTTCTTTGCTGCAGTCTTTAACAGTAAAACCAGTTGTTCCCTGAGTACTCAGCCCCCTGTGCTAATAGGCAGGGGTGGGGAGCAGAATGAAGCCCCCATAATCCATGGGGAAATGGTGAGTGACCTGCTACAGCTCCTAGATATACGCAGGTCTATAGGGCCAGATGGGATCCACCCAATGGTACAGAAGGAGCTGGCGGAAGTGCTCACCAAGCCCCTTTCCATCATTTATCAGCAGTCCTGGCTAACCAGGGAGGTCCCAGTTGACTGGCGGTTAGGTCAGTGGATAAGGGAAGAGCAACCGATGCCATCTACCTGGACTTGTGCAAAGCGATTGGCACTGTCACACATGATATCCTGGTCTCTAAATTGAAGAGACATGGATTCGACAAATGGACCACTCAGTGGATAAAGAACTGGCTGGATGGTCGCACTTAAAGAGTTGTGGTCAACGGCTTGATGACCAAGTTGAGACCAGTGGCAAGTAGCGTTCCTCAGGGGCCGGTACTGGGACCTGTACTGTTCAACATCTTTGTTGCGGACATGGACAGTGGGATCGAGTGCACCCTCAGCAAGTTTGCTGATGATACCAAGCTGTTTGGCGAGGTAGACACACTGGAGGGGAGGGATGCCATCCAGAGGGACATGGACAGGCTGGAGAGGTGGGCCCAAGCCAACCTCATGCAGTTCAACAAGGCCAAGTGCAAGGTCCTGTACTTGGGTCACAACAACCCCATGCAGTGCTACAGGCTTGGGAAGAGTGGCTGGAAAGATACCTGGTGGAGAAGGACCTGGGGGTGTTGGTTGACAGCTGGCTGAATATGAGCCAGCAGCATGCCCTGGTGGCCAAGAAGGCCAATGGCATCGTGGCTAGTATCAGGAATAGTGTGGTAAGCAGGACTATGGAAATGATCGTTCCCCTGTACTCGGCACTGGTGAGGCCTCACCTCAAGTACTATGTTCATTTTTGGGCCACTCACTACAAGAAAAGCACAGAGGTGCTGGTGTGTGTCTGGAGAAGGGCAACGAAGCTGGTGAGGGGTTTAGAGCACAAGTCTTATGAGGAGTGGCTGAGGGAAGTGGGGTTGTTTAGCCTGGAGAAAAGGAGGCTGAGGGGAGACCTTATCGCTCTCTACAGCTAACTGAAAAGAGGTTGTAGAGAAGTGGGAGTCGACATCTTCTTGCTAGTAACAAGCAATACAACAAGAGGAAATGGCCTCAACTTATTCCAGGGTAGGTTTAGGATGGATATTAGGAAAAAGCTCTTCATAGAAAAGGTTGTCAAGCATTGGAACAGGCTGCCCAGGGAAGTGGTGGAGTCACCACCCATAGAGGTATGTAAAAGATGGGTAGATGTGGTGTGTAGGGACACGGTTGAGTGGTGGTTTTGGCAGTGTTAGGTTGATAGCTGGACTTGATGATCTTAAAGCTCCCTTCCAACCTAGATGATTCTATGATTCTATTTTTACCATTTTTTTTTTCTATAAAATTGACAATGGGCTTCTAGCTCTTGTCTTCCATGCCAGTTTTCTCCTACTCTATCATTTTTTGCTAGATATGTTTCCTTTTCCAGTTTTCCTTTTTTCTTTAATTTTTCATTTTGTCTTTTGCTTGGTGGCTTTTCCATTTACTATATATGTCTTCAAACTTTGCCTGTTCTGTTATGGGCATGTTCCTATCACAGAGGTTCATTTTCACTCTTTGTATTTTATAAGTGAAGAGGATCCCCTTCAGGTGCTGTAAATCCCAGGAAACGAAAATGTCTTTGGTACACATCCAGAAATACCTTTTTGAGAAATATCTTGGGATGTAAAAGTCAATAATCCTTGGCACCAGTATTGGGCCCTCCTTTGTTTTTATCTGAGTGACTTCCTGCAACTTGAAAGGCTGTCATTCCTTGCTGCTATGAGTTGTGACAGGCATTATTGTCTACCCACATTAGCTTGTTACAGACACTACTGACCAAGGCGATGGCTTATAACAAGATCTTGATCTCCGTTTTCCATGAGCAAGCCTCATCAGAGAGAAAAATCTACAATCTTGGTACAGTTCCATGACGTGCGTCTGCCATTCAGGTACATAAAAAGTAACAGATGACAGCTTTAAGGCTTAGCTTTGTGATTTCCAGTCCCCCAACACTGTTGCACCTATTCCCAGATCTGTTCACACAGAAATCTGGAAATACAGTTATTCCATCCACAGTATCCTCCATTTCACGGCATGCCTGTTGGATGGCTTATACAATTAGAGAAAATGTTTGTGGCTCTGTTCCTGAGTTACCTGTTCTCGTATCTCATCATGAGTAGTTGCCCTGTGAAGGATCAGCTGTGATCATTATCCTTCTATTGATAGCTAGTGGGTGTTTATTCCCCCTTCAACCCTGATTTTTTGTAGAAGTCTGGTGAGACTCTTTCCTCCACTTTGAGACCCTGTGTGATATATATCTGATTTTCAGTACCACCCCTACCCCACAGGACAGTTCTTAACTGCTTAGCAACCTAATTGCTGCTACAGCTTTTCACTAGCATTTACAATTAGCCTCTTTCAGCAGAACTGGGTCCACAGAACCAGGCAATGATTCCCCTGTCTTTGTGTGTGATGTCTGCTTGGAGACCAAAGGACCTGGCTCCCTCTATTCAGGTTCTGTAAAACTGGTAAATAGGCTGTGTCCATTGACTTTCAGTAAATATTAAATATGTAGTGCTTGAAATAATTTATAAAAAATAAAGCAAGCTCTAACTTCCAAATTAAAATATTCCTTCAGCTGTAGTTGACAAAGTCAACCAAATGATAGAAAAGGACAGTATCAGTGATGAATTTGGTGAGTCTAAAGTCAACCTCCACTTTCAAGACATTTTTTATCCCTGTAGATGGAAACACAATAATGATTAGGCAGATTGCTTTTGGACTCATTCCCCTTCGCTGGAGGTGCTGCTGGAATGTTATTGATATATCATCTAAAATCTGAAACTTGCTGATAGAAAATTTCAATTCGTACTTTAAAATGTCTGCTTATGCCAGTATTTCCATGGATAGTACACAAGTCTGTTTACATGAATGAGAAATGTTTTACACTGTAATACCTCCTTTTAATAAAGATTTGGTTCATAGTTTACTTTTTCAAGAAGGCATCAACTGCTGCTCTGACTCAGAGAAACAATAATAGATGGCTGGGGAAAGAGAAAAGGAAAGGACAAGTGCAGTGGTACCACTCCTGATACCCCACCATTTACTATAGTCTGTGGCACATGGGCTCCCTGAGTAGAGGAGTGCACCTATGTACTGAATAGTCCTAATTATTTTATTCTCTGCCATTAATTTGTCTAATCACTCTTGAACCTGTCCAAGCTTTTTTCTCCACAGTAACTTGTATCAGTAAGTTCCGCATTTAGTTACATAGTTCCTTTTTTTAAATCTGTGGTTTAATAACTTAGCTCAATGATCTTGTTGTTGTATAGAAAACTGATCATTTTCTGTTCATGAGTTTATATATCTTTATCATGTTCTCAGTCACTTTTTTTTCAGTGCAGAATACTCCAATTCCACAGATCTTGTTTCTGACTTCTTGTCTTCTCTGCTGTTGCTGCCAATACCTTTTATTTTTATCCTATATTGTTTATGTATTTGTGAGGGAAGCAGCATTCTAGATGCAAGTGCAAATTGGATTTATAAAGAGTTAAGTTTCTTATATTGTTTCTAGTAATTCCTAAAGATTCTTCCAGCTTTTTAAACTACCTCCTCAGTGCGAAGTTGATACTTTAAAAAAAATTGTAAGAGTAATCCCAAGACTTTTTCCCAGTGCAGCAGCTAGATTAGAGCCTATTACAAGATTCTATATGTTGTGAGTTGTTTTAATCCCAAGCATATCACTTTGAAATTATCAATGTAGAATTTTATCTGCCATTTTATTGCCTGTTATTATTCAGTATTCTGAAATCATTTGGCAACACTGTGCAGGTTACTTTCATTTTTGCTCCCTTATTTAAGTTTAGAGGACACACTTTTCATGCATACCCCTTTCCACGTCACTTATGAACATGATAAAACACAGTCCCATCATAGCTCTGTACGGATTCCCACTAATTGATAAGCACATTTTAAAAGTCAGTGGAGATGTAGCCAAGGTGGGATTCCCTTCACCAGGGTGATAGCAGCTTGAGATGCTCAGAAACATAGTTTAGATTACAGGCATGTATCCAAATTTTCTAACAATGATAAACTTTTGATGTGTCCTAAGAGGGGGCTATAATCAGCTTACGTAATTAAATCAGGACAGTAAAAAAACAGGTGGAACAAGACAGACCAATGCAATCTCACAGAACAGTAAGATGTCTAAACACTACAGTTAGTTAGAAAATCTTGTACTAGCTGGTGATCCGGTTGTCCCTGTACTCTACAGACTTAGCCAGTACCTGCTTTCCTTTTGGAGAAACAACAGTGAAAGCTCTGCTTACTAATGAACTGAAGAATGAACAGGTCTCAGACTCTGTTGTGAGCCAGCATATTTGCAAATAGCTTGACACAGATGTAATAGAATGATTCAATAGTTGGCTCAGAATAACTCAGTTGTTCTGAACAATACCTACATGCTTTGAGTTTAAGCTCTCTTCACAACATTTTGAAACTAAGAGTTACACATTTTTGCTTACTCTGTGCTCTGCATGAAAGCTAGGTTAAGATACAGTATTTCAGACCGTTCTGAACCTTACAAGCTTATTCGGATTTTTACTTTAAGAATGTAGCCAAAGAAAATTGTATTAATAAAATAGAGGATGGTAGAAGACTCTGGAAAGATCAGCACTGAGGAAATATAACAATAATCAGCAGTATTAAGGAAATATAGAATCTTAGAATAGTTTGGGTGGGAAGGGACCTTTAAAGGTCATCTAGTCCAACCCCCCTGCAATGAGCAGGGACATCTTCAACTAGACCAGGTTGCTCAGAGCGCCATCCAACCTGCCCTTGAATGTTTCCAGGGATGGGGCATCTACCACCTCTCTGGGCAACCTCTTCCAGTGTTTCACCACCCTCATTGTATAAAATTTATTCCTTATGTCTAGTCTGAACCTACCATCTTTTAGGTTAAAATCATTATCCCTTGCCCTACCACAACAGGTCCTATTAAATTATACTTATGCTTAATGCTCCTTATTAGATCCATGAGCAACATGGCTAATTGCGATAGAGTAAAAAGCATTTTTGACTGTCTAATGTGAGTATAGTGGGTAGTTCAGCATCAGAAAAATGTATCCATTATAGAAATAGGATTTGCACATGGTCCATATTGACTAGGATGTTGCTGACTACTTAGTTAGCCAAAATAGTACCTCAGATTATAAAACAAACACAGAAAACAATTATGTTTTTCTACATTACTTCTGTCAGCCTAAACCTGAAGATCAAACTTTGACTGATGTCTTTGAAAGAACCCTATAGCCTGTGCAAATGCAATCTGATAAGAATTAGAAGTTTACCAGTTTACCCCATAGCTATGGGATAAAGCCAAAACTAGCAGGGTTTGAGTCTGTTCCCCATACTTAGGAAACAGGGATATCTAAATCCAAAATTAGCCAAATACAGGAGGAGGGCCCAACCACCAACTTGAATACAGTAGCTTGCAGCATTATGGGAAGAGCCATCAGCAGAGACAGAGTAAAGTTTTCTTGGAATAGTTCCAATAGCTAGTTTGGGTCATATCAGAACAAAATACCAGTTGCATAATAAATGTGTTTTAATTGTACCTCTTCACAAAATATCCAACACATTGGTAGGTCTTTTTCCTAAATCTGTAGATTTAGGAAAAACTTTAACTATGGTGGCACAATTGCCCCTGCCTTTCTTACCCCCCCCCCCCCCCCCCCTGCTCTGGTCAAC
>NW_009649309.1:1858390-1865019 GCF_000708025.1 Charadrius vociferus | reverse complement strand
CCCCCCTTGCATGTGATCAAAATAATATTGCTTAGTTTATGGCGGTAGGATGCAAATTCAGCATCACAGGCTCAGTGGGTTCCTCACACACAATATTGCATCTTCATGGGTCATTAACACGCTGTAAATTCCTTGTAAATGAGATTGCTTTGAATAGTGGCACATCACAAGAACAGGAGGTGTGACGAGGAATATTTTTGTATAGAACAGAACTGTTTTATTCTCTCAGAACTATTTTTTTCTCTGCAGACAATGGCTGCCCTTTCCTATTAAAATGGCTTATAAACTACTTCACTGCTTCATTCTCCTTTGGGCTTTGCTCTCAAAGTATGTTGACCAAGTCCAAATTAACAACAATGGAAAATTAACTGCCCATCAATGTTTGCTAATATAGGTGTGTCATTGCTAAAAATGCCTTGTATTTTTTGTATCCTTTAGTATGCAAACATGGTATTATGTTTAAAATGCAGTACTGTTTTCATTTTTGTAAGTAACAGTTAATTCAAAGAATTTGTGAATAATAAATATTACTCTCTGCAGCCAGGAAAAGGGAGCATTTTCTCTTCAACCTCATCCTTGTCTCCTAACTATTTTAATTCTGTTCTCATAGAATGATGCTGTGTTATGAGTCTTTGACAAGCACCATAACCTTTCAGGCAATATTGTACACTCTGTGCACCTAGGAGAAAGAAACTTTAAAACCGTGACCTTAAACAACAACAAAATAATCCTCCCCCCAAAACAAATGTAAAAAAATTGAGGAAGCACCTGACAAGCCAGACACAAGTTGCCAAATGCTATCATTTCCCTTGGACCATTGCTGTGTGTATATATATACCTCTGCCCTTTACTGCATTTCAATGTATTGCTAGAGAGCTCCATGATATAATCTTCCACACAGAAATAAGAAGGGAGCCTCCATTCTGAATAAAAATGTACTTATCCTGGGAATGAGTTGTGACAGTCTACCACAAGCAATTGCTGCTCCAGAAAGGATCAAAAAAGTTCGTTATCTGCCAAGAAGAAACTGGAGCATGAGCAGATGACTAACAAAATGTAGTGAGATTAAACATATAACAAAGCTGAAGATTCATATAGCCATTTAATAATATAAATTATTTTCTTGTGTTTATTTTTGGGCAACATATCTGAATTATGCTTGCAGTCTGTCTTCTTCTGTTGTTTCAGTTCCTGGGACCAAAAGACAGACATGGGACAACACACACAGCTGCTGCAGTGAAAACCAGTGACAACCTGAGTGTATGCTTTCATTTTAAGGAGGGTTCACAGGAGGTTTGCAGACACAGGCAACAGGGAAACCAAAGTGTAAGTCACCCAATCATTTAGCATTAAAGTTATCTAGAGGCCTGCAAGGCACAGGTATTACCTTGAAGAGAAGGAGATTCCTAGAAGCAACATACATGCAAAAGGAAGCAGGGAAGGGTTCCTCCACACTACTGCAGGATGAACCTTTGACAGAATGGTTTGTGTTGGAAGGGACTTTTAATAAATACCTAGCCCCCTATCATGGGTATGGGCATCTTCCACTAGATCAGGTTGCTCAAAGCTCCATCCAACCTGACACTTCCACATCTCTGTGCAACCTTTTCTAGTGTCTCACCAGCCTTAGCTGGTTGTGCTGCCAAGGGCAAGCCAGGGTTATCAGCCACCAGCCTTTACTAACTCACTCTTTTTTTTTTTTTTATCCCACAGCAGGGATTCACATGCTCTAGCAGCTTGCATATAGTAGAGTCCACAGCTGATTATGTCTGGTGGCTTTGCCATAGGAGCCCACATAACATAAGCCACAGACTAGCTACTTTCTCCAGCACTGCTGCTTCTACAGGAATTGCGGACAAACAAAAGTGAAGAATAACAACAGTGCAGAAGTCAACAACTGCAATGGACTCCGTCATTCCTTAAGACCCCTCAAAACTCAGTTTTGAACGGTTGTCCAAAACAAGATTTGCAACAGATCGCTTAAAATAAAAATTGCAAATAGTTATTGTTAAACATGGAGAATATGATTCCTAATTCAAGCTCAAATTATCCACATACATAAAATATAGGAAAGGTAAGTTTTGTCTTTTTGAATTTTTTACCTTTTGAATTAAAAACTGATAACTTATGGTATACAATAAAGATTTAGGAAATACCCACAAAGAAAATAAAAATCTTATTTTGAATTCTTGTTTCCAAAACATCAACATGATTTTGACATTACTGCAGCAATAGTTTTGTGAGCCAGTGTGGTGGTGCAAATGAAATGAGCTCATAGTTGCAGCTCTGTTTCATTTGCTACACCATTTCACAGAATCAGAATGGTCAGGGTTGGAAGGGACCTCTGGAGATCATCTAGTCCAACCCCCTGCCCAAGCAGGGTCACCTACAGCAAGTTGCACAGGATGGCATCCAGGTTGGTTTTGAATGTCTCCAGAGTGGGAGACTCCACAACCTCTCTGGGCAGCCTGTTCCAGTGCTCTGCCACCCTCAAAGTAAAGAAGTTCCTCCTCATGTTAAGACAGAATTTCCTATATTCAAGTTTGTGCCCATTACCTCATGTTCTATCACCGGGCACCACCGAAAAAAGACTGTTCCCGTCCCCCTGGCACCCTCCCTTTAAGTATTTATAAGCATTAATAAGATCCTCCCTCAGTCTTCTTTTCTCTAGGCTAAAAAGATCCAAGTCCCTCAGCCTTTCCTCATATGAGAGATGTTCCAATCCCCTAATCATCTTCGTAGCCCTTTGCTGGACCCATTTCTGAGTAAACATTCTTGCACAATGACTCTTTTTGCATTTTGATAATTACGCATATCCCACCCTTTGAAGGTTGTATTCTCATATGCAAATTTGTATGAAAAATTGATATTTGTGCCACATATTAACAAACGGATCTTCATATCATAAAAAAGGAGAAAAGCTCTGTTTCTTGGGCAGCTTGGCTTATAGGTTGGCTTTTTTCTAGATTACTTTAGCCTTACTTTTGCTGTACACCTTCACAAGACTTTTTCTGCATTGCTACCACCTAATGGTCATAATGTCTTGCCTTAACTCTAATGGTAGTAATTTTGTCTCAATCATGTACAGCTTTCAGACAGAAATCATACAATAGCTTTTGTCTTTTTATCAAAAAATAAAATTGTAGTAGTATACTACAATTACTGCCAGACTTTCATCACCTTTTTTTTTTCCCCTCTATTTGCATGGTAAAGTCTTTTTTCCTCAGTGTTCCCGAATTTCTAATGATAAAGAGGGTTATGATTAATTTGCAGATAGAATAACCCTTTTGTAAATGCACACTACTCAATAAATGAACAAGCTGCTTACAGTAATTAAAGTAATGTCATCCTGTGCTCAAATTGCTTGTGCTAATAAAGCTAATTGGCAACAGCAAGCATTAACTGTGATTAGTCATATGCATCTAATGTCATCACCAGTGCCTATAATTTTCTACATAGAGGGAATTTCACATCTGTTTTAAATCACTTGTCTGTTGTCTGCATTGGTGTTCTTTCCTATATTACTGTATCAAAGATTCTTTTACTACAATAGATGATAGAAAAGTTGTTTTTCTTTTTCAAAGAACTGCACAGTAGAGAACAAGATATGAAACATTTCCGAGTTACTTATTCTGAAATAAGTGTTTGATTTCAGTTATATTCGTAAATCTACATTTTCCTTCTTTTGCATATAGTCTGATATCCCCCGTAGATTATTTGCAACAGAATATTCATCTAATCGATTTAGACTGCAAGCTGTATTTAACAGTAAAGCAGATGAGTCAACACATCCATTTTGTATTTGTTTTGGAAATTTGCAAATTGTTATCAGGAAGAATTTTCCAGGCTTTTGCACCATGTATTGTAGACAAACACTTAGCTGTAAGCAGAACAATAATTATTTGCTGCGTCAATCCAAAAGGGTGGACATTAAATTATCAAGAATCAGGTGCCTGAAAATGCAGATTTAGAGACCAAAATTTACTACTTACTTTTCTTGCAGCAGTCTTTTTTCCTATTAGAAGATTTCCTTCTCCCTTCAGTTTTCTGACAGATAACCAATAATTTCTACAAGTGTTTTTCATAAATTACATTTACTAGACCTCTCCACTTCATATAGCTTTCTGTGTTCTCTGTCCAAATGGGTACATTTTTCTAAAGACACAAAGGTGTTCTCCAGCTCTCTAGCTGAGGCTTTTTGCCTATGCTAGGTAGAGTAACACATGAACTAGTTACTCCATGTGCTACAATTCTTAGTTTGCTTTTATCCAGCTGGTTGGAACTACTGATTTATGTTCCACTGATGTTTGGACTTACGCCTTACAGCTTCATTGACTACATAAAAACACAGAGCTATCATATCATCTCAGAGTTAGTAAAAGCAAACCAACTGATCTCAACTGACACTGAGAGATGCACAGAAAAAGGTAAAGGGAACATCTACTCTTTGAACAGCTCTGGTGATCCCTTTTTGTTTTACAGCAATTTAGCTGGCTTTTTCCACTTCAGATTTCAGGTACATGTCCATTACTCAAAAAGTTACCTAGTTGCTTGCTATTTCTTTGTTTTATCCCATTTCACGGTATGATCATGTCATGACTTTTGTTCATCATTCTTTGTTTTCTAAGACTAAGTTCCAGATCTACTCAAAAACCCTCATAATTTTGGAATTTGCCTTATTATTCATAAGAATTATATGCACCACTACGACCCACCTCTGTAGTTAATGTGACACGAATGTCAGTACACTCACTCTTTCATAGAAAGGTCTTCAGTTTCACAAAATAACTTAACTGTAAAGACATGAAGAGCTTAATCCTTATCCATATCAAAACATCAAATTAACTTTCTTAGATTTTTTTTTTGTCTATACAGACCACAAATGGTTTTGGTTTGTTGGCTTGTGGTGTTATTTTTTGAGAAAGATCCAGTAGAAATAAAAGCTGCAAGTCTGAAGTCATACCTAGAACTGCAGGTATTAACTTTCATTTTATCAGCTGACAACACAAACTTCATGGTATCTTATTCAAAAGATCTGAGCAACTTGTTTGTGAGCTCAGAGGATAGTTATCATATTGTATCAATTTAACCTATGCGTCTAGATTTAAAAAAATATCTTTTAGATGGCATATTTCACAAAATCTTCCCATTTCTGAGAAGCTAGAGTGATCCAAATAGACTCTGGATATTTTTAATTTTTGACAGCTTGGATAACTTTATGAGTACCCAACTCTTTTTTAGTGGCAGAAGTACTTGTGTTTCTTATAAACAGTCATCCTATTTGCTTGGGCACATAAAATCAGTAATCGACCTCTGTGAAACCTCTAAAAAAAGCCTCAAGCTTTTACCTGTGTATACCCAAGAGTACCATATTTTTAGAGCTCATCACCACCACTAAAACACAGTTGACCCTTTTATCCAATATGGTGAACTCGGATATTTACAACCCTGCCCAAGGGGCAGTTAGGACTCCTAATCTTGTGGATGACTGGGCATAGAAGCTTTGCAAGAATGTTTTACTACTGAAGACTTCAGGACCCAAGTTTAGATGCTCCTTCATCTCAGTTACAGAAGTATTCTATAACTACATGATCAACGCAGCCAACAGGTGGATCATTTCCTGCTATAAGACTCACAGATGTTTCCGAAAAGATATGAAGAGAGTGGGCATGATGAAATATGGTACAACCACAAAAACAAGAAGATACTGAGACCTCATGATTACAGGAAGAAACCATTTAGCTTGTAACCAAAGGGACAACAATGAAAGGAAAAAAGTATGTTTCTCATGTTCATCCTTAGGGATTTTGGGTGGAGACTCTGCAGTGGTTAGTATAGTGATGTTTACATTGATGTATTTGCCTCCAAGAAGTTCACACGAGGGAGAAGTCCTCTGACATAAGTGCTGCCTATCAAGGGCAGAATAAAGAATAACTGCTCTTGGTACAAGACGATAAATGCTACTTTGTACTAGGAGTGGAAAATTGTAAACATAGGGCCTATTTTTAGGTGTTTTTAAGGAGACCAAATTAATAACAAACAAGCATAGATTGTAATAAGGAATAAAATGAGAAAATAAGTAGAGAAATGTGATCGTTTTGGCAAACATGGAAAGTTAAAAGAAAGTTGTGGCTCACAAGTCTATTAGTGTTACAAATGGGGTTGTGCCCTGGAAAGCTAATCCTAATAGAAATGGAACATGTTTTTAATTCAGGTTTTTTAAATTATTGATCAGCATTGATATGCATCTGAGGCACTTCATTTGTATGGTGCTACTTGAAGAAGTCATAGGACTATCACTTAATCCTTAGCATTTTTCTTGTCACTGCTTCTTCACATTTGGAGTTTAATCTCTGTAATTTAAAAGCTTTACGGTTCTTGTCCTCACTTTGGATTTTATACCCTACAAAGCTATCCATTAGACCAGTAAACAATAAGTAGAGCAGTAAGGGGCAAGCTGACCTGCCCAGGAAAGAAATGCAATACATTGATAATTTTGACATTAGACAGTAGTTACATAAGGAGCACTTAAATTTGTATTTATTGTTCTGACTAGTAAGCAAGAAATCTGCAAGTATAACTATGAAGCTGGTCTTTCTCTCACCTTCCCCACCATTAGATATTAAATC
>NW_009649309.1:1787304-1858372 GCF_000708025.1 Charadrius vociferus | reverse complement strand
AATAATTTTTGATAGAGGACTACCTGTATCCTTCAATTTTAGTTAACATAACTATAGGGCAACACGAGCCAGCTATTTCCATAGGCTTTACTGATAATCATTGGAGAGGCAGGTTCCTCTAGAGGAACACTCTGGATCTACCTATTGCAGCTCAGGAATACCACCTTCTCAAATATAGAAAAAACCAAACCCAAACAATTAAGTCACTTCTTTCAGACTAAATAAATGAGAAGCTATTAATAGATGGATACAGCCAATATAAGTTTTAGACATGAAAAATGCAAGCTAGTCTTACATCAACTGATAATGCTAATCTTATGTCAACAACACAATACCAGTAATTTACAAAAAAGTCTGTTATCCTGGTCATCATTCAAATGCATTTTCTACAACAAATGTTTCGTCAACACAAAGGTGCCCAATTCTAACTAAATCTCAGTTTAATAACTTAAGAGTTTTTATTTTAAGTGCACAGGGTGTATTAAAAATTCCCTGACAGAATTCCAGTATTACATTCAAGACTGCTGATTTTTTGTTTTTATTAGTTTTTTTTCTATGTTTTTTTTTTAATACAGAGTTAGTCCACACTAGTAAGATGATTCAGTATACTTAATCATTAAGAATTTAATAACTTTTCTTGTAGGATAAAACTGTCCAGCTTTTTCATCCTTATCCTTTCATGACCACAACAGTCAGATTTATATTCGTGCTTACAGTGTAATGGATGACACATGTAATTGAAGAGTTTTACTATACTATTTATTAGCTGTGCTGAAATCTAGGAAAAAGGAGCATTTTTACCCTGTACTGCTTTTGAAAAGGCAGCTATGTCTTTTAAAATCACATTAACGGCTGTTTGAGAACATGTCACCACTACCGATTCTCTGAAGTTGTAAACAGTTGTAAAACTTGACAAAAATAAAAGCTGTAATCTCAAACCCACTGAAGTTTCCTTTTTAACACCTGTAACCTATTACAAACAAGTTTGTATCTTTAAACTGAACAAAAGTCTTCCTTTAAACATAGTGACAGTAGTAAAGTGTTTTATAAGAAATGCTTTAGAACCCTTTAAATCTTTAGAAAGAGGATAGACATGCATAGTGGAAAAAAACAACATGGGATGAGTGGTCATGTTTTCCCTTCTGGTTACAATGCAAGTTGGCTGTGCAGGTCAGAAGGTTTTGAAGCGTTGGCCACTACCAAACGGAGATATTGAAGTTCACCTATCCTCAACTTCTGCAGGGTGTGAGAACACTGCAAACTAAGACTCATGCTGAGCATTGACAGCCATAAGGGCTAGAAATCTGGAGACTTTGCCACACCTTTAAGTGTTCTGCAACGTCTTGGGCATCAGATCTCAAGCAAGCCTTTTCTCACTGCCCAGGTGTCAGTTCTTATTCCTCTTGCAGCAGAACAGGCTCCTTTCTTCTCCTTAAGCAGGAAGGCTTCAGTGTCCCAGAGGAAAAATACATCCAGTTTGGACTTCTACCATTCTGCCAGTTCTCAAGAAATGGGCAAGGGGAGGAGGGAGAAATAGAACAAGAACTTAAGCATAGATGATTTGGAATTATGCTGTGTATCACTGTCGTGGTTTAGCCTCAGCCAGCAACAAAGAACCACGCAGCCGCTCGCACAACTCCCAGTCATGGAAAAAGAAATCGTCAGGGCAAAACTCGTGGGTTAGAATAATGCAATTTAACAGAACAGCGAAAGGAAAGATGAAAACGCGATTACAGTACCACCGCGAAGCGCACCGACCAGACCCGCGCCGCCGCAGCCCACCCCCAAGTGGCGACTGCTCTCCTCGCCCAGACTAGCTCCTCTTATAGCCCGGGCATGGGTCACGTGGTATGGAATACCTGCCCCCTGCCGGCTCCTGGGGAGATTAACCCCATCCCTGCCGGAACCAGGACAATAACTAAGTTAAACTGGATTACTGGACTCAAAGCAATAGCAATGAAGTGAAATTCCACTCTTCGTTACACCTCTTTCAGCTTTACACATACATGCTTTTACCTATCAGCCTTCGTCTCTAGCTTCTAACATCTATGAAAAAGGGAACATTTACTTCTTACATACCTATTTTTTGAGTATGTGATTTTTGCAGTTCTAGTAACAGTTCATTCTATCTTTGCACAGTCCCAAATCTTAGTTCTGTGAAGTCTTCCGTAAGACATCAGGTAAAAGAGAACACCGAATACACCACTGCCAGGATTCTGAATGCATAGAAAGCAAGACCTACTTGTACTGTAAAAATAATTCAAAGCTGGAATCCTGCATCTGTCACCCTATTTGTAAAAACCACATCTCTAGCACTGTTCTTTTTCCTTAAGTTCTGCAAGAAATTATCCTGATAAAGTTTTTACATAGAAGGGACACATCTTTTACAATGAAGAGTATTGGATATTAGGCAATATTGACATAAATTCTGCTCTCTCCTTCACTTCTCAGAGTAAGAGCAGTTTGTTTCAAAGTTCAAGTACTATACACGCAGTACAGTTATTGCAGTGTTTCATCAACTCCATCCACAACTGCTGTAGAAGCTACTATAGAAGCAGAAAAGCAGGGAGCAATCCTTACACATATATTCAGTAAGCTGAAGACTCAATAAACGCATGTCAGATTAGTAGTAAACACAATTCTCAACAGAAAAGCTATATAGCTATTAGCAAAGCTTATGCTTATTTTTGAGGTTCTAAAACATTCTTAGAGGTTTGTAGTGCACATCAAGGCCATGCATTGTTTATAAGAAAATCATTCTTGCCCCATTACCCTTTCCGCTCTGAGGTAAAAAAAAACAACTTTTTTTGTTTGAGAACATTCAGTGAAGACTGTCAAATGCAGCAGTATTCAAGTAGAGACATACTAGTTTGGATCAAAGCTGGAGCAAATCAAAAGTCCAGAGGCTATATTAAGTTCTACAATCAAATAAGGGCCTGTGGAATACCTTGACGACATACAGGATTGAGTGTTACCAGAGTCTCAAAAATAATCTTAAAAATTAACTAATTACCCTTTCAAACATGCCATATTATCAATATCTTTTGTTACATGCAAGTGAAGACTAAATCTGCAGTCCTCATAGCAAATCCAGACAGAAAAATGTCTCTTAAAACAATGATATCAATAGAGAAAACTAATAACCTTGTAATTTTTGTCTAGCAGCAGCAGTCATTTGAGTTTCTGAATCTTCACATTCCAAAGGGTCAAATATGAGTACATAACAGCCCACACCATCAGTATAAATTCCGAGTTCATATTAACAACTTAGAAGATTCAGTTACTGTGCATCCTGCTTCTTTCTTGTAGTGCAACTCACAATTTCATCTTCTCTCATGATTAACTTGACACAGGCATCATGGCCATGAGCTATTTGAAAAAAAAATTTCTACGAGGAGCACAAGGCCATTCAGACTTTTCGTTTACAGCAGTCCATTATTTTGCTGGCAGAAGAATTTAACCTTTTTCTAGCTCACTTAAGTGTTGCAATGACCAAAAAGACAAACAAGAGCTTGCTTGAGATTAAGACCTCCAAGCCTCCTTCCACTGCCCTTAGCTTAACTTGATCATTTATCTGCTTTATTTGTTTAAATCTAGTATCTTCACATGTGCAATAGAGATAATCTTCCCATTTGACTGTTACCTACCTGTAACTTTTTGGTGACAAAATTTGCACATTTATGACCATGAAGAATTTCTTCCTCCTAATTAAATAAGTTTCAGTGTAACTGGATGATCTAGTTTCTGTATGAATCTGTCACACCACCACTTACCCTTATTCCTCTCCAGACACTTGGCACAAGAATGCATCTGGAAGTAGCAGCTGCCCCTCTCATTGAAGGAACTGGCTATAACAATAGTCCATACTTTCTCATATGACAGAAAAGGATATTGACAATAGCTCAAATGAAAGATCACCAAGTACCCTCACATGCAAATTCAAGCTTGACATAACCATAAACCTGCACCTAGTTTTACATTGAAAGCCTGTTTTTAAGATGCTCAGTTCTACACCGTAATTGGAGACTCCTACTAGGTATGCCTTACCATATGAAGAAAGCTTCCTTCAGAGCCGAGTCATCTGCAAAGACCTTTCTGTGCAGCCTGCTCAGTTCAGACAGTGGGATGGCTGGGGGCAGGAGGTCCTGCATGCACCATCTGTAGCCACCATTCTCTGGACTTAATGTGAAGTCAAAGGCAATTTGTTCCACCAGCAGAGACCAGGGAGCTCCTAATGAAGAGCACTTAACCACCCAGGTGAGTTTACTTCCTTTCAACTGTTTTCAGGATGCATTAGACCAATCTTTAGAGCAGCTGGAGGCTTGTTCCACCACATTAGAGATCCTACCTTTTTCACAGAGGTTGTTACAATGGTTTACATCTGTGCAACACCAAATTCAATGCTACAGTCAACCTGTGAGTGTGTTCTTGAGGACTGTGCTGGTGACAGTTGCTAAAGCAGCTAGATCTCACCATTGTATCGAGAAGAATTTAATGCAGCACGCAGAAGCATAGCAGTTAATAGATTAACAGCATCAATACAAGCTTACAGCTGAACTACTTTTGGCTGAAGCTGACTGTTGATTCAACAATCACAAATACAAGTTCTTGCCTCAGTTTCTGGGAAGCTAAACACATGTCAGCAAAAAGGCTCAAACATATCAACTAGTTGGACTATGAGAGAAGCAAAGAATTCTTCTTTGTCAAAAGTTGATGTTGGCCTCAGAAGCCAGAGGCACCAGATCCTCCTCCATCAAATTACAGTCAGGCTGGCTGATAGTGTCTACACATGCACAGACAGAAGCTTAAAAACATTTTCCATTTACTTAAGTGCTTCAGAATGGGCTGTACTATATACGCAAGTTATCTCTTTCTTCTTCCTAGTATTCTATAGCTCAGTGCATTTAGGAAGTGTACCATACACAATGCAGCTGGCCATATTAAGAAGAGAATATATCCTACCCATTGATAGGTGTGCACACAAGTGTCTATATGTATATTTATTTATACAGCTTAGTTAAAAATTGTCTTAAGTGCATGGACACAGCAATCAATATGAATTATATTCAAGTAACACACTTGAAACAATTTAGTTATCAGGAAGTGTGGGGGGGTCACTTCCTGAGTTCAGAGACTTGTCTTTAAAGTACTTCAAACTAGACATGTACAGTACCGGCACTGAAAAAAAAAGAAAAAAAAAGCGCTGCACACTTCCTCAGTCCTTTTATCTTTTCAAGTGACTTAATTCTGAAGGGACTAGAGAGAAAGAATAGGACCCCACAGCCCCCGAACATCTTGCATTCCTAGTTACCACCTTTTCTCATTTGAATGCTGGATGACCAATATGCATAGTCCATTATGGCTCACTCCAAAGCAGAACGCTTCTCGTTTGAAATCACACTTCAGAATGATGGTGTAGTGGTTACTATAGAAGAACCACCCTTTTTAACAAATACAGCATTAACATCACGTTTCTATAAGGATACAGCAGGAAAGGTGCTCTCGAGAACTTCAAGAGCAACAGAAACAAGGTCACTTCTCAGCAATCTTGTGCCATTGTCCGATATAAGAACCAGTAGAAAATAATCAACACTTTGAATCTTTCATTAGAAAAAATAGCAGAGGGATTTTCCAAACACTTAATCCTGTTTGGTGTAAGGAAAAGCAGGTTTTATTTGCAATGTATGCAGTCAGGCAAGAGAACCAGGTTAATCTATTACCCAAGATAAAATTGTAACAGCCTTTGACAGATAATTGTAGACTAAGAGGGGAAGGGAAGAACCCCTCCCAGCTAAGAAACACAGAAAGAGTAGCACACAGTGGAGTTCAAAAGCAGTCCCAACAGATCTGTAATTAACAGGCTGAGGTTCCATCTGAAGAAGTGAAGTATCTCTATTTTGCCCTTGAGAACCAACCACCAATCTATCCAATTATCATCCACAGACTTTATATGAGGCAACCAGATAAATTCCACCCGAGCAAATGGGAAAGCTGAATCTCATGAGACATGAGTGACAAATCTACTCAACCACAGCTAGAAAAGGTTTAGTTCTTACTCTGGATGACTGTATGCTAACAATCATGATCTAAATTACAGTCTTCAGAATCTATGTTTTGAGATGCAGATAACACAGATCACAGGAAAGCATCCACACCACTCAGAAAAGATCCAGAATGAGAAGGGAGAACACTCCTTCTGAAGAAGGTCCTAGAATCAGACTTACAGTACTTAAGCTACGGCCAGAAAGATGAACTAAAGGGAATTCTACCTCATTTTGCAAGGTACTTACTGATTTAGAGAAGATGGAAATGCAGATGAAGCTCCCCTCCCCAACGGAAAAAGATGCATCAAACACTAAGCCTGGACTCATCTGAGAGAGAGAAACACTGGAAGATACTACTAGCAAAACACAATGTAAAGTTCAGTTCTCATTACTAATTCAGCTTGTGGTAGAAGAGCAGGAAGCATACACTGACTTCCCTGTGATGTCATTAAGTGAAGTGTAATTACACACAAGACATTAGCCAAGACTAAGCACAGGACAAATCACAGGCTTTGAATCACAATTTGAACCAGAAAGCCAAGCCAGGTCTGGGTGGGGAATTCCAAGAGATTTCATGAACTGTCCTGGCTAAAGCAGGCAGGAAGATGACTACTTTTTTCCTAAGAGTATTTTTTACTTTATTGCCTTAGTCTTCCTCTCCATGCTGTAACCTCACATATTCAAACAATAATGGAACAGAAGGATGCTGAATCCTGACCTGTTAAGGAAGTAAGATGCAGAAACTAAATGACAGAAGTTAAAAACTTAAAAAAAGGCTTCTTGCTGCTACATTGACTTCCATTTTCCATTCTGGTTTGGGAAACAATTACAGACTTTTGTAATGAAACCTGAAGCACTTATACTACACTGAAGAAAGCACTATTTATTCTGAGACAGTCAAAAGTGATTGTTTAAGTATATTAATAGAGCCATCAGTTACATACTGTATAAGACACCATGTCAGAAAACAAAACAATCTCCAAGGAAATTAAAGCTAATTTAAAAAGGAAGATAAGTTTATAATGAATGATAGTAACAACCTGATTCATCTTCCTCGTAAGTTTTTCGTAACTCCTCAGTGGATTTCACACAAAGAATGAATGTCATAGTATATGCAGATGACAATACAGAACTCGCTGTTTTCAAGAGGTAGATGCAAGACTTAACGGGAGCAAGTAGGTTTCACCCAAGAGCATGGTCAGACGGGGTTGCTCTTACACCACCATGAGATTGTTTCAACCATCTTCTTGTCTTCTCAGTGACAACATATCAACTCACTGAACAGGGGGAATGCTTGCTTAATTAATATGTTAGTTAAGATGACAACTTACACTTTTACTTAAATGGAATAATATTGCTATAAAATCTAGTACAAGGCTTACACTTAAAAGTAATGGTTTAATTGATCAAAGTGGCATCATTCATCCACTCTGCCAGATAACAGCCAAAAGTTTAAAGAGGCATTGAGTTATTGCATACATCGGCAGTCTAGCCACTTCTGCAACATGCTCTTGCTTGAGTAAAAATCCCTCACCAGAGAAGTCCTGAAGGTTAAAACCATTGCCCTTTCATATCAACTGATATTCCTCAATTTCAAGTGTCTAAGCCTCTAGCCATTTCAAAGAGCACTGTGAAATGTGGCAATGTGTACAAGCCATTCAAAGCAAGCTTATTTCATACTAACTGCTGCTTAATACGCTGTTGGAACTCAAACCTGGACAAAGCTATTAGACTTTAATCCATCTCACAAATGTGTTAAAGTATCTTTTAATAAAGAAAACTCAAATTTCATTGCATGCAAGTCAAATTCGTTTAAACAGGTTGGGTAACACAGCCATTCAGAAGAACTCAAGTATGTTCAGACCTTCATAAGTCTACGTAAGCAGCATAAAGCATTATTAAAAGATGGCAAAAGGGGTGTGTGTGTGTAAACACATCCATACACCCCCCTCAAAACACACCTCCAAAGCTTTCCCTTCAAGTGCAGGATTCCTTGTACAGGTAATACAGTTAGTGAGTAAAATACACCCTACACCTCAGAACAAGCTCACACTAGCTCAAATCTAGGTTAAATCCCAGGCTTAACACATCTCCCACACAAGCTGTTGAAACTAACAATAAATGCAATAATAAGGAAGAACCGGCAAGACGACTGGAATCAGCATTAGGTAAGCCAACCTAGTTCACCTCTATTGCACCCTTTAAATTAGAAGGCAAACTACACTGAAAGGCGAATTCCACTCACCACTTCTCACACCTCCACTCAACTGATAATACCTATCTGGAATGGAGAGAAGGGGGACAAAACAGTCCCCCTTTTCAATTTTGAGTTCTGTATTAACTGGATGGCAGATGAATATAGACAGTTCATTAACAGAAAATAGAACAACATACTAGAAAGACTTTGCTGAACTGCAGGCAACAGGGCTGAAATACAGTTTCAACTAATTTGCTACCAGTATCACCTTCACTTTTCATGGCTATGTAGCTAGTTATTTCAACTTATTAGCAAGTGACAAATAGCTCCACTGGAAAGGACAAAGGTCTTATTCCTTGTAAGTGTCAAACTTATGAAAGCCAACACACTGCTCTCCTGTATTTGGATTTTCTACTTGGATTGCAATTCATCTGTTGAAATATGTGGTTCTGTTTCCAAAATTGCTTGTTCAACAACAGATCAGGAAGTCACAGAAGGACAACTGCCAACCTTAAAGCTAATACACAAAACATTTTTGGTCAAGCTGATCTGGACGTAATTCTGAACTGAAGAAGAAACAACTCAGAAACTGACTGGATTTCACCATTTATAAAGTACAAATAAAACGGCAACCATAGTTACCAATCCCACCTATGGCACTTTGTTTTTTCCTACCATTTTCACACAACTGATTATTTTGTAACAATTTGAAATTATGAGTGTCACTGAAATTTGCTGCAGAAATGCAAGAGAGGAAGCAGTAAGGGCAATGCCATTATACATATGTGTTCGGTTTTTTATTTCTGTATGCAATGTAATGTTTAGGCACATTGCTTGGGATGCCTTCTAAAATAAAACATTGGCCATGTTTAGAGTATCCTTTTGGCTTTAAATACTGGTCAGGAAAACAAATGACAAAAAAATAAATGAATATAACTATTACAGAAACAAAAATGGACTTGCAAAAAGTGCAGGAGGTGAAGTACTTTAACCCTTTCACCAGACAATGTGGCAATATACAGTATATTGCTTCTGTTTGAGAAGGCTGTTGGATTTTTACACTGACATAGAAAATTATAAATTACACAGAATTAGTTTCCATAATCACTATATATATACACAAACCAGTTGTGGAAAAAACTGGTTTAGAACATACAAATGAAAGCCTCACACAGATCGGTACGGTGAAAGTAACAATCAACATGCTCTGCTGCCAAAATTTGTATTAAAAACACTATATACTTTTAAAATGCATGGACTGTAATTGCATTAGCAGCACGGGCATTTCATTTACTTGACTTGTCTAAAAGGATTATAGCGTCTTAAATACGCAGATTGTTCTGAAATATTTCATTGTATAATGCTTGGTATTAAACTAAATCTTGGTGAATGGGTTAAAAGGCAGGTGAATCACTTAAACACAACAAGCCATGTGCACTTCAAATATTCTAGTGTTTCACCTGTAAGGTATTGTTTCAAGCAAACAAGACTTAACAGAACATATGGCTTTACAGTAACATCAATTTGTCAACTAAGCTGTAGCAATAAATACTTAAAATCTCTACCAATAGACTTACATTTTTGATCTGTTTTAAACAATACAGAAAACAATTACCAATTAAAAAACTTGTAAAATGTTGAACACCAAAAAATTCTTATTTAAATCACTTTTGTAAGCTAAAACAACCAAAATAACATTTATAGGGCATTTCAGTTTCAGAAGAAACATGAATTCGTTTTTTTCTTTTCTTTTTACAAGGTGAAAAAATGTATGAAAACTGCTAAATACTTTGGTCACACTAATAGTCAAATAGTTATGTCTCAAATACATTAGATTTGTGTATTCACTTTTTTATAAAACTATTCTTACAGCCATTTTAACTATAGTAACACTACTGTCATCATTATATAGGTAGCAGGATCTTATTTCACAGGCCACCCATTATTTAGAACAATACAATATAAACATACGCAAAAATTATTGGTATTTCTCAATGTGCAATATTTTTACACTTATGAATTTCTGTACAACGTCTTAAAATCTAGAATATAAATGTTGCTGGTCCTGATCCCTTGTGAAATTAGTGCAGCAGTGACTGGCTTCAACAGGGTCTAGATGAAATCCTCAAGAAACACTCAAACACCTGGATATATCAGTTCATTTTCTTCAGCCAAGGTAGTAGACATCACACATCATACAGGGCCATTAACAGACGGCTCTCCTAAATGGGTGTGTTGATCAGTCCTAAGAGGCCAAAGAAAAAAGATATAAGTATACAAGAAACAAGAAGGGTCCAAAAGAAATTTATGTAGGTGCCAAAAAGAAACCAACCCCAAAACCAACAACCCCAGATCATGTGTCACATGACCCCAAGTTGAAGAGAAGAAACACAAGCTAATAACATGCTCATCCCATTTATTTTCTGGAGTCCAGCATTTCTGGAGTTCTTATTGCCTAACTAAGCATACCACTCTAACTGAGCACACCATTGAAGAGTGATCTTTATTAACCGAGCTACTAATTGATCCCTAGAGATGCAGTATCTCCCTAAGAGAATCACTAATCAAAAGCACATTTCTGATACTTGTCCAAATCTTACTGTGAGGCAAAGTGTGATACCAGGAGTATTTAAGGTTGCATTTGAAATTAAGCAGCTAAGACACAACAGGGAAAACAGTGTCTTAAAAAAAAAAAACTGCTTTAGTTACTAATCTAATCTACAAACTGCCATTTCACAAATACTTTGAATGTCAGTCCGTTAGCATGAAAAGTTCAGGAAGTATGGAAGAAAATAAGGAGCAAACCTGCAAAAGTGAAAAAAATGACAGTATATACATTTCTGGTTAAGAAGTTTAGTGTAAACGTGGGCTCAATTGCTCTGGACTAACACAAATAAAAAGATCAGATCAGTAGTGCATGAGAACATTAAGAATTGCAAGCAAAAAGGGGAAAAAAAAATCTCAACTTCCATTCAGTAGAAATCTACTGAATGCATTTGAAGTTTCCCTTAAAGAATATAAATACCATTTGGAACTACACATGAGAAAAGTTACCTGTAACTCCTGTTCTCTGATGGTGTACATCACAGAGAAGCCACTCTTGGGTCCGTGCTCTACATGCACATGACCAGCAGGAGTCCCCTAGCTAAGTCTTTGGCTGCTAAGCTATAAAAACACTTTTTTAAAAAAAATATGTACACATTAGACAAAAGAGACAGCACTAGACAAAAGTAAATACTTTTTGGAGAAACCTGGAAGGTAAGAAACAAGTGCTGCATGGACAGGAAGCCTGACAGTCCACACAGCAGTAAGTCACTTATTATCTGGAAAAAAGAGTCCATGACAGAACGGGGCTCCTAGCAGAGACTACTACTGCTGGCCACCAGCCAAAGACCTACCTAGGGGACTCCTCCCACTAGTCATACATGCATGGAGCCCCAAAAGCACAATTATGTTTATCTCGATATTTATACTGCACTTATGAGGATCTGCTGTGACAGCCACCTTTAGAGAAAGTACTGAGCTTCGATGAAGCCAGCTGGATTCAATGAAAGGAGTTCCTCAAGATTTCCTGCAATTCAAAAGCAACCCGATGAACTGCTAGCCCTGAGAGCCCTCTGTTGGTTTAGACAAGCATCTTTACTCAAAAGGCAATCGCCTAGTATCCAAAGACTTCTTCCCCACAATGTAATGCTTACCAGCATTAAAAATGTTGTCTTGATAAAAACAGTACCTCCAGATAAAGAAGAGGCTGTGAAAGACAGTTTCTGCATTTCCCACTTTAACTTAGTATACAGGGTTGTTTTTTTCTGATTAGAATCCACTTCTTGATTAAATTTATGGAATTTATGCAGAGTAGAAAGTTCTGGCTTACAGGAAAGGCAGCAGTGTTTTAGTGTAACACTCAGTACCATGTAGGTAAGACATACTAACTCATACCTCATATATGAGTCTAAAAAACAGAATCTAAATTTGTCAAACATGCTTGCATCTTTCTTAGCTTGCATACAGTATAATCAGAACATGCAGTAGAGTTCTGTGTTGTATGTAGAGCTATACTCTAAATCTTTGCTTACAAAAGCATTTGATTTTCTTCACTGGAAAGCTAGATATATAATATAGTGTCCACATCTTAAAGTGATTAGCTCCTTCACAGGATTTGTCTGAGAAATACATTTCTCTAATAATAGTTTAAATCTATTAAAGTCAAGAAACACAACAGCTTTTAAACTATTAAAGCAACTAGTTAAGTACAGATTCAGAAAATATCTATGTGTGTATATATATTCTGAATTCTGATTTTCAGAATCATACCTCTGTTTATACAACAAGGCACAAGTAACTCCTGGAATTGCTTTTAAGTAAAATCCTCTATCTTCAGAATGTGCTCCCATTCAGAATATCATCAGCAAGAAGGCAGCATGCACAGCTCTGACCCACCCACCCCCAAGCCCTGCCCTGCATGAAGAGGAGCAGACCCTACAGATTACTCAGGGTTTAGTAAATACACATTGAGATTCTCCTGTTACAACGGTTTTCTTTGAGACAGCACAGTTCCTCTGGGCATCCTTGAATTACATCTAAAACAAGAAATGGCAGCATACCACCCTTTGCCTTAACACCAAGAAACAAGCCTGTGGGACTGTACCTGATGTTCAACAAGCCATTAGTTCTGCCAGGAAACCAGTAAACTCTTGTCTAGATATTAAATTACTTATGAATACCTAAGTTCCCGATACTGCCTTTTAAGGATGGAAATCTTCTCACCTACTTTAAGCTCTTCATTGTTTTAAGCTTTTAAGCTAAAGATGAATCCTACTCTGACTGAAGTCTAGAAACCAGCTCAGGTATGAAACATCTGCATTAAGCATTTCTAACATTTGGTGATTAATGTCACTCTATGTGCATTTGATTTTGGTGAAGCCACACTAGACTTAAGAGTTGATTATGTATGTTTCCATACCCCTGTAACTTGGGGGGCACCCCCCCAACAAGTACTTCAACAGGAAATGAAGCAGAAAAAAATACTGTCAAATGCCTTTTTTTTTTTTGAGAAAGCAGTACTACCTGACAATTTAAGAGAAACAAATTTATGCAAGAGCAGCTTTCTCTGTTTGGTGGTGGTCCCCTCAGAATTGTATCTTGAATTACTATTCTCCAAGACTGCAGAGAAATGTCTTCTTTTCTTTCCTCCATTAAGTATGCTGAGCAATCCAGGCTGCTCCATATCTCAGGCAAGTTTTATTTGAAACAAATTATTTATGTACTTTGAAAAATCTTCTCCAAACCTGCAAGTATTCAGATTAATACCTGGGTGCAAATAATAACTGATTCACAATCAAACAAGCATGACTTAAGGCACCATTTCCTTTCCATATAGCTGCACTAGTGGACTCCCCCCAAACTGTTCTCCAGTATAGAATAAAAAACCCCATACCTAACTTACAAACATTTTAAGGACAAATGCAAACTTACTCCCCTAATAATTTTTTTTTAAAAAAATCACTATTTATAAGTACATCAATTCATTATTCTACCTTGCTAAAATATCATAAAACAGAGTGGGCATATTTACAACACCCTACAAGACAAATAGTACAAGGCAAATACATTTTTGAGAACTTAAGAGTCTTAGAATCAAGAGAAAATGTAACTGCATAGAATTTCATAAAATAGATGCAAGCACATGTTTAGATTAAGATAAACTCAGAGCTGATAACTATAAGGAATTCATTTATATCTTTAGGTCAATCCTATTAGAAAAACATGCAAACTGCTACTTAGAGAATTAAAAGCATCCTTGATTGCAGTTACCTCTGTTCTGGACTGCTGTTAGTAGGGTGCATAGCTGAAGCAGCCTCTTCTGCAACCTCTGCATTCTCTTCTACTACATATTTACAAGAAGCATCCTGCGAGGTAGACAATTTTCCTTCCTCACTTAAAAAAAAAAAGTAACAAGTTACTTAATTTTTAAGTTTACTTATAGGGAAATTTCAGGCAACAGGAGAAAACTGGGAAATGGTTTCATATTTCACATGCAAATGGATTTTAAGTTATGACTGCAACATGAAGATCAAGCACATGGCTCCAGGCTTTACAAACACCTAATAATACACCAGTGTTCACATCCATTAAAAACTGGCTGGATAAAAGGGCACGAAATACAGTGATTACAAATAAGATCAGAAAGGAAACACAGAATGTGTGTGATGCCTGAAGTGGTAACAATCACAGTCGTGATCCTTCACTATACATACCGATAGGATTTCAACACTCTGAAGCCAGAGGTATGCAAAAATGGAAGAAAAAGTATAAAACAAATTCAAGATTCCCTCAGAAACTGGCATTAATAAAGCCTATCCATGAAACATATCAGCAGAATCATTACCTCATCACCATCTTTACTGAACTCCCTAATAACTCCAGTGAAATACAATATATGGCTTATACACTACTAAGACTGCAGCTCAATCTGTTTAATGAACTTCCTCTCAGAGACAAAACCAAACACAGTTCAGTGAAAAAGCAGTACGCTGACACTATAAGACATTACCATGTAACTAGGCAGCCTCAAAAGTCATTAACTATCAAATACTTGTTTTGCCTCTAAATGAAAGCTTTTCTGCCTCTCTATTCCACCCTCTCACACCTCAGTCACACCATGAGTTCACCAAAACAAAAATTTGAGCATACGCATGCAAGGTATATAAGGTAGCTCTGAAGTAGACACAAACATCAATTTTTACCTCTGGGGCAACAAACCTATTTATGCAAGAAGTCAAAAACATTTTAAAGCCACTCTCCTCCACTGATTTTACTTCCCAGAGTTCTCCTTTCTATGGACCCTTTAAATTTCAATGAATCCTTCTCTCTCCTCCCATGCCCTCTTATACCTGCAGAGCCTGTAAAAAAATCGTCTTGTGCATTGTAGTCTCTCAGGATCCAGTTTTCCCCATATGATCTCACCATCTCATTTGCCTTGATACTCTTTTCATTTGTTCAAAATACAAAAAAATTGTTACATCACCATCAGAACTGGTCTCCTATTTATTTTTTTTTAAAAAAGGGTAGTGTCTGCTGTCATTCTTCCCTTCTTATCCTCCATTTTGAACTAAGTTCAGAAACCACATTTTTGTTCTTTGTTGCTTTCCACAAACTAACTACTGTGAGTGCCAAGTGCTAGGTCCCTGCACATGGTTCAGGGCAATCCCAAGCACAAATACAGGCTGGGCAGAGAATGGATTGAGAGCAGCCCTGAAGAGAAGGACTTGGGGGTGTTGGTTGATGAGAAGCTCAACATGAGTCAATGTACGCTGGCAGCCCAGAATGCCAACTGCATCCTGGGCTGTATCAAAAGAGCGCAGCCAGCAGGTCAAGCAAGGGAGGCGATTCTCCCCCTCTACTCCACTCTCATGAGACCCCACCTGGAATACTGCATCCAGCTCTGGGGCTCCCAACATAAGAAGGACATGGACCTCTTGAAGAGAGTCCAGAGGAGGGCCACAAAGGACTGAAGCACCTCTCCTATGAAGACAGCCTGAGAGAGTAGGGGTTGTTCAGCCTGGAGAAGAGAAGGCTCTGGGGAGACCTTATAGCAGCCTTCCAGTACCAGGGCCTACAGGAAAGATGGGGAGGCACTCTCTATTAGGGAGTGTAGCAATAGCACGAGGGGTAACAGTTTTAAACTGAAAGAGGGTAGCTTTAGATTAGACATTAGGAAGAACTTCTTTACTGTGAGGGTGGCGAGACACTGGAACTGGTTGCCCAGAGAACTTGCGGATGCCCTATCCCTAGAAGTATTCAAGGCCAGGTTGGATGGGGCTTTGAGCAACCGGATCTAGTGGAAGGGGTCCATGCCCACAGCAGGAGGGGTTGGAACTGGATGATCTTTAAGGTCCCTTCCAACTCTAACCATTCTATGATCATCCTCCTCCCCTCAACAGTGACTTCAAACACCATCAATTTTCTATTGGTTGAAATCCTATATAAAACTTACGTCTGGAAGCATCCACTTTGCCAGGCACACAAGCCAGAGTAGGACCTCCTCTCACTAGTTGTCCCTTAATCAGACCTTTTTTTTTTTCCCCCCACAGCACTGTTTTAGATAATTATTCCAAAGGAAATACTACTTTTCTCTCCCATTTTTGTTTTGGCATATTTAAAAGTCAGTTTAAAGACAGACACATGAGCATCGACTCAGTATGAGGCCACATACCTGTATCAGAGCAGAACAGTCTCCATATTTAAGACCCAACCTTTCAGCCTCTTACATTTCCTTAATCTCCCCTTTCCAAATCAAGATCCCACAGTCCCAGTGCTAGAAGTTTTCAAGACAGGACAGACTACTACATAATCTCATCTGGGCTCCCTTTCCTTACAAAAGGTTGGACCAGATCTTTTGAGGTCCCTTCTGACCTGGGAGATTCTATGCTATTGCCTCCCTTCGCACCTCTGCATCCTTTTAACTACAAGAATTGAAGGGCTTACTTCCACAGCTCAAAGCACACAATTCCATGAAGACAGGCAGGAACTACCACCACATGCTGCCTCCACACATCAGTTTTTGCACCAGTAACAGAAGTCACAGAACTTTAAAGCACATGTGAACTAAAGTGGTTTAAGGAGAAGCACAAAAACACCATGGATAACTAAATCCAACGCAACAGGAATGCAAACCATATAAAAGCATTCCCCAAAATACAGAATAAACTGGAGAGCAGATGCATCATTTTTAAGTCAGCCAGGCACTATGGTTCTATGCTGCATCAGTCTGCATGGTGTCACAATCCTCTAAACTGCCTTCCTTCAATTCCTCTAGCAATGCCGTTTGATTTATAAGCATTTATGGCTGCACAGCATTCTCTCCTCCATATTGAAAAAAAATCAGAAGCTTAAAGCTGTTAACAGAGATTAGAGTTATTTATTGCTTCAATAATCTAAAGGATAGAAACAAGAGTAACTGAAAGCATTTCAATTCCTGAACTGTCCAAAATGGTTCCATGGTTCAGGCACTTATCTCCTACCACTAAAAGGACAAAGTAAGAAGAATTTTTGAAAAGTGCAATGTAAGGACTAACACTGGGAAGTTTCTCCTACTGAAATGGACTGGGATTTTTTTAAGCAACTTTCAAGACACATGGACAATGTCTTTTCAATATTAAAGCTAGAATAGGGACAGATACTAGGAAGCTATTCTGAAGACGGTTGCATGCCAAAATACTAATAGTATGTTCTGATTTGTCAAGATCAGACAGGGGTGCAACACATGAACTTCAATTAAAAAAGGCTTTTTTCCTACATACATATTTGATACTAAATAAAAACCACCTGATCATTAAATCTAAGATCACAAGGTCTTAGTAAACAAGATCTCAAGTAGACGAAAGATCACATTGTTGATATATATAATACAGAGTATAACCATACTGTAAGACAGTTATTCCTGAATCAAACACTTTGTATCAGAAGATATCAAAATTAAGGGGGTTGTTCTACTGGTTATTCTAGAATTCTATGTGCACCTGTAGTCCAGAACAGATTTGACACCATCATCCATACTACCAGAAGTGACCACCCCAAACATCTCATAAGTTAATCTCAAGAGCAGTGACCAGCTGGCCTTCATCTTCTGTCCTCCATCCTCCTGGATGAGAGGGATGGAATTCCAATCAAAATCTAATAGTTCTGTGGAAAATTTAAAAAGCTTAGCTTTGACATGCAATTAACTGCATAAAAAAATGCACCATAACGTGCATCAGGATTAAAACTTACTGAGTCAGTCTTCCACCAATAATCTTCCACTGATATTAAGGCTGGATAGGGAAAGTCCTATGTTATAGCAACTAACTGAAAGTAAAATTTCAAAACAACTACTGTGGAAGAAGGTTTCTAGTTAAAGTCTCATGAATTATCACTTGCAAAGAACTCTTTCTGATGACCCGTAATGTTCCATTAACAGTGCTTATTTTACAACGGTGGGAAAACAGTAGATATTCTTACCTCTTGAAAACAGCTGTTTCAGTTTTAGCATCTACAGTAAGGCTCAGTGTCTCCCTCATGCTGCCGTTCATTACTGTTTCAGTTACCTTGTCTGCATTTTCTACATCATCCTCTCCATCTGAACTGGCCTCCATAGCAATGCTTCCTGGGGCTAGATATATAAAAGTAATTTAGTACACAGCTGGTTATGTTTCTATTTCATGAGCTAGCATACAAGCCAACATGACCAGGATGATATTTTTGCAGTTTTGTACACTTCTTGAATTCTTTCGTACAGAGGAGGTCACCTTTCTGCAACCCTCACTATACACATATATAGAACATAAGTACTTCTTACAGATATTTTATTTTTTCAAGCCTCTTAGTGATTTAGATTGACAATGCAACAGGTTTGCCTGAACAAGGCTTTAGTAGGATTATAGTGATGTATTACTTTTCTGTACAGTCAAATTCTTTACACAAACCCACAGAGTACAAATTTGACAGTAATTTTCCAAGTACAGACAAGCTTTTGGGAAGTCCAGTCTCCCTGGAGTTCTCATCTGCACTTCTTGCTCTGTCTGGTAACAACATATAGAAAAAGCTAATTGGCACATGTTTGGCCTTTAACCAGTTCATACATGTACAAGAAAGAATTATTGCATGCATAATGAAGGTGACTTGGAAATGAATGAGTAGGAAGCTCATTCATGAATGAGTATCTGAACATGTTGAGGGTATTGGACTACTGCCAGATAGGAAGAGACTACCACTCTTCACGGGCATCAAGTCAACTAAGTACTGACAGGGGTGAGGATTCTCTAACAGAACACATTTAGTTTCTCTGTAATGCTTTTCTGTTCCTGATGTGCAGGCAACAGTAACACTGAATCCTGTTTTAATTATGAAATTAAGTAGTTCAGAAATTCTTTGACAAGTCATTTTTATTATCAGGCAGAAAAGCAGCAGAGACAGATGAGAAGTCTCTGGAAACCTAAATTTTCAAGTTCAGGAAGATCTTTCTTGGGTACAACTCTTAAAATCAATCTGTTTGCATTTCTGAATGCAGCGTACTTACTCTCTAGCTGTGTTGCAAGAGCAGTTACGTTCGCACTCAGGGGATCAACCGGGTCTGTGTTTGTTTCCATTTCCACAGGAGAATTACTTCTTACGGAATCTTTTGAGCTTCAAATACAAAGGAAAAAAACTTTAGAAACATTTCTCAATAGCAAGATGAAGTGTTCTTAAAATAGTATTTTTAATTCTACATTAAAGCCATGAGGCCTAGAACTCTACTGAAACTGAATGACAGCAAGCTTGTTTGTAGGAGTCTTGAGAACACTGATTACAAGTAGTAGTGGACATGTCCCTGGTAAGCAAGGCATACAAGTATTACTGGCTCCTTGTAGTGTTTCTAATATTTTTAATTGACTTTCTAAAGGCACTATTTGCAACTTGAAAGATGGCTCTCTGCTAAGACCGCCAATGCAGTCATCATCCATTACAGACTACTGAATCTTATATACAGTATAGCTACAAGTTTTGCATTCTGAAGGAACTCAAAAGACAAGGTTTGACCGCTTGAAATACTTCTCACCACTTACAGAATAATGTCCTTTCTATCCACTGATGTAGCAACTCCAAGTCTTCATTTTCTAAATCCATAATTCTGTTATCGACTTACCTGCCTCAAGCATGAAAAACTACACTGTTTTATGTTGGAAAAAATTCTACTTTTATATCATAGCTGTTTAATGCCCAGACAGACAATTGAGAACCAGATGTATAAAAGGAAGAGTCTTCAGACTGGAAAAGGAATCAGTTCTTGATTGTTAGTATTTGGCAACTTGAAATTTACATCTCTATAATTAGGTACCTACAGAGCACTGTCCTGGTTCCAGCAGGGATGGGGTTAATTTTCCCAAGGAGCCAGCACGGGACACAGGTATTCCATGCCATGTGACTCATGCCCAGGTTTGGAGGAGGGAGAAAGCCGGGGGAGGGGCAGGAAGTCGAGGCTTGGAGGGGGCTGCAGCTGTCCGGGGCCAGTCGGGGGGGAGCAGCGGCACTGTAATCGTGCTGCACTGTAATCGTGTCCGTATATTCCTTTGCCAGTGGTATTGTTATTGTTTTCTCTTGCTTTTGCTGTTTTGTTAAACTACTTTTACCTCAACCCACGAGTTTCTGCCTTATTCCTTCTGATTCTGCCCACGGCTGTGGGAGTTGCATGAGCAGCCGCGTGGTTCTTTGTTCCTGGCTGGGGCCAAACCACAACAAGGACTTCAGTTTGTTTTTTTTTTTTTTTTTTTTTTTTCTTCCTTTTTTTAAGTAGAGTTCAAGCCAAGAAAGGGAAGTGTATCTCGGGCATTCCCAAAATAGTGCAGAACTGCTTAACCTACATATCACAACTGCATAACCATGCAAGTTAAAAAAAAAAAACAACCAACAAACCCACACCACCACAACCCACAAAAACCCTATTTACTTTACAACATCCATAAAACAGAATCATCATAGACATTTTATGACCTTTACGTTCAACACTTCCATGTTCAGCCCTTCACCGGCTTCAGTCTACACAAAAAAAGAAAATATCACAGCCCAAATTCTGGTCCAAGACCAATATTAAAGGACCCAAATATTCTTTAAAAACCCTCTAAAGCAATGATACAACAGGATCCATGCATCCTACAAAAGCCTGCTATGAGTTAGATCATACATAGACATGCTGTTAGAACACATTCACTACACACCTTCTATTCCACCAGAACACTACCAACACAGGCTTGGGTAGAGATGGACATCCCAAGGAAACCAAGTGGCAGCTGCCATTACATTTATTAGTGAAGAACTTATCCTGAATCACTAACGTTCTTACCTCAAAGAGGACGTGAACTCTGAAAAGGAAGCCCAGCCAGTTTCTTTTGCTGACATAGGTTCTTCTGTACTCCACACAGCAGACCCAACAGAATCCAGATTGGCACCATGTGCAGTCTCCATGGGTACATCAAAGTTAGCTGACCAGTTTGGTGCTGAAAAATCATCAACAAGATCTTTAGGAACAAATTTAAGCAAAGAATGAGTGCACATATGCCTGAACGCACTGCTTCTCTATATATACATGCCAAAAGGAGCATCAAAATCCATAACCAGACTTTAAAGTGCATGCAGAAGGATCCTCCATATACTGTTAAAAAAAAAAATGCGTTGCCTAAAAGGGAAATTCTGCTAGTAAGGCAGAGTTTTAAAAACAGTAACTCAGAGTATTTTGCTAGAAATTGATATTGCTTATCTGAAGAACAAACACAGTAAGCCATACTATCACAACTATAATCCCACTTTATTCTTTAAACTAGCACCAACACTTGTTATCATTTTTCAGATCTTATTTCTATAATAGAAATAAAAAAAAAAAATCTTAACAGCTTCCATCCCCTTTTCAGTTTCCTATGCACGTTTTCCTGAACATAGAAAACGAGCACGTCAACTTAGGTATAGGCCATCTCTAAACTTCTCATGCACTAACACAACCGCTAAGTTTCAGAAAAGTTAAAGGCTTTTTACAACTTAAAATATTTATTGCTATTTTAAATTTTGGAGCAACTGTGACTTAACAGCATCTAATTTAGGGTAGGTGAATTCAAAATACTTCATCTACCCAAGGGAAACATGTTTTCCATTAACACTTACATACAAAAAAAACCAGGCTAAAATGGAAGCTCTGACAAGCAATTAGAAACTCCATCCCAGGCAGATATGGGAGGAGCCCACATGGATCAAAACTTGACACACAGATGCCAATGACATCAATCTAAGAAAAGAAAACCCTTAACTTTCCCTTCTATTTTAATTTAATTCCTTACAGTCTAGATAAACACTGGGCTTTTACCTACAGATATTGCCCTGGGCTTTTACCTACAGATATTGCCCTGGGCTTTTACCTACAGATATTGCCATTTTAACTAAAGCCAGTTTAGTCTACCGTGACTTGAATGTGAAAATTTTTAAACCTATTACATCAGTTAAGTTTCCACATAAGAGTCTACTGATGTGCATCTTCCATTTACACATGAAACCAGACCAACGCAAATTCACTTTGCTTCTGTAGGAAGTCTTTTAGAAGAGCATTGTTAGATGAAAAGTTTGTCTGAAAGGCTTCCAGTAAGAATAACTATATTTTAGGTTTGGAGATTAACAACCTATTAGTTTTACAGGCATTCAAGACATAAGTGATTACACTTCATCCTTCCCTTTCTGATGACTCCTCCTTTTTTGCCTCTTGAAGACTAGAAACATGAATTTTAAACAAACTAAGTAACTCGACTCAAAACACGTAAGGAACTCAAATTTCCCAACATTTGCATGCACTGTTGCAAGCAGTCTTTACAGTGGGAAAGACTACTTTATTAAGATAGTTGGAATAAAAATGGTAAATGAGGAAAACACCTACAAAAGACTGCTAAATCTACCACTTCCCTGTAATTCAAAGTAGCTGGGAGAAAAGCTACGTACGTTCACTTAAGTCTACTTCCATTTTGTCCTCTGCATTGGTGTGTGATTCAAACAAGTCTTGTTTTGTTCCATCCTCTTCTTCAGAATCTGTACTTTCTTCACTGTCTGTGCTGCCCGAACTTAAAATACAAAGCGATAGTTTACATTCTGTGTTTAGTATCAGACCCTTGGCACAATGAAATACTGGAGTTTGAGGCTAAGGAGAATTGCAACAGCTATCATTTCTGATAGATTAACAGAGGTATTTGTTAGCTGTTAATATTCCCCTCATTTCTGTCTCTCAAAAAAACCCCAGGTTTAAGGTTTTTCTCTTTCACCTCTTGTAAAAAGGCTATCTTTTTTCCCCACCATTTGCAAGTAGAAGATAAAAAATTGGGTTTACACCTGCCATGCTACAGGGAGCAGAAAAGGAAAGTAAGGAATCCGATCTGTGTACAGAGACAGTCAGTCTATTTGGTCACTGAAATACAAAAAACTCTTCAACAACAATCTAACAAGATATAACTTGATTTTAAAATCTAACAACAGATCGAACAAATCTAGCTTAAAATCTTCCCATCTGTATTCCAGTCCATCTTCTTTACATACATACATATTTTAAACGCTATAGACATCTCTGCCTTCCTGGTGATTGCAACTAACATAAAAAGCAAGGTAAGGTGAGAAGGTAAAAGATGTCCCTGAAACACATCACATTAAGTAACCAAAACACCATCAGAGAAAATAATTGATTTTGTACAGAAGGTATTAGCAACATGCGTTTTGAAGATTGCAAGGGAAGAAGAGTTTACATTTGTGATTCAAGCCACAAGAAGGTCAGAAAAAAAAAAAAAGAAAAAGGACTACCCTAGGACAAAATTCAGTAGATATCAAGGGAGGCTGCACAGCCCTGAGTTTTGGGGACCAGATGCTCTTTCCCCTCAATGCAACTTCCTATGCAGTTTTGTCCATAACCACACTGGTACCGTAGAGAGGACAGCAAGGTCTACAGAAGTGTGGAACTGGAATGCCTTGTCCAAGGCAAGAATGGCTGAGTAGGTTTAAAAGTAGTGGGAAAGAATAAACAGCAGGAAAAAACCAAGCTACAAAAGCTAAAGTGCAGAAAGAACTGAGTAGGTAGGGCAGCTGTTGCAATCTTCTGCAAATTATGACTGGAAGACAGACACTAGAGCCATCCTTCTACTGATTTCTCCACAGAATGGAAATAGCTAGTTACACTGCACAGCCTGCGCTAACAGTCAGCCTGAACCAAAAGACATGCTCAGTATCAAGGGCTCACTATACTGCTATTTGGATGAAAACCGCATTTCTTACCTAGAACGCCTCTGGGACTCTGGTGTAAACGCAATATGTTTTTCTTCCCAAATGTCTTCCTCATCAGAGCCACCATCATCAAACTGCTGTATCCGCTCCTTACAGCATGCCTCAAACAAGGCTATATTGCCCTAAACACAGCAAAAGTGTAAAAACTGTATTTACGATTAATCATTCTACTTACATTAGTAAACATTTTGGAAATATATGACTATTCTGAAGAGAATCTTAAACTAGTGGGGGGGAAAAAAAAAAAACACATTTCTCTAAAAGCAGCAGCAAACCCTAATGCCTATACAACTTACAGCTTGTCAAGAAAATATTGAGTGGTACTTGTTTTACGCCGCTACTAACAAGTTGAGTGGACCATCAAGAACAGCTAGGAGTTTCCATCAAGTTTAAGAACGGTATGCAGGAATGACATTGAAGAGCTTTTCAGACAACCAAGACCACCAAGTACTCCAGCTTATTTTCTATAATGGGGTTTGTTTCAGACCAACTGACAAATAATATCTAGGGTTAAAGTGTGTCCTTACTTTTCTGTCACCACAATCTCACTGGACAACTGAAATAGCTTCTACCCATAAAACACAAGTGTGCAATACGCACAAATCAGATCCAAGCCTGTTCTTGAACCTGGCCATACAAATTAGAAACAATTCTGTTTAATACTGATCACAAAGAATAATAGCGTCTTCCAATTAGAAAATCTCATGATACAGAAACAAGGTAGGGTAATTATTTTCCAAAGATTACACATCAAAGGAATAAATATAACTACCACCAAAACTTTGAGCTTGCACCGAAGTTTAAGAGACAGTAATTTTTCTGACAGTACAGGAACATATACTTACACTTTCATTCGTATTGAGGGTAAAGTTGATGTCTGAGACCCGATCAAAAGAAACACTACAAAAAAGCAGATGTATGCAATAAAACAAGATGTTGTATTATGACATTAAGACACTTCATTTCTCTTGGGTTTCTCATTTTCCAATAATCTAACAATATAAAATTAAAGACAAAGTAGTTTCCAACATAAAACAGTCAAATTCCACATTAAGGAGGCTTGGCATTCATGTGATTTTTCTAACTATGAAACATTTTAGACAAAAATACAAAACAATGTTGTCTCTACTCTTTAGTTAGCTGTGAAGATGCAACAAGCCTAAGCAAGTGTAACTGAAATGATATATAGAAAACTCAAATGCTGTAGTGTTACGCACTGGAAAAAAAAGTAAGCCTAAAGAACGCCTAATCTGACTATGGTATAACATAATACATCTTGAAATACTGCAAAGATATGAGTTAGCAGTTCTTATACCTTCTAACTGATTGCCCCACTTTATGAAAGGACCTTCTCAACAGGAGTAGAGAAAGGGAAAAATGCAATATCACCTTCTGTTTCCTAAAATAAAAATGAATGTCTTTAACCAATTATTAAAGTTTTTTCCCAAACGAAACACTAAATATTTATTAGGCCTTGCATATCTTCAGATAATAAGCTATTGAGCAGTGTCACTAAAGTAATTATAAACCTATCTTAAGACTAAAAATAGTATTAGGCAAACTAAATCTGTAGGGGAAGCAAAAAGAAACAGTAGGAAGAGATGGGGAATACCACCAGACTCTCAGAAGAGTCAATCTATTCTTTCTCTAGCCACATATAGCAGTGCATTCAGCAGAGCAAATACTACTCTTCCTCTAATCCTCACTGCATTACAAAGTAGGGAACAAGGTAAGTGGTCTAAAGAAACATAAGTTTTAAGTGTGACTGAATTACTGTGCATCTTATCATCTGCATTCCTGCACAACAATGAGCCAGTAATTTAAGCTGTAATTGATTCTGGCATAAAAGACATAACTTTAAAGTAACTTCATATACAGCTTAATTCAACTCATGAGTACATCATCACTACACCTATCACAAATCTCAAGAGATCTGCTTGCACAAGCAGTCATCTTCCTTCCACCAAGACCATATACTGCTAAAGGCATATAAAGGAATTCCAACTCCTATTCTTGCCAAAATCCACTTGCTTCTAACAAAGTTAGAGTATCCTAAATTGCTTCCTCTCCCATCATATTTTAAACTATAATCCCAGCAGATTACGTGGTGTAAAAAGACAGCAATGCTTCTTAGATGCAAGCTTCAGTCAACCATCACTTATAAAACACGTCTTACAGAAGAGCACCGAGACATTTTGTTGTATTTTACCCTTGTAGAAACCATCTTCAGGTTAATGCTTTTTACTCATCTGCATGTTCTTGCATCCCAAGCCATAAATTCTTTAAAAAAAATCAAGCACAAGTCCATTTTCAGCAAGAATCCCGATTCTTTCCTTTCCCCATTATGGCACCAGTTTACTTAGAACTGACAAAAGAGATCAGTTTTTGTGGGGGGTCTTTTTGTTTTTTGGGTTTTTTTGTTGGTTTTTTTTTGTTTGGTTGGGCTTTTTTTACCTGACCAAGATTGTTTTTATTTTCTCATCACTTACCCTATTTGTAGAAACAAGTCTTAACTACCTTGACACTGAAAACAAAGGTAGATTTACAATGGCCTTCCTTACTGTACCCTACAGAAAAGTACACTAACAGACATGTTGTTCCTATCACCTCTTCCATAAAAACTTCATCTGGTCTGGTACACAGATTCAGCAGGGAACAAAAAAACAAAAATCACCTTGAGGCACAGAGAAAGCGAGAGTGCCCACAACAATGCCATGTCATTGGACAGACATAGCTTTCAAAAGTAGGGTTATAATTTAGTTATTTATTCACAAGCACTGTATTCTCATGTTGGCACAACCAGGACAATAGAATTGGAAGATAAGCTGTTGCTCTCCTCTGTAAACTGTTCAAGGAGGCTTCTATCAATGCACACAGACAGCACAAAAAGACAGGACTGATTGGCAACTGCCTCGCATCAGTAAAGGCTTGTATTTATCATCAGCAAAAACACAGCCAAATACACAATAAGAAAGGAAACTCTCGAGATTATAGTCAAAACCAGTATAATGTTATACTCACTTGCCGATGTCATCTTGATCAGCAAACTTCTCATCGTTGAAGCCAAACTGGTCAATAAAATTGGACGTCATTTGTTGCATCTGATAATCAGAAAAGGCCTGGCAACCCCAGGACCAACGACAGTGATATAATGATTCTAATAATACTCTACATCCTACTTGCCCATTTTGCTCCAAAGAAATAAAAGTCTCTCTAATCTAAACACAAAGGACAGGAAAAGGATTTGTCTTAACCTTTGAATTTTAAATGGCAACAATGACTACACACCTACTTACATTTACTGACTCGAAAGCCAGTCTAATAGCAGCTTTTAATAAGAATGTTAAATCTCTAGTTTAACCACATGCTAATCGGCACCTTTGCAAATGCACCCCAAAGAAACAGTGAAACAACACAGTATATTGGATATAAGAAAAAGCTCTGTTGAAAATAGCATGAAATTATAAATGGTAAGAACCAGAAAAGTACATTATATATAGATACTAAAGCACAGTTGCGTATTTATCATGTAGTTATCACTAGAAATAGTAGTCTCAGGCACACACACCAGCAGCATCTATTCAACATCTAGAAGGAAATTATTGAACATTTTATATTGCAACACAGTGTCACTGACTCAACTGTACTTTTTTTTTTTAATAAAGATGCCAGTGTTAACCACCAGCAGATGGGTACATACACATCAGGGTATTTTCTCCTATCCACAACAATAGTTTTTGTCCCTTATTTCCCAGGACTATAATTAAATTATCACACATTCTCTAGGGACTTTTAATAGTGTTATTTCCATAAGTAAAGTCAGCCAATGCTAAAATATTCTAGGAAATACAGCTGTTCCATCAACTCTCTTGGTTTCCTGCCCAGGTAGCTAAATGGCCACAGTATAGAGACAAAAACCTTTGAAGAAGGTGGTAAAGCTGAACAAAGGGAATGTGGAAAGACAACAACAGAATGGTCAAAAAAAGCAAGTTGAATTAAGGCATTATGAAAACTGGAGGAAAAAGAAAGGAGATATAGAAGGATGAGCTACAGAGCAAGACAGTGTCAGGACTGGGATTGGATCTGAAAAACCCTCGTTACTGGTAGGGTCACTATGCTAAGACAGGCCAAAGCAAGAACTCTTACATTTTGATCCTAAGTTTTAAAATGTGACAGATAATTCTGAAAAACTTCAGGATTAGATACTAACACAATTATATATCAACATTACATAGGTAGACAGAAAATCAATTACTGACTGTCCTCCCTATAAAATAATTACTCTGCTTTACACTGGTTACTGGTTTCCTGTAAAGTATTTTCACTACTATGTATATTAAAAAGTGCATGTGACTGAAAGACATTAATTTCTTTGGTTTTTTTCTTCCTATGAAGGTAATTCACTAAACAGACTTGTTCTGTTTTACAAAAGGTGCAACCATTAAGAACACCACCCACCAGGACAAACAGAAAATTAAGACATGATGTTTATGGCATCAGCTAGTTAGGAAACTAGTGTGAAGTCTTATCACTACATCAAAATTGTCTCCAAGTATATAAAATGCAGTTAGAAACTACTAGTGTATCTCAGACCCTAGACAGTTCTATCCCTTTGTCTAATATATTTTTCAGTATACTTAAGAGACAAAAAGTGGTACCAAGTTGGTAGAGAACAGAACAACAATGCTGCCCTGGAGTAAAAGTTTCCAGAGCCACAGCAAGACAGCACATTAAATACTGCTGGTACAAGAAATCTTACAACCCAGAACTAGGTAACAGAACAACTTTTCAAAGCTGTCAGTTTTGAAGTGTTATTCAGAAACTTACATGAAAAGTGTTTCTGAGAAAATGGAGGGAAAAAAAAAAAGAAACCTTCCCTTCTGGAACAAAGGATCTTCATTAGAAGACAGTATTGAACTAGAATTGGATGTGAGAAGAAAGAAGTCATAGCAAATGTAATTCTGCACAGGCAGAAGTTTAATTTCACAAAAATAAACCAAAGATGAATAGGTTCCTTAGCATTTTGCTCCCTTATCCAATTTCTAATGTGTTCACTTTAGTTTTGGAAGTTTAGCTCCTGTTTCCTCCTTTAACTATTGGTCCAGAATAGCGTATTCTATTGGTCTTGAATAGCACATGTCTAAAGAAACGCCTTTATCAATGAATTTGTGCAGACAGAGAATGCTTTAAGTAATTTCAATGCATTTCCCATCAATTATCTTCTCTAGTATCATGCTTTCCTCACAAGACCACTTTAGAAAGTATATTTTACTAGCTTAGCTTAGGAAAAAATAAATATTAAGAAAATGGTGAAACTTGAAACAAACTTGAAAGAAACAGCACTGGACCATCTGCATTTCTCCAAATTAACTATCTGGAACTGCCAGGATTGCCTAGGCACAGCTGGTCACTAAGGGGATGCATGAAAAGCGCAGAGATATTTGAAGATCATACTTTCTCACTGGACCTGCTACAGATAGCACCCAACTTATCAAGTGTTTATTCAGGTGCACCCTACATGCACAAAAAAAAAAAATCAATAAAGATAAAAAATAAAACAAAATAAATCAGATTCTTAAAACTTGAGCCACCACCCACAATTCAAACTTAATAAGCAGTTACTTATTGTAAGAACTATAGAAGATGCATAAAGTGTCAAAGCCAGTCTTAGACTAGGCAGTTACTAAGCAGCTCTTAGTATGAGCCAGAAGATTTTCATCAATAACCCAGATAAGTAATGTTTTCCATATAATGGATCTATCAGCAGTCTTCTGCTGTGTGGCAGCTGCTCTTTCACCACCAGTGAAAGAATTAAGAGATGAGTATAGCAGGTAGGACAGTATGATTACAGAAATGCCATAATTCTTCATCAAAATGGCACCAACATTCCCCACAATCACTCATCACGAGTTCTCTAATACCATAACCATATTAAATACTATGACTACTGACTAGACAGCTATGAAAGCATTAAACCTTCAAGGTGGACACAGCTTTGACTTAAAGCTTTCGGTCTGGTTGATGTGAAAATTCCCTACATATTCTAATTTTTTTTTTTTCATTAAACCAAATGAAACCAGTAAGTTGTCAAAAGCATATTCTGAGTTTAAAAATAACTTACCAAGTTCATTGGATATTTAGTTGAGGAAGATTTGGCTATGTACATTTGCCAGGTATTGAGGGTGTATAAAGTTAAAAGCATTGGAGCTGCTAGATACACCTGTCACAGGAGCATACTTAGCTCTTCATTTATATTGTTGTGACAGCTGCAGAGTTTGACATTTTACCAAAAACTAAAAACAGGTAACAACAAATAGCCAGTCCTCCTTATTTGCTCATCAAAATAGGGCTCAACATTTAAAAGAAAAAAAAAAATATCTATAAGCAGAACCACACAGAAACCTGTATTTGCTTTCATAGCAATTCACTCTTCCCAGAAAATACCATTAGAAGCCACCATTTCAAACTTCTACATCTAGTAAGAACTATAGTTAACATAGGAACTGTGTTCAACCTTGTCAGACAGCTAGCATATAAAATGTGTTGTTAGGCATAATGAGTACAGATCTGCATACACAGCATGATCAAAGAGTAAAAGCTGGAAGGCACACCAACATATTGCAATTTGTGTTAAAAACCATACCTCCGGGTTTGAGAAAACACAGTTGTGTGCATGCACACATGTCTAAGTTTTATTTTAAACTTTCTAGATTTGTATTTGCTTGTGATAGAAATACAATTTCCACTGCTTTTTTAAAATTTCTTATTTGTTTTTACAGAAAGAGCCACTTGTGCTGTTAAAAGAATTCAACTTACCTGCTGCAAAGAAGAATCCTGTGAGAAGCCAGTTTCTTTAAAGTCAATTTCATCATCACTGGAAGAATGAATGTGGCAGGTAGTAACCTATACAAAGAAATTTAGTCATCTGCATAGTATATAACAGACACTCAAGTATACTCACACTATCTGGCAGAATCTTCAGTTTCAAATTAAAACAAGAAACTGAATTATTTTTATTTTTTTTTAGTTTTCCCAACTGCTATACCCCATAAACCAGTCCCTGAAACATTTCAATAGCATTAACACATATATGAGTATTCGATACCCCAAAAAAGCCAAAGCTTTTGACTACTTCAGAATGACTGTTTAACAAAAAAGCCAGTCCTACAGCTGACAGTTATCTAAAACAAAATGAGACAAAAACTTGCATCATGTCTTTGTACTGCACAAAATAAGCCAAACAGTCACCAAAACACTAGATTATATAACAGAGATCTTCCTCCTTTCCTCTCTATAAAATATAAGAATTAAAGGAAAACTGTCTTGGGTATCTACAGTATTTACAAAAAGGTGAAAGAATTAAGCTTCAGAAATTTGTAACCAATGTGTACTTGCAGAAAGAAACATGGAGCTGTTGTCACAGCAACCGCTGTTCTAAACATTACCCTTGAAAGAAGAGATTTTTTTTTTGATGATCTGACAGAACTAGTGGGAATGGTTTGTTCAGTGGCACTGCTATATAAACAACATATTCTTGAAAGTACTCATGTTCAATCAGAAAGCACTCCAGCAGTACTTTTAGCTAGGACAGCAATTAACTAAACTAACAGTAGCAACAGTTGACCCTGAAGATGTACTCTATGAAGGATCATTAGTATTAATCAAATCTACAGACGACAAAGCTTATACTGCACTATAATACATTGCATTATTCTACAGACTCCTAGAACTCCACATTACAGATTCTCAAGTGAAGTCAGGTGGTTCACAGATTCTTTTTTTTTTTTTGAAGAAAATAAAAGTCTATACAAAAGGAGTACTGAAACACATACAAGTCTTCATACAAGACCAACACCTTTCTATGCGCCCACAAATATCACAGGACAATACTACAGTCTGGGCACACGTGCAAGAGAAATGAAGAAAGTTGCTACCTGAAGTATATTGTGCTTTTATGCTTTTTGCTCTGTTAGTAGAACATTTATTTAAAAAAAAATAAATTGGGAGTGCTCTATTCTTGCACATCTACCATCTAGCTCTGCACTGCAATTACTAGAAGTACCCTGACTTTAAGTAAGTGAACTTCTGAAGGAAACCTGACCTATCAACACTAAAACTGTCAATAAGAGGGAAGAATAGTAATGCACCAAATAATCTCTGTGCTTCTTGTGTCTGGAGGAGAACTGTTATATCAAATAACAGAGCAAGTCCATAATATTAGTGCTTAGTGTATATTTATGAAAATATTCTTGCAAAGTATGCACACTTCAAGGTAATTATATGGCATTCCATAGCACAACCTGAGCGGCCCTAGATGCCATCCCCCCCGACATGGATAACTCTTGTCCTCTCAAAATGTAATATACCTACTCCTTTTACGACTGCAACTTGTTGAGGGGAAAAAACACCCAACACCAAGTAAGAAGTTATTTATTTCGTTTTAGTTACTACTAATGAGTTAATCCCCAGTAGAAATCCTACCCTTACTGCTGTAACAGAAACAAGCTCAGGAATCCTAGCTAGACATAGCATCTTTTCCCCCAAGCTCTCCCTTTGGGAACCAGCAGGACATAAGGCCTAAGATACATGAGTTACTGTTGTTTTCTGACAGCTGCTCTAGTTGAAGCATAAACCTGAAAGAAGAAACTAGCATTACTCTCCCCTAATAAATAAACAGAAGAATTATACCAGGGAAGGAAGTGGGAAAGACCACTGCAAATTCCAGCAATTAATTCTTTACTTAAGATCCTCACTGTTCAGACCAGTCGCTTTCTAACACTAACACACAGCACAGGTACTTTTTACAAATAACTCGTTCTAATGTGTTGCATTTTTTTGCCTCGTTTCCAGGTAATACTGCAAAGGATTCTAACAGAAAGTAACTACATGGTGATTTTTAAGGTAATCATGAACAATTTGTCGTGTAGACTTGTTTTTAGGCTTACAGGAGGTATATTCGCCTCAGCTAGTCCTTAAGTATACCTCACAAACATTCAATATCATGACTAATACTGGAAGGATGCCATATACACATCTGAAGTCATACCATGTCTCCTGTACAAACACAGTATTACAAATTGTATAGCATTCTTCACTATACCAGCATTATTAATGCACCTTGTCAGAAAAGAAAATGAACAATTACTCCACATTTGTTTTACCTTCAGCTAGGTAAGTTTAAGCAGGTAAACTTAGTGAAGTACTGTCTACCTTCTACCAGAAGGACAATTAACAGTGGAAAAATAAAAATAAATTCACTGTAAAATCTGTAAAATGTTTTGGGGAAACTCAGAGTTCTGCTACATGTTCACTTCTACATCTGCACTTACTGTTTTTAGAAAATGTAACAAGATCTTATTTAAACGACAAAAAGCCTAAAGTGGGAGAAAGAGAATGAAAGGGATAAAGTGTTGACAGATTTACAATCAACATCCCTGATGTAAAACAACTGAAAAAGAAGTTTCATAGCTGCAGAAGTAGCTCATTATGCATGGGACCCCAGGAGCACATACTTTGTTCCAATATAGTAAAAGAGTTCTTTGTTGAGCACCAAATGACAGAGGCATTTTAAGTACTCACAAGATCAGTTATTTCCATAGCCTTCACACAGCTAACTTATTTACATAATTTTTAATGAACTTCATATCATAAGAGCATGCATACACATAAAGATCAGATCATCTGAGCTTAGTAAATCCAGTAAATTGACTGAAGAAAATCAAGTGTAACAGTAAACCACAGTTATGCCATTCAGGTCAGGAACCGTGTGCTTAACTATTTTATCACCCCGACTAGATTCTGCTCAACAGTTTGCTTAGGACAGGTAAACCTTAAACCAAGTAAGTAAGTCTACTCATCTACCCAGTAAATATATGGCTAATCCACAGAAATTTAATGCATAGAAAATTAAGAAAGGTGTACTTAAGATCTTGCTCTGGGGACACTGAAAATGTGCACTTTAAATCACATATAAACGTCCTTTCTGATAAGCTGTTGTTTTAACCCAGGACGCTTCCATCAACTTACAGAAGAAGTCAAACACACCAAATTGTCCAGGTTTATAGATGGAGAGGACAGATCTATGGAGACCAAAGCACAGACCAAAAGCATGGATATGAGGGGACAGTAAGAACAGGAAGAAATACTGTGGGGCTGTGCTTTCAGGATACACCCATACATAAGCGTAACAAACTTGAAACAAGCTGAGGTTTTTTTTTTTTTATGAGATCTGTCTTTTAATATCTCCTACACCACATTGTACTGCCCATTACTGCTTATCTTTGAACTAAATGCTAATCCAAGGTTCACGAGAATTGATTAGGACACAAGCAGAAACAAAGCCTGTAACTTCAGAAATTCAAAGATATGGTATTTTCCCCGATGGCATTTTAGATACAAGAACTTGTTTTAATCATTTGCATTTCTATTCAACTGAATATTGTGGAGTTTGGAGATACATTTTAAGTGAGGTTTTAAGTGAGGTTTTACTGTTTTTGCATCAAGTCTATTATTACACATCTAAAGAGCTAATTACAATGTTATTAATCATAAGTCAGCTTACAATCCTGCCTCTTTAGATAACTCCTCTCTTGGCCTTGATCAAGAAGTGGTTTCTAACAAGAGGAAAATACCATTATTCTACAAGCACTATGAACTTTGCATGCACAGACTCAAGGAAAAAATACCATCTGTACATCATTTGGTCCTGTCCACAAGCTCCAGTTTCAGATTAATTTCCTATCGCCACACACATCACACTAGCATTATGTTCCAGTTGCTATTTTATGTTGAAATAGCAAATTTAACAGGCTATCAGTCTTATAGCCCAATTAATATAGCACCAGCACAAGTTAATTAAGCCACATGCAAAGCACTGCATTCCTGGAGACATCAAATATATTAACATTCATTAATTAGTCCACTGACATTGCAGACAGCCTCTGCTTATTAAAGTCTCCAGGTGATTCCTCTTAAACTGTGTGTTTAAGATGATTACACAAAACTTCTTCATACTTCTACTTAAGTTCAGCTTTTTTCTAAAACTGTAATCACTACTGCTGTGTGCAGAAGAAATATGACAGGTGGACAAAAGCATGCAAAGTTACTGGACTTAAGCAAGGTCAGTAACACATGCGACGGGATGTAGGTAGTATTCTTCCATTACTTACATAGGCTCACTTACATACTGTAGATAAAGCAATTAACGCTAGCTCCTGCAGTTTTAGTTTGTACTCTTCAAACAGACAGGAGTTTCAAGGACACTAACTGGAAGCTGTAAAGAAATCTTCCTTCTTGGCAATTGTCTGGGATGAACAATACAAACTGAGATACTGCAAGATCCCCATACAAATTATTAATGATATGGCCTTAGTTGAAAAGTAAACTAAAGAATTATCAGTTCCATAGCTCAGCAGTTAAATGTACTTGTTAACATTTGTTGAAACTGGGGCCCAAGTAAACAGCAGCAATTTTGATACCTCACCCGTCACTACTTACCAGGTCCACTGTATTCCTCTTGTTAGTTTCTCCTAAAGAGCTTGTGCAGAATGTCTCCCATCGCTCCCTGACCTCCTCTGGAAGCTCTAGCATAGGAAACAAAAAAAGTTTGATACTATCAACAATAGAGATTCACTTAACTTTTAATTTTTCTCTTCTGCTCTACCAGAAATACCACAAAGAACATACACATCCTCCTAAATCCATGAGGATTACTCCATCTAACAAACAAGTCAAAAATAAGCAGGTCAGCATCTCTTTGCATTTACTTCAGGGAGCTTTGATACTGTTTAAAAAAAAAAAAGATACTTAAGCGTATGTTTAAGGATGGCTGGTTTTAAATGGAATGTGTCAGAAATAATCAATATTTTCTTTTTTTACTCAATAGTTGCCTTTTAATTTGATTCATTTCCTCAAAATTTGGTAATAAAAGCCACAAAGACAAACTTAACCATTAACGTTACCTTTAATGAGCTGTTGGACTTGTGTACTGTTTGGCCCCTTATCTGTACTATGCACAATACAATTTGCTATCCTTGTCAGATGACCCATATAGCCATGTCGTCTTCCTCCTTCAGCCCTGCAAGAGACAAAAAGGAATTCAACTGCCCACAATCAGAGCAACTGTGCTACTATATTTTGTTATAAAACACTCTACTAAAGTCACGAAGTTACACAAGACAAATAGCATAGGGGTTCTTAAGCAGAAGAGTTGCATTCTTAAATCAGAAGGTTCACAAAAATACTCAAGAATTTAAGACACCACCTACTTTGACTACACTGAGTTTAGAAGATTTAAGCAGCATACAAACTCTCAAGAAGGAAGTGTAGAGTATCTGAACAGATTATTTCTGCTTTCATGTTTGTGTGTGTAGAAAGAAAAGGCAAGATAAAGACAAAGTCTATAACAGACCAACAGTTTTTAGGAAGTTTCTGTTGCTGAGAGTGCTTTTCAAAAGCCCAATACACTGAACGTTGTCTCAGACCTTTGAGTCAATGATCAAAAGAAAAACATTCTTAAATCTTAAGTGTACCCTAGTGTTTCTTAACATTACATTCAAGCAGAGCTGGAATGGTATGATCAACTGAAATTTCAGTTAGGATCACTGCTTTCCTAGAGTTTAGGAACAACATTGAAGTGCATACCAGACTTAGAATTACAAGGCAATTTATGTGACAGAACTGCTTTGTAGAAACAGGAATTACCAGTTTTTAGAGTAGCGCTTTGGGTAGCTATGATCAGCTGGATCTGTTCTAGATCTGACCAAAGAGCTAAAGTGAGTTCTGACTTGGACTGAATTTCTACCATTTAGCTGCAAGTTAACCAGACACTGGTTGTGTCAGCTTTTTAAGGTTTTGTGCTTTTTAAATGAGAAATTGAGAAAGACCCACTCAAATGGCTAGATGAACATCCCATGAGCTTGACTGAAATCTTTGTAAAGTGACAGAAGTTCAGGAAGTAGCTTGTGTTATGCAAACATAAATGACATTGCTTGATTTTCCACCATCATTATCTAACACAGGTAACAAATTATGTTATATTAATGCAAGATGTCATAAATTAAATGGTGTGACATTGTTTACAGGAATGACTTGCAAGATTCCTGTCTTATTTCCTCAACTGCTTATGTAACAAGTACATTCAAAACAAGCAACACATGACAATGGCAAAGGTTATCACTTGTAATACAGGATATGCCATAAAGAGTGCTTGTATTTGACAAAGTGGACTGACCTGTCACTGCCTAGCCAAAAAGTCTAGAATATGATTACCTTCTGCTAGTAAGTGCTTATCAGCCCCAGTGAATCAAACAGCTATGAACTAAGCCAGATTTTTACCAGCAGAAAGCAGTCACCATCAAGATTCTAGAGCTGCTTGCAGTAGCATTAAGTGACAGAATACAAAAGCACACAAAAAATCCATTTCCTGAAGCAGCTAAGCTAAAAATACCTTTAGATTATCTTAAAGACTTATCTTTTGTATTTGGAATCACACCTGTACAAAACTGGATAAAGGGGTGAATTACTTACAAGAGTCTTCTCATTTCTCACAAAAATCCATTCTTTTCATATAAAAGCACAATCATCTGAGGCTTACCACCATATTTGCTGCTTTAGTATTTGCAAACATAAGACTAAATATTTAATTCATCTATATGGTAAGCACTAGATCAAGAACATTCTTATCCAACCAAAGAATAATTTTAGGTTCAACATATGGAACAAACTTTCCGTAATTCTCTCCTATGAGAGTAATTGCTGATAAAGTTGGCAGTTCTTTATAACCTCAGAAGAACACAATACACATGGGAGAGCATCTTTTCCACAGTCAAATTAAACCATATTTCCTTTCTTTGTATCACCCTCTTCACCTACTTCAACATCCTTATTTTCAGGTCAGTTACTATCTGAATCACATCAAAAAGGAACAGGAGTATTTTGGGGAGTAGAACTGTCTCAAACAATACACGAGGAAACCAGCAACATTATCTCCCAGTCAGCTAATTCACAATTTTGACAAGTTAAAGCTAACATTTACTGTCCAGTATCTCCTGAGGCAAACTTATGAGCCATTCTGTTTCACCACCTCAGGTGAAGACTGAGGGTTTTTTCTTCTAACTATGAACAGCTTCAGACAACGCTGGCTACTTGAAACTTCTATCCTTTCATAAACACATACTTTTAGAAGGTATTCCGTTGCTAAGGACTTTACTTTTACCACTTAGGAATCTGTTGCTCCCCAGTATGTAACATGCTTCATGTTTATAAATAATTTTTAGTTGCTTACTGGAGAAAAGTATTTCCTGTCCTCAAAACTTATGGTATGTTTCTGTACCTGAAGATGGGTAGACCTTGAAAATCATAGTAATATCTATACATGGCAAAAATTACAAACTATTGTATTGTCAAATGATCACGGGGAAAAAGCATTAGAATGCTACCAAAAAGTAGTATGAGAGAAAGCTTTAATCCAAATATACAAGTGTTTTTAGAACTAGCCAGATCAGTTATGAATTGGTCATGCATTCATTTCACAAATGTAGACAACTGCAGGGAATGAGAAAACTAGTTACTCACTGTTTCTTCTCATTCATGTCCCATGCTTCAAGTATTCGTTCTATTAATTGGCACTTAAGGAAGAGCTATCAAAAAAGCAAAATACACTTAGTAGCAGTAGAGTGGAACTATGCATTTTACAGTTGATTTTAACAAATACTGAAGTCTTACAAGACAACTAATTTCAGGTTCAGGCTAAACACTTCCATTAAAGGGTTTAAAGTTCAGAAGCAGCAGTCAGATCCCAAACAGAAAACATAAAAGCTAAACCTACATTAATTCTACTTCTTTCTATAGCTGCTGAGTTGTACTAGCATACAGCTATTCAAATAGCAATTTTAATTCTTAAAAGTAAGAGGAACTTCTCCTTCAAGGAAGATAAATACTTGCAGCTCTGCAAACATGATCACTTTGGGGCATCAAAAGTCTACTCTATGCTACTTTCAGGTTTAACTCCCTGAACTAACATTTTAAGAAAAAACAGAAAAATATTCCTGTTCATTCTATACATAAAGTAAAATTGGGGTATGTTTTATGTAAGAGTAGCTGCTACAATATCCCGGAGACAGGAAAATTCAAGAGAGTCCCAAAAACCCACAACTTACATGTTTCAGTAAGAGATTGTCCCCAGTGGAATCCTGATCTGTAATTGTGCCATTTTCTGTGCTTTCAAGAGGACTTGCAAGAATTAATGCAATACAGATTTCTACTTGAGTATGCAAAAAGTTATTCCATGTATACTTAAAGAACATGTCCTGAAAAATAAATTCAACAAGGTTTACACAAACCAAGGTCTTTTAATTGAACATAACCAATAGTCTCAGCCCAGCAAGACTACAGAATGACTACATTGAAACAAAATCTTTAAGTTTTATAATAAGTATTATTGTGCAAGAGAAAATTTGTGACCTACAAAAAAGTTAGTTCTTGTGCTTGCTATTATCTGAACACAAGGCCTATCATACTGGCTCAGAACAAACACTCAGCTGTAACTGGATTTATCCCAGGGCTAACCAATAATGCACTTTCAGAGAACAAAGAGAGGGAGGAATGACGCTCCCCACTTACATTCCTTCTGCTAGCCACAGCCCAGAGAGTCCCAGAGTCAGAAGTGTTATTTATGACCTTAGTGTTATTTATGACCTTCAAGGGAAGCCTTGACAGATTTCTCTTCTTTGAGTTCATTTAACCTTCTAGCACCTACAATACTGTTTATGACGTGCTCTGCACTTCAGTGAGATTCCTTACAAAGTCATATCTAGTTGTTTTGAACCCTTCATCTACTAATTTTGTTCTATTACAGAAAGCTACCTCAGATAATAATCTTAAACTGCATCTAGATTAAACACCTCACACAAGACAAATACTGAGGCTGAGATACAATAAACAGTGATCGTTTAGTCATGTTCCTGTTCCTCCTTATTTTTCCTCTTAAACATAGGAAAAACTTTTTTCAAGCTTTATGTCCAGTTATTTTAGACTACTTCTTACTGCAAAACTCAAATGATTGCTGTCACTGGTAAAATGAAATTAGTTATGGAAATACATGCAGCAATTGGAACAATATTAAACAAATTACATTTTTTTGTTTAGGCTTACTAAAAAAACTTATCCTGCTATAGCTGAAGTATAAAGTAGGAAGTACTCAAAGTACACATTCCACATTAGCAAAAACCAATGAGTTAACTGACTGAAAGTCAGTTGTGCAACTCTTGCTTTCAGAGATTTGAAGGTGTATGAGTTACCAAGAATAACTGTCCCTTTTTAGGACAGTTCTGAGATTTGGCATGCCATGTATTAAGAGAGGAAAAGGGGTTTTGAAGGAACAACTTTGGAAAAGAATGAAAACCAGCAGGGAAGCCAAAAACTTGAGAACATACAAATGAAAAAATAAGCTTGTTCAGAAAACCACTTGTCATGGTTTCGGCTGGGATAGAGTTAACTTTACTAGCAGCTGATAACATAGCAATGTTTAGTTGTTGATAAGCAGTCAAGGCATTTTTCTGCTCCTCATATTGCCCCAGCAGCAAGTAGGCTGGGAGTGCACAAAAACTTGGCAGGAGACACAGCCAGGACAGCAGACCCCAACTGACCAAAGGAGTATTCCATACCATATGACATCATGCTCAGTATATAAAGCTGGGGGAAAAAGGAAGGGAAGGACATTCGGAGTGACAGCATTTTGTCTTCCCAAGTAACCGTTATGCACAATGGAGCCCTGCTTTCCTGGAGATGGCTGAACACCTGACTGCCAATGGAAAGTAGTGAATGAATTCCTTGTTTTTCTTTGCATGCATGGCTTTTGCTTTACTTATTAAATTGTCTTTATCTCAATCTACAAGTTTTCCTTATTTTTCAAATTCTCCCCATCCCACTGGGGAGGGGCAGAGGTGAGCAAGCAGCTGCGTGGTCCTAGTTGCCAGCTAGGGTAAAACTACAACACTGCTTCATATACTTAAACATGTAGAGAACAAGTCATTTTCTTATAATCACATAAATAAATGATCACATTCCTCAAGTGAACAGAGGAAAACACTGACTTCAGACAAATGAATTTAACAGTAAAATCCAATATTAAAAGTTCTTAAACAGTGCAATAGAAGCCACAACACAAACAGGCTGAAAAGTTAGGCTGGAATATATACTACAAGTTACCCGCAGTGACAGAAAAACCAGACAAAAATCTTAGTAGTAATCCATAAAAATAAAGAATGTAGCATGAAGTTCTCACCAGTATTACTCCTATGCTGTTAAGCTCTATAAGCTCCTGATTCACGCTGCTTGTATTTGTCTGTAAAAGGCTAGATATTAATCTAATCACATTTAAACGTGTGTTTCCCACAGGTGGATCCAATACACCCCAGGTTGTCTTCATAACGCTTTTCTGAAAAAGAAAAAGGTATGTACATAAACCCCATTAAAATATCTTTTAAAAAACAGCTCATCATTACTATGCACAATGACAGAGTAGCACTTTAAAATTTATATAATCAGTCCTTGAGTAACAGTCTTACCTTCACACTGCAAAACAGCAATTTTTAGTTCCGAACACTATAGCTTATTTTAACTCCGTAGACAGGAAGCACTAAGAACAGCTACATGAAACCAACGACACTAAAAATTGTTAACTACAGACAAGATTCCAAAGTAGATGCATTCTACCCAACCTTGAAAAGAATTAGGGGACAATTCCTAGGAAATACTTCTCACTGGTTAATCCAGGTACAGCTATAGTCTACACTGCTACAACATACACAAAACAGCTAGGTGGACAGTCTCTAAACACATTATAAGGCCTCAAACAACACTAGCTTCATATACGTGATAACAATTTCATTAAGCAACAAGCTACTCTGGTGTCTTATTCTAATGCTATACACAAAACAAGCTCCTCTGTGGTCTTTGAAGGAGTTACTTCTAACACAGCAAGAATCTCTTTCCATTCATTACTGGGTCCTTGTATTACAAACCATAAGCTTCATGGTCCTTACATTGAAGTTTTAGCTGGTTAACAAACCAGAACTGTTGTCACATACCTAAGTGCCATTCCATGAGAAAAATCTGGTATTAGCTACCATAAGAACTAGAAGTCTGGTAGCAAATACGCAATGAGAAGGGGAATTCATAATAAAAATGTCTTCCTGTCTTAAGGCACAAACACATTTTGAAAAGGAGACTGCATTCTTTAACACTGGATGTCATTTTGCTTGACCAGCACCACCCTCGCATCAGAAAAAAAAGATGACTGATATCACGCCAGTTCATTTACTCCATTCCTTACATAAGGCAAAAATCTAAGGATGCTCATTTAACTAGTGCTCAAAATGAGCAACAGATTGAGTAACTTCACTAGATCTTATGTGACTCTGCTTTTACTGTAATATAGACCTGTATCTTGTCATGTTGCAATAAAGATAAGACAGTTTATTTGCATTTTATTACCTCTTCTGCATTTGGAAATCTTGAGGTCTGACCTTTTCCAGGCTAAAATAAACTTTAACACTACCTTAACTTCCCCATCTGGTATTTTATACACCTCAGGTCTTTACTTTGACTTTGGCCCACAGGTCCTCTTACGGAGTGTGGCACCCAGTTCAGGGTGTCGTACTCCTGAAATTCTGCCAGTGAAAATTTAAGTGGAAAAATATAAATGGATCATACGCAAACCCCTCTATTTATAAATCTGGTATTTATCTTTTGCAACAGCACAATATAGATAAGCTGCTTAAATAAGTTAAAAAGCCCAAAGAATTTAACATGCCTAGAGTGAAGAGTGCATGCTGTGGAGCTGGTCTACTAGGGTTCTAGGCAAGTCTAGAAGAATTGTGCAGACCTCATGGGGGCCATGCCAAAGTTCCAAACAACTGAAGCATCCATAGTCCATGTTCCCTGTCCTGATAGGACTACCAAGCAGAAAACAGGACCTACCCTGAGAATATATAGCAAATCTCTTCACTGCTGTCAGAAATATGTAATTGCTTCAAGGCTATTCTGCCAATTAAAGTTTAGCACAACAATTAGCACACCACATCGCTGTTCAATATTGTTGTCCCTGAGCCAAAGCTCACAACAGGCAGGGAAGGAGCCTGGCCACTTGCCTGAAATTGTCAAACTGGGGTTGTTTTTTTTGTTTGTTTGTTTTTTTTATTATAACCTGCCTAAAATACAGTCACACAGCGACAGTCTTGTTTCAATTAATTTGGTAACTCAAGATTTCACTTACTTTTGGAGGCTCAAGTAGGAGTTCATGGAAGGATGAAAGTCGTGTTTTTATGGCTTCTAAAACACTTTTGTTGACCGAATATGTTGAATTGCTCATTCCTGGAGGACAAATCTCTATATGGCCTTCAAATCTAGAACACACACAAGCGAAATCTGATAATTAATATCAAAACTAGTTCTAAAACATCTTTAAGGTGTGATTGACAGTGTCACAGTTCTGAAGGCATGTGAAAAGAATGATGAGGCAAGTAAAAACATAAGGTTACAAATATAAATCAAGTGTGAAGTAATGGTTGAAGAAGATTTTTCCAAACAATAGCCCTAGTATTTAGGTTTATTGTGCCCGAAGTCTCCAATATGGTTTTGAGATTAAACGTTACAGCTGTTCTATTTTCTCTTTTGAGGCAGATAAAGAGCTCCACTCACTCTCCTATCCTGAACAACATAAACAAGTTGAATGTACCACAGAGATCCATTCCGCAGTTTCTCAAAGTGAAGTCATAATAAAATTCCAAGTAACTTTTTTAAAAGTCAATACCCACTCACTGCACTGTACGTATTTACTCTATTCCATGTATCCAGAAAAATTGATGAAGTGTAATTAGTCTGATCTGTCAAGTGGCACTTAAACTAGTTTCTAGAAAAAAAAGCACAGAGAGACCAGTCAATTGGTGAAAGTGCAGTAATGCCAACTGGAATCACTTGGCTTGCTCTTTTACAGCTTCAGCAACAACAGGCCACAAAAGTGGTTCAGTTATAAGTACATGGAAGTCACTTGCTATTGCTGAACAGTAGTTTAGTTAAATTATGCAGACATAGTTTAAGCAAAATAAGAACACTCACGTCTGTCGTCTTGTCTCAAGTAAGGTCAATAGTATTTGGATTGCACTGACTATTGCAGATTCATTTTTTTCTTTATGAAAAATATTGGACAGCAGCTGCTCTATGATTTCTTGTCTAAAAAGAAAAGCATTGGCATCAGATATGACACTAATTCAGGATACAACTTTTAACAGTAGCTACCATTTTCCCATGTGAAATTAGTAAGGGGATAATAATAAGATTTTCAACATCGAAAGTTTAAAACTATTGGGTTTTTATGAACTGAAAATGAAGTCAGAAATTCAGCAAACCAACTTACTTCTCTAGACTTGCAAGCAGTGGATCAGGTTCTGAACTGTTCTGTACTTGTAACATCTGGTCTCTGCTTAGACGAATAATTTCACAGAGTGACTGTGATGCATTTGAATGCCTCTGCAACAGAAAAACATAGCTTTTCACTATCAGAGCATGTTACTAACATGCTGAACTGTAATTCTTCAATTAAAAAAGGGGAAATTTTCAATTTGGACAAGAGTCTCTCCTACCCAAAAGACATTCAGTCAATAGTATAAAGGGAGGAAGAACGGGAGGGAACAACCACCCTTAAATACTCACATCAGCTTACTGAAAGAAGCAAGCAGAAAACAATAAAAGGAAAAGTTCTAACACTAGGTTGTACAGCAACTTGCTGAACAGATAGACCCGGAAGATTGGCAAACTGATACTTACATCTTCATCTTGAGACGGATGTACAATTTCCACAAGTCGCTGGATAATTCTCTCCTCATTTAGCCACTGTAAAGTGTTTGTGGGTATTAGCAAGAATGTTATTCAAGTGAATGAATTAAATGAATTCCAATTAACAAAATTTTTAAAAAAAGTCGTTTGACAATTGCCACAAGTCATACTGTTGATATTTCTAAACAAGGACTAACAATACTTCAGAAAAAGGGAACAAAGTAAAATTCACGTTTCTGAGCAACTGTAAGAGAGAAAGCCTTAGGTGTAATTTTTAAATAAACTTTCTGGTGCCAAAAAAAAAAAGGGTTCAAAACATTTGTAAATTGCATCTGGCAGTTTTAAGTTAGATATTAAAGACTAGAAGAGATCAGCTACTCAGGTTCTAAGTTGTCCCCACCAGCACTGTGGCTCCACTGGAAAAGTATTGTCAGCTCCAAGGAAAAAACCCACACTTCTAGTTTCAGCATATTTAAGAAATAAACTTATTAAAACCAACAAAACATATGCCATCTTATAGGTCACACATATCAGACAAAAATTCTTTAAGACATTTTACTTACATTCAACACTTCTTGCCGGGGCTGTGGAGGTTCTATGCAAGTCAGTAGCCTGAGCAACAAGTCCATGATAGCAGAGGTCCCTATGTGCTTAATAATGAGGTCTACAAAATCATGTTTTCTCTTTAAAAAATCCACAATCTAGAAATCAAGGAGAAGTTTACACTTGTTTATCTGTATTTTACATGGTAAATTATACCAACCGGTTTTAGTTTCTTTCTCCTACCAAATGGAGAAAATAAATGAGAACTTCTTAAACACTTTTGCCACCGAAAGTTCATGATACAAGGCAAGATAAAATACACATGTACAGAAATAGCAAAAGTGGCACAGGACAGATCCATACTATGTTCAGTGTGTCTTGGGCCTCCTCTCAAGCCAAACTTGCTGACCATACACTACTTATCCAATGCACAGTCAACTTTCCTTTTCGGTATGAAGAACTCTCATCCCTGCTTAGTGAGTAAAGCTCAACACAGCAAAACCTTAACATAATACAAACAAATACAGAACTTGCTAAATTAAAGATACAGAACAGAGTCACAAACTTAATGTGTGCAGGTACGAGAGCAGACATTGTAGTAGTTTGCAGTATCGGGCCACATGAACAGACTACAACATTTCTGAACAAGGACTCCAGATGTCTCTCACCTTCTTCTATAACAATTCTTCACACCAAATCAGACCCACTCCCACTGATCCAATTCACTTACCTTCACCTCTACTAGCAATTAATGCTAATATCACCATGTAAAATACTGAACTAAACTAAGCCAAAAGGTAAGCGTTCACATATTGATTGTATAAATAGCTCAGGCAAATTTGAATCAAATATATCTTACTCATCCAGAAATATTTTTTTAATCCTGTGCATACCATAAAAAAAACCAGTTAGTGTCTTCAGCTAGTATGGAAGTTGAATGCTCTTTTTTGACTCAGCCACTATCCCTCAAATGTGTAGTCTTAAAGCAGCATTGCAGAGTACTACAACTTTATTAGACCACTTTTTAAATTGGAGATCTTATAGGTATTCACCTGTTCTGGTTTTCTGCTTATAAGAATACTTAGCACCTTGCTGAAGAAACTAGCCAGTAAAGGGTTTAGAGGAGATTCATTTAAGAGGAAGCTGTAGAGTTTCATAAGTAAGGATTCTTCTTCTCCCAGCCTATCATTGATCTGTGAGACATCCGATGTAAGCAGCTCACAGGATATGTTTGGATATCTGTGGAAAAGGAAAAAAAAATTATCCATCACTCATACTTCCAAGCTGTCATACTTCCAGCTCTGAATTCAGAACCTGGTAAGACTTCTGACCAAGTTTTTAAGCAGGGTTGAGCTGTGCTAATTAAAGCAGCAGACTACTGCAAGGTAACACAACTGCAGATTCAGCCTACAAACTCTGTTCTTTTATTCAAGAAAGACTACTGTTCTCAAGTAGCAGTGGAACAACACTAGGGAAGTGGGGAAAGGAAAGGGCAAGCTTTTAAGGTCTATTCTTAAATCCACCTGTTCAAGTACTTATGTCTCATTTAAAAAGTCGCATTTTTGAAGGGAAAAAAGTTAGTTACCAAGTTCGTTAGGCAGACTGATAGTACTGGACCAATACTGGGGAGGGAACAGTGTGTTTGCCCCTTTCTAATATAACATGGTTTATATTAAAATGGTCAAAAGGAATAGCTTCGGGACTTTTTATACATATACACATACCACAACTCAGTAAAATAGTCAAATTCTGACAAAGCCAGTACAGTTCAGAACACCAAGTAATTAAACTAAAAAAAAAAAACCTAAGCCATCAAGACAAGTAATTTCCTGCATTTGACAGTACTATCACCCACTAACACTAAAAATAATTTTGACAGCATCAGCAGCTTAAGGCTTTTAAGTGAATGATGTTTCAATTTCAAACTCTAGTAGAAACATTTACCAGAGGCTTGATTTATCAGAAATAGTGAAATGCTGCAACTAAGAGTGTAGCTTATTTAACTTTTTTTTAGATATTCCTTTAAGAAAAAAGCAGCTTTCTGCATAGACAACCCTAAAATAGGACAAAAATGGTAAAAGAGCTTTTACACAAATTGCTAGGTTGACTTTCAAGTTTGAACCTTCTCAGCAAACTAGCTGAAGTCATGGCCATACCCAATTCTCACAGTTCTAGCTCTGCAAAGTAAAACACCAGCATTTAAGATGTTAAGTACATTCTTCCATGGAGTGCTATAGACCCTCTAATAAGCATCTTCAAAACATCTTACCAATCATCAATAAAACAAAGCCAAGCACTTAACTGTATTACCCAAGTAGGGGTTTCATTCAACTATTTTCTTAATAATCACAACTACAAAATTCTTCATATGAGTTCTGATTTTTTTTTTTTTTTGTAAATCTCCTCTGGACAGCAACTGATTTTGGAAGCATTTGTGGATAAGAGGCTTCCATTTGGAAAAATATACAAGTATTAGAATGATTTACTTAAAAGTTCTACAAAACCACTTGAAAACAAATTTACTCTAAAGATATTAGTATTGTACTATACTTCACTGTGCAGGGATTCAAAACATACTATCAAATTAGGAGAAGTTACCCCTCTTTTCTACCTTCCCAAGTCTTCCCCACCCCCAAAAGTTTTCCTACTTATATCGAATTTTTTCATCCATGTCTTGAGGTGGTTCTTCGATAATAAATGAAACTAAGTCTTCCAAACATTCCGACTTCAGCAGAAACTCTATAAGTTTGCGATTCTGAGCCTTGCACTCCTGTAGAACATCCTCTTCATCCATCAATTCCTTCAGTGTTACATCTTCTCTCTCTAGAAGAGTATCTATGTGGGATGATGAATGGAGATCAAATTTCCAAAACATGCTGGTCTGGGTAAGAAGAATATACACAAAGCATTAAGGTTACAAACCTATTTAAGCAGTGCTTGTACTTAACACTTCATAGTAGTAGTTCATAGCTTCTAACCCCAAAGGAACCTGCACACATAGAAACTTTCTAGAATTTGAATGAGACACAACAGTAGATGCTGATAATCAAGAGCTACAAAATCAGGCTTGATTAAAATATGACTAAATACTGTAGTAATTTTTGTACCTTTAGCAATAGCCAATATTCTAACATCCAACGATAAAGTTAAGCAGCTCCAGGGTTTTACTTACATGAAAGAAACATGCTAATCTGTACTAAAGAAAAGAGGAAAATTTCAGTTTTCAATTTATTGAATTTGCTCTTCCCAACCTTTGTTTTGAATCTATGCACCAAGTCTAGATTCAGAATAACTTGCTCTGCAATTACTAGAGCTGGGAGAAGATAAAATAGGCACTGCATAAATGCACTAGAATACCACCCCTACCTTTGAAGAGAACACCTATTAAGGTGGAGGAATTATAGTAATTTTAACTTGCAGGCAGCACACAAAGTGCTGGAGCTAATTTCAACACAGGACCTATTCTCTCACTGTACCTCCCTCCACAAACTTGACCCAAGAGGAAGAATAAGGAACAATAAAATATCTTATGCAAACTACGTGAAAGGGCAGCAGCCCCAACCACTGAGACATTGTAAAAGGCCATAACAGAAATATGTAAGGAAAGGTTAAGTTGTTCATCTTTATAAAATGCTTTGGCACCTCCATGTTAATTCTGTTGCTCTACAACACCTTGCAAGCAGTTGCTACTGAGACAACTGCTATCAGAAAAGAGTATTTCGGCCTATGATAGACTCAAACTCCTGCTTTCATCTCTCATTACGCCCAATGCAAGCAATCGCTCCATTTCCCCCTCTTCAAAACAGGGCTTTTACACAACATTTAACCTGACACAGTATCAGCTGGTCTTACATGAATGTGAAATTTAAGTGTATTAGAGAACAGTAAGAGAAACCTTTCTTTCCTCACAATTGGAAGCAGCATGGTTTTGAGCAGTGCTCATTTAAATAAGGAAAGAAACTCCTTTAATAACTGCCTTCCAGGTGTGAAGGATTGATTTGATACATTAATTACTGCTGGGCACTAACGACATCAGCTGCAAGGACATGTAGTTACCTCAGAGAATGTAAATGAATAGTACTATTTTAGCAAGAACACTTCTGTAAGCTGTAGGTTGTATGCATGAGCAAGCTTAAAGACAAACTATGCTTTTGTCATACACTTCCTATAAAAGCCTACAAACACTAAACCAGAAATATCTAATTCTCACACATATTAAGAGGCAGACAACTGTAAGCATTTATTTTCAAGTTAAAACAGATTCAGCATGCACACTACAGCTACTTAGAACAGTGAAGTATCAAATTTAGTACTTGAGCAGTTTAGAAAACAGATACAAGTCTAAGGATCCAGCAAAACCCTTACAATTCTCTTCATTAGCACGACTTCCAATATATGGCCTAAATATTGAAAAGCCTCTCACTATGGAGAATTTTTAACTGCTTTTAGCGTTTTCTTTGTTAACCATTACATGCCAATCACTTAATTCAACCTTACTTTGCTTAGCCTTTTGTCAAAAGTTGTAAGCATGCATAACACTTTCTGTTTAAAGATAGGGGAGTCAAAATCAACCAGGAAAATGTACAGATAATTTCAACTGCAGTATCAGTACTTATAATCATCTGAGATCCCATGCAAGGATTAAGTGGTTAAAAAACAGAAAAAAAAAAGTCTTTTCTACTAGAAGTATCAGTAAACTTACATACAGGGTTCAAAATACTTGATCTCACAAGTTAGCTTAAATCAAATTATAAAAGTTGTTATAAAAACACTAGTCTGTGGGTATCCAGGCTACACACAGACTTACTGTAAGCAAATGAAAGTAGTGCATTATTAAAGCCACAGGATATTTTTTGTTTGGGTTTTCTTAAGCCTTTAGGAAGTAGATCAAATCCCTCCCTTTGCCCCAATTAGTGAAAGTAGCATCTTTGCAAGTAACCACTATCAATGCTAATTGCAGATGTAGATCCCTCTGCAGTGATTAAAGCTCACTTCACTAGCTTCAATGTATTTTTCAATTACTTATTTCAAGATAAATTCAACAATGGAAAATAGCAACAACAAGAAAAAGAGTCATACTACTGCAAACATGTTACTGCGTTATTTCACAAACTGTCTCCCAGGCAAGCTCTTTTAGGGGCTGCTCCCTCAACATGTCAGGTGCCGGCCAGAGATTATTCCATCACTTTTCAACAGGAGCCCAGGTCCTTTGAAATAAGGAAAAATAAACAACATAAAATGTGCCAAAGAGGAAGTCCAGGAGCCCTGAAGAGAAGACAATTTTCTTAGGTATTATCACTGGTAATAATCTAGAACCAGCCTACCCTAGTTCTGAACAGAAGTATTAAAAACAAAAAGTTGCTGTTATTCTTCCCACAGCCTACTGTTTCACTCTCCCCCCAAAACCTACCAATTCTGAAATTTTGAATTCTCTTCATGCTTTTTAATATTTATGTCCCATTAACAGAGTCAGAATTACGCCTTATGTCCACAAATCAGGAGTGCTCCACCCAAAATTTCACTATCTGCAAGTTTATCATAAATTCCACCGGTCAATTGGGTTGTGTTACTCCCAATGTTCAACTCCATTTCCAATATGAGCAGAAAAATCACATTTGGATTCAATGCAAGATGCAAAAAGACTGCCAAATGAGACATGCTCAAGATTAGATACTACAAGAAAGAAAATAATCCAGGATAATACTAAAAAGTGAGAAAAAAAGTGAGAAAAAACTGTGAAAGAAAAATTGTGTCAGATGCTAAAGCTACTGCAGACATTGAATTGTCTTTTGTAACTTGAGTTAGCTTTCCATAATCTCTGAAAGTTCCCAGCAAGCAAGAGTAACAGACTTCCAATTCATGTAAACAGTATTTCTGAAAGTTTACATCAACTTGCTGATAAACAAGTTAAGACAATTCAAGAGCCTAAGGAACACCTAGCATTCAGAAAAATATTGCTTTGTTTTCTTAGTTAATATTGTTAAAGATTTTTCTCTGAATGAATGCTGAAATAACATTCCATGAAGTAAACACCTGACTTAAATCTGAAAGGAAATAAAGCAGTTCACCAAAATGAAGAAAGCCTGTCAATTGTTCTGAGATACAGGCAGCTGAAAGTTTCACTTTAATTGTTTGCTGAAGTGATGAAATAAAGTTTAGAAGCGATCCTTTCAGACAAAAAAAAAAAAAAAAAAAAAATCGAAGACGCCTGCCTACTACAGCTGAAGAGGACTACTAGTCTGTGGCTCTTTCTAGAAGCCAAATGCTTAATTGGAATCACCATCAAAAAGAGTTGGTAACAACTGTATCAGTAAGTTTCTCTCTAACTTCCAGTTGACACAGCTGTCAAACACCTTTCCTGAATACATAGAATCATAAAACGGGTTAGGTTGGAAAGGACCTTAAAGATCATCTAGTTCCAACCCCCCTGCCATAGACAGGGACACCTCCCACTAGACCAGGTTGCCCAAGGTCACGTCCAGCCTGGCCTTGAACATCTCCAGGGATGGGGCCTCAACAACCTCTTTGGGCCGCTTGGTCCAGTGCCTTACCACCCTTAAAGTAAAATACTTCTTCCTAATGTTTAATCTAGACCTGCCCTCTTCCAGTTTATATCCATTCCCCCTCATCCTGTCACTACATGCCCTAGTAAAAAGTCCTTCCCCAGCTCTCCTGTAGGCCCCCTTTAGGTACTGGAAGGCTGCAATAAGATCTCCCTGGAGCCTTCTCTTCTCCAGGCTGAACAGCCCCAACTCTCACAGCCTTTCCTCATAGGAGATCTGGACATGCTCCAGCAGGTCCATGTCCTTCCTATGTTGAGGACTCCAAAGCCCGATACAGTACTCCAGGTGGGGTCTCATGAGAGTGGAGTAGAAGGGCAGAATCACCTCCCTTGACCTGCTGGCCACATACATTCTTGTTTTCAAGCTACAGGACGAAGATATGGATTCCAATCAGACAAGTACATAATTTAATTTTGGACAGTCTTGTTAAAACATCCAGAAGTCCATTCAGTAAATAAGAAAATTACTAGAGCAAGCTGCTCATTTAAGTTAAACTTGTAAGCATCATACTTAGCTAAACAAAACATGAGAAACATAATTTGCAAGGAGTTACTGCCAACTTGGTACCTCATACTTCTACCTAACACTTGAGTATTAGTAGCTACAAGCAGACATGGGGATCTAGACCAGTGCAGAAAGAAAACTAAAAGGACCTCATCTAGCCAGCTGAAGGCTGTTTTACTGACAACTGGAAGTTAAGAGCATGTACACAGACCTTCTGGTAGGAACTCTGCAGATTTTGCAGCAATACCTAGTTTCATTTTTCAAGCAAAAGAAACTTTTTTTAAACAAAAGGTATATCAGTATGAAACTGAAGATTCTGTAATATATGAAAGCCTGAGAAATGCTACATAGAAAGTTATAACAAGGATTGCATTATAAAAAACTAAACTCAGAACTTAACTGTCAATTTTCTTTATGTATCATCATATTTTCTTACTATAGGTTTCAAGTGCACAGATGAAAAAACAGTGAGTTACTTTTGAACCAACAAACTTTTCCATGACTGAAACACATCCCAAATTATGTAGCCTACCTCAGCAAAGCAGGTTTTTACAACTCCTGTGTAGCAACTAGCAAAAGACAACTTTGTTGTTGGATGAAGGGAGAGCAACCACAAACGGAGTCCTTGGCACCACCACAGGCTTTCAAGAAAGTCCTATATTTCTTAGTGATAACAGCATTCCAATGCAAACAATCCATTGCCTTCTAAAAACCAAACAGGCAGGCTTGGGGAAGGAAAAAGCAATGATGAAGATAAACTCTTATGCTTTTATCATTAAAAAGAGAGTTTACCAGCATTTTTGAGACCTTTAAATACATTAAGTGATTTCTTTAAAACACTAAGCATGTCCTTCTTCCAGCTTCATGTAACCTCAACCAGTTAGTCCCTAGGTATATTTAATCAGTTTCCATTTTTGGATCGTTTTGTTTTTTTTTCTCCTTCTTCAAACAATGGACAGTAATTAGATACCACACTAGCATTTACAAAATGTTGATTTTGACACTGGAAATGGACCATCTGTTCAAAACAAAGCTAATCACGAGTACCTATCTGAAAAAATATAGAGCTAAACAAAATTAGACATCATGCAAATTGACAGAGAAGACATTGCAGCAGTTACTTTTTAAACTGCCTATTTCACTCACTAATTGTAAACCTGCTGACTACAACTGCTTGTCCTTTGCAGGCTGGGGCACAATTCCTCGAAGCATTAAATATCCAAAGACCTATTAATTAGGAAAATTAAGCACATGCATTTAGTCTGGAATTGAGGGCAATTTGAACGAAATAGTATGAAAAAATAAGGCACCTGCATTCTAACTTGAAGTTCTGGACCAAAACAGTCCAGATCTCTTCCATAAAGTAATGGTAATTTACAGCAATACACAATTATGCCATAACTGAATTCCCTACTTTTTCCACTTGATAAATGCAAGAAAGAATCCCTCATATATAGTAATATACATTGCTTCTGCATTAAGAGTTCAGGGGAAAAATAAGGAATTCTTTCTCTTGTATCCCATTAAATACATGTTTTTTAAATAGCATAAGAACTATGCGCTTAACTATTCCTTAGTTTTATTTCTAAATAGCTCAAATACAATACAGACCATACTTGCCCAATAACCTATTTGAAAGCAAATTTATTTTCAATTAAAGCAGCAAGATTTGTTGTGAGTATTGTTAGCTAGAAAGACGTAAGTTACTGTTCCAAGTCCCTAGATTTAACTATATTACATCCAGCAATCACAAATAAAGAATAAAAGCAGTAATACAGGAAAATTTTCATGGTACAGTTTCTACATTTCTTCAAAATTAAGATCAATTTGACATAGAATAAAAATCTCATGTGAACACAGAGTAAGATGTAGCAGTCTCTTTAGTGCCAGAACAGCCTGTTCAGGCCATGAATGCTAACCCTAGTGGAAATGCATTTAATACTCCATTACTTACACTAACGATTAGACTTCTATGATTATAAGCTACTGAAGTTTCTTTAAAACTTTGTGGAGGAGGGAGCCAATGGATAGTTTGAAATTAAAAGGAATGAAGTAGAACACAAAATACAAACATCTTTACCTCAACAATTCAATACATATTGCACCCATATTTCAAATACTCTGCACAGTACCAGTCCTCCCATTTCCAAAAGGACATAGCAAACTAGAAAAGATACTGAAAGGGAAACAAAACCAATCAACAATTTTTTTAGGGAGACCTTGCACAGACTGGCTGCACCTCCCTTTCCTGTCTGCGGGATGTCTGAATGCTTTGCCCCCTTCTCAACCACTCTCAGGTGTCCTGGTTTGAGGTAAAACAGAACCAATTTTCTCTTCAGTAATTTTACTTTTTAGCTAAGCCTCTTTTAACTACTGAAATTAACAGCATATTGTGCAAAAACTGTTCACTCTCAGAGTGATAAGACCTATGTTTATAGTTGATACCAAGCAACGGTATACATAGGGTCTCATCGCTATAACAACAGAGGTCAGCTAACTTTTGTTGTTATTTGCCCCCTTGGCGGGCTGGAAGCAGAAAAGGGTAGAGGGCTCCCATGTGCGGAGAGAAGCAGACAGGACAGGTGACTCAAAACTCACCAACAGCGTACTCCATCCCGTCTGCCTCACACACAGTATGAAAGCTGAGTGATCAATGGGTCAGCCCTCTTTCTTCAATGGCCAGCATCCAAGGAGGACTCTGTCCCTTTGTCTGCCTTTGACACCAATCCTGAATCCAGAACTGGAACTCTAGTTCCTGTCCATCACTGAGTCCAGTCTGGGACTTCCCCTGTGACATGACTGTCATCCTGGAAACTTGATATGGTTTTGTATATATTTCATTATTATTTTATTAATATTTTCACTAAAGTAGTTTAGTTCCTTCTAAACTCGTAAGTCTCTCTCTCCCTCCTCTCCTTGAAGAGAAAGGTAGGGGAGAGCATCTGTCATTCACCTCAGTGGCCGGTCTCGCCCAAACCATGACAGGCACAGGGGGCTGCGCTACTTGCAGGGAGCCAGGTTGGCAGGGTGGGATGTCACTGAGGACCCCTGACCCTCCTGCAACACTGTTGGCACCATCTTGTCCAGGGGACCCCAGGCACAGGATGAGGAGAGGGCTGGAGCCCAGGGACTGGAAGGGCAGTCCCTGTGCCCAAGGGGCAGCAGAATGGCACAGGGGAACAATCTCCCTGGAAAAGGCACCCTCCAACCCTCCCCCTTTTCCCTCATGAGAGTATCTTTCAGGCCACAGCTGTACCAACTCCCAGACAGCCGTATTTGGCCACATGCATCACCATGACACTGGTCCTCCTGATGTCACAAGCCACCTCACTGCCTTTTGGTTTTGGCCCTAGAAATACAGGGAACCCAGAAGCTTGCACACAACTCGCTGAGCTTTGAGGCCCTTGAATTCCAAGGATAATTGGAAGTAAGAGGTCCCATAACAGCAAGGTAAGTGGTTGCCCACGTTTGCATGGAAAGGCAGATGGATGGTTGCAGGAGACAGAGGAAAACGAGGCGGCATCAGAGGAGGGGCACTGTCAGCCACATGGTGGTGATGGCCATTGCTCATGTGGCTGATGGCATGGAGCCCATGGAGATGGGTCCACCCAAAGATCAAGATGAACCAGTGGAAGTGGATCCACCTCTAGCATGGCTCCCTTGGCACCACTACACCACAACAAGGCTCCCCTCCATGACACCATCACCAGCATCACAGGAGCTCCTGGCCAGCACCCTACCATCAGCCCAGCCTTCACACCTGGTATTAGCTGGGAGGCCTAGCCTCTGCACCTGGCTGTTCTGCAGGATTACCCCTTCCATCTCCCATCATTAATAAGTATTTTGTTGATTGCCATGTGTGGCGAGAGCCCTTCTCTCTCCCATCTCCTCTGCCCTGAGCCCCAAGAAAAGGGGATGAAACAACCTGACTTCCACCAGGCTGCTGCACCAGGGCAACAGGAGGCCCCAGAGTGCCACTGAGGTCCCTGGGGCCTGGAGGTGAGGTTTCTTCAGTCTGAGGACTAGAAAGCTGCCCAATTGGTGCAAAGTGGGGAATGAAGAACAGCAACAGATCAAGCAAACAAGTTGTTCTGTTAGAAAAGCAGAAGACTGCAGTTCTGCCAAGAAGAAGTACTGGCCTGCAACATTAAGGTCCCTTCTAGCTGCTTCATTAAGAGTTCTTTTCAAGGTTGGGCAATAAACAATTTAAAGAAACCCAAAACAATAAAACAAGAAAACAACAGTAAAAATGCTTTCCTCCTCTCTTATTCAGTACTTTGGCAACTGCATCTGGACTCCTCTGTCCTCTCCTGCTTTCCCTAGTCCAGGAAAGACACATGCATTGGGTATGGGCCCAGCCCAGGGACTTCGAGATGGTGGGAGGCCAGGGTACACGGTACACAATGGCAGGCTGAGGGAACTGCCTCTAGGGTGGTGAGACACTGGAGCATGTTGCCCAGGGAAGCTGTCGATGCCCCATTCCTGGAAGTGTTCAAGGTCAGGTTGGCTGGGGCTTTGAGCAATCTGGTCTAGTGAAAGATACCTGTCAGCCTCACCTCTGTGCATGGGAAGATCGTGGAACAGATCCTTCTTGAAGGTATGCTAAGGCACATGAAGGACAGAGAGGTGATTAGAGACATCCAGCACGGCTCCACCAAGGACAAGTCTTGCCTGACCCACCTAGTGGACTTCTATGATTGAGTGTCTACATCAGTGGACAAGGGAAGAGCTACAGATGTAATCTACCTGGACTTCTGTAAGGCCTTTGACATGGTCCCTCACACAACCTTCTCTCTAAAATTAGAAAGACATGAACTTGATGGATAGATTGCTCAGTGGATAAGGAACTGGCTGGATGGTTGCACCCAGAGTAGTGGTCAACAGCTCAATGTCCCCCATGGAGATCAGTGATGAGTGATGTTCCTCATGGATCCGTTTTGTACAGTACTAGGACCAGTACTGTTTAGTATCTTCATTGACAACAGATATTTAGATTTAGTGCATCCTGAGCAAAGTTGCAGATGACACTAAGCTGACTGGTGCAGTTGACATACCTGAGGGATAAGATGGCACTTAGAGGGACCTGGACAAGCTCAAGAAGTGGGCCCATGTGAACCTCATGAGATTCAACAAGGCCAAGTGCAAGGTCCTGCACCTGGGTCAGGGCAACCCCCAGTATCAATACAGGCTGGGGAATGAAGGGATTGAGAGCAGCCCTGCCAAGAAGGACTTGGTGGTACTGGTGGATGAAAGGCTGGACATGAGCCAACGAAGTGCACTCGCAGCCCAGAAAGAGAACCAAGTCCTGGGCTGCATCAAAAGAAGCATGGCCAGTAGGTCGAGGGAGGCGATTCTGCCCCTCTACTCCACTCTGGTGAGATCCCATTCGGAGTACTGTGTCCAGCTTTGGAGTCCCCAACATAAGAAGGACATGGACCTGTTGAAGTGGGTTGAGAGGAGGGCCACAAAAATGATCAGAGAGATGGAACACCTCTCCTGTGAGGACAGGCTGAGAGATTTGGGGTTGACCAGCCTGGAGAAGAAAAGGCTCTGGGGAGACCTTATTGAGGCCTTTCATTACTTGAAGGGTGCTCATAAGAGAGATGGCAACAGACATTTTAGTAGGGCCTGTAGCGATAGGACAAGGGGTAATGATTTTAAACTGAAAAAGTGTAGATTCAGACTAAATATAAGGAAGAAACTTTTTGCAGTGAAGGTGGTGAAACACTGGAAGAGGTTGCCCAGAGAGGTGGTAGACGCCCCATCCCTGGAAACATTCAAGGTCGAGTTGGACAGGGCTCTGAGCAACCTGATCTAGTTGAAGATGTCCCTGCTCATTGCAGGGGGGGTTGAACTAGATGACCTTTACAGTCCCTTCCAATCCAAATCATTCTATGATACTATAATCATCGTAGTAAGACCTTACCATCATTAAGTTGTAAGATTCAGGAACTGTGGGGGAGCATTCCTTGTACATAAGCTAGCAACATTTCAGCGTTTTCAACTAATTGCAGGTAAAATTTCACTTGCATACCAAAAACCAAAACAGTGCACCTTCTTCCAAATACCATCAAAAATGCCTGTTTTGGAATACAAGGGAAACACTTCAGCATGTTCATTGACCATTGTACAATTTAAGCTTGTACTACGGATACAATTCCTTCTAGCCATTATACTCGTTTACAGCACACACGCTCCTCAGCTAACTAATATACCTTCAGAGGGTAACTACATACTCTTGAGTGAAATGCAAGCAAAAGACACCATGTGTTAGTCCTTTGCTGACGGGGAGAGGAACACATCAGTAGACTGTATGAAGACACAGTAATTTTCGTAACATCCTCTTGATGAGCTGCTGCCTCTTCCTTGTAATGAGGCAGCAAATTATCTAGTTAGCAGGGGCTTTAACTCCCCTATCAGACAAGGGAAGAGGAAGCCCAATATGGCTCCAGAACAGTTAAGAATTGAGATAGAAGTGAAATCACTTTCACCCTTATTTATGACACTAGGGTCCCTTATTTATGCAAACTAGCTGCACTTCTATCGAGATCAGAACTATAAGTGTATGGGTTTTTACATAATACATAGATTTTATATATACACATGTGTATATACACACACACTTATTATGACTGAATGCCCCAATAATTAATTGTGTAATTCAGCATGCCCAAACAAGTCCAAACTACTTAATGTTTACTCAAAGACACAAATCCCTCAAAATCCAAGGTCATAACCATCCAGCAAAAGTACAAAAACTAGCTGAAATCTGCAGTTTGCAATGGAGTTACAAGAACAATTTTATACCAAGCAACAAGTGTATTCTTGCCAACTCTTACACTCTCTCAAAGCACAGGTTAATAAGTGGTAATAAATATAGATTTTAATTACCTGCAATAGCTACAAATTTGACACTGATCTTCCCTGCCCAAGTAGAAACGATGAATCACTTTCTAGTAACTACACTTCAACAGCCAAACACTTGCACAATTTAAATATTCATTGGTCACAGAATTCAGTTAGATTCTTCATATTTTGAACCCTCCCAATTATCTTCAAAATGGAAATGAAATCTATGTACTGAGAAAAGCAGATGGTTCCACAATATTATAAAAAAGCTAAACAATGCATAGCTACACAGAAGACAATTTTACACTGAAGCATGCATTTTATTACCAAAAATTCAATTGCAGAAGAAAGTATTACCACACCACATTAGCAAAACCTATAGTGCTGAACATCATTCACACCTAATACATGTCAGTTCATGAACACATTTGCTTTGTAACTCTTCCAAAGAATTGGAGGCTGAGCAGATACACCTCCTGGCACGAAATCAAAACACTTTAAAACATGTTCCCTGTAAAACAAACAGAATAACCACAACAGTTTGTCTAGATGACCCTTGATTCTCATTGTAAGACCAAAGCATGGCAGAGAAAGAAGATAGTGCAACAGCAGGTGGGTTAAAAGACCAAGTTAGAAACAGCCACCTAGAAAGTAATCAAAAAAAGCTGCAAGGAAAGGGAAGGAACAGCCACAAAGTCTGAACTGCAGAAGGAAGAGCAGCTTAGAAGGCATTAAGTGTGAACCTACAGAAATCCCATAAGTAAGCCTTTAGTGGAAATCAGGGACATGAAAGACTTAGAGCACTCAGGAACCACTTAAATTTTAAGATACAACTTTACAGATGCAGAAGCTAAATCTACTGCTGTAGGAGAAGTTTAATAGTTTCTTACCTGTTAAACACACAAAAAAAATTAAAAATTAAAAAAACAGAACGATCTGTATTCTCTCAGGCTCCTTGCCCATTACCGGGTATCCTGGCAACAGCAAAAAAAAAAAATCTTTCAATCTACAGTATTAGCAGATTAGCAGGACTGAATTAGGATTGAATTAGATGAAGCAGATTTCTTCCTACAACGACAAAAAAAATATTTCATAATTTAATACTGTTAACAGGTTATACTCAATAGCTCAACAACTTCATGAATACTAAGCATTGCTTTGCAGGGAATAAGACACATGAACTGAAGAAGGAAACAACTCGCTAGGAAGAAGAGTGCAGCATACTCTGAGAATAAACTCAAGAGCAGCTTGTCACCTGAAAGACATTTTTAAGACAACTTTAATTAAACATCCCCCGTTACTTTTGGGAGACAAAGGAAGAAACTTCATTGCCTCAGTGAAACAAAAGTGCTTTTATAATCTGCACTTGACTGTGGAATCTAACACAAATCCAGACTTCTTTTTTTATAAACTATTAGCAATTTCATATGAAGTAACATCTTCAGATATGGACGATGTGAAATACCCATTACTAGAGTCTTTTGCAGCAGTCTTTTCTATCCTCATAACTATTCTCTTGTTATATTAACATCTGATTTATCCACAAATCCCCACAGAAATAAATTATATAAATAAATTCATTAAGAACAAACTCTGCTTTTAATAGTTTAATTCTTTCAGTGTAGAGCAAAATAACATTAAAGAGCTTAATTAGGTATCCACAACTGACTTCAGAGTGACACTTACCTGTCTGTACTTTGGTCAACACCAAATGGTAAGAAAAAGCATCCTATCAATTCACCTTCCCTTTCCACCGGTTACAGAGGACTTTTTGATTTTGCTTTTTAACACAGGTTTCAAACCGGACAAGACTTGTTTCTTTTGGGAACATGGATAATAATGAAAAAAAAAAAGTAGAAGTACTAGCAACTAAGAAGGATAGCAAGGATAGTAGCATGCTTATTAATTCATGTCAGTGACTACCTAGTAATTGGCTGAAAAGCTCTGCTATCAGCATTTGTCACAAATATATCTTCAACTAAAAAACAAAAAAAAACCCAAATCATGCACCTCAAAAGCATTTCAAGTATTCTGCCAAAGAGAAGAATGATTTAGCTTTACACCTTCCATGTTAAAGAAGCTGTGTCTTCAAAGCTGTTTCTTGATCTTTGCAGATGATTTGATAGCCTTTGTCAACCTAAAGATATACACTATAAATAAATTCCTCTTGCACTAAAAGAAAACTCTTGCATTTCAGTTAAACAATCACCCAATAAAAGTGTTTTTTTCTTAGCTTTGTTATGGCTAGTCAGTTCTGTGGCTTGAAATACCACGTTCTTTGTTATCTCCAATAGTCTGGAACCAAACCCCACCACATTTGCATTTTATTCACAACAGCACAAAGACTCCAAGCCTTAAGGTACACAAACACTAAACACAACTTTCTCTAAGGCTATTTTAGTAACCAACATAGACATGAACTGAAGGTCCATGTATTTATTACATTGACCATAATACTTTCAAAGGTCACATGCGTTTTTCATCCTTAGACCTTCAGGTCTAAGTGTCAAGTATATTTGCCAATGCCTTGTGAGTCAAGTGACTAACTAGAGCAGAAAAGCAAGCTAGTTTACTGGACTTAGGTTGCTTTACTGAAGTTTCCTTGGTTATAATTTCTGCATTTCAAATGCACACCTATGTTCAGAAGTAGAGCTTCAAGAAAGGAGAAAGCATCACTTCCTCAATTATGTCATGCGGGAATAAAAGAAGCAGCCTGCTTAGCTTAATGCACTTTCAGAAGAGTTCACAAATTCTTAAGATAACTGTCCACAGAGATTTCAATTGCCTGTAAAACTATCCAAATGAAAACCACTATTATTACTCTCCTTAGAAGGATGTCTTTCTAATATTTCTCTATTCCTCCTTCTGTTTGAAACAAACTTCAGTGTCTAAATACCACTGTTTAGCACCAGAACAGTCAGCTTCTGAATTCAATACAGTAAGATTATATAGGAAAATAAAAACACTAGTGTAATCAAAACTAACAAGATACTAGCAGTGCAAGTATTATAGCACACCCTGGGAAGGGTGTTCCACCAGAAGCCTGCTCTGGTCAATCAGGACTTTTTCAGTCCACCTCAAATCTACAAGAGTAGAAAGTTTGGTTTAAAGAATGACTTCCACTCAGCGGTATAGATCGTTTATTGGCTCTGACTGTTCCTCTCCACAGCACAGATTAAGCCTGCATGGACTACGACATGTCTACTTCCAAAGCTGTTTCCATGCATCTCTGCTGGCCCAAACACTGAAACTAAACAGGTGTCTCTGCTTATAGAAACCAATGCAGCATGTGTGCATCCTGGTAAAAAAGTACAAGAATTGCAAGCTACTGAATAGTGCCGTTCTTACAGTAATTCATTCCATGCATTCGAAATAGTAACTTATATAACCTACTATATCTGAAATAAAGTTGCTATATAAGACTAGGTTTTTGCGATGTAGAAAAACCTCAGTGAAAAATTCCAGTTTCTTTTTGTAGCCCACACACCCCCATCATGGGAGTAATCAGTTTGATAAAACCACTAGCAGAACACCAGCATCTTTTGAGGAATAATAAAGGTGTCTGGATCGCAATTAATAATGGGAACCACAAGCCACTGCATGGTTTACTTCTGTTCCCTCTTTGGGCCATATTGTACTCGGAACAAGTGCAAGTGTTTGTATACAACACTGTGCTTAAGTAAAAAATAGGTATTTCCCACCCTGCCTTTTCCACTGGCTTATTGGCCCAGAGAGATTCCCCAGTGAAGTTACAGTCTAGCAATACAAAACTGTTTAATGTTGATGTTCAAGGCAGAGCACTGTGAAATCATCATTTAAGAATCATTATTGTTCCTTACCACAACTCTCCAGATGTCTGGTGGGAAAAACAAAAATAATGCGTCCTCCTTAGAACACTCAGAACACAAAACTGTTTTCAAAAGGCGAGTACTTTCATATTCTAAATCTTTACACTGAAGTGATGATCAGCTGTGCAATATCATAAGTGCACTAATATATACATGCAAACAGAGTTTAACAAAAGCCATTCAAGCAGCATGTTTAGGAATGACCCTTATTTCAACTGGCAACATTTCCTGTCTTGTTTTCCTCATGATCTTTCAAGACAGGGCTACACCACAGTAATTTACTAAAGTACTTCTAGCATCCATTCCTTCTCTAGCTATCAATATATCCGTCAACAGTTTTCTTGCACTGCAAGAGGAGGTCTCAACTCTCACAAGAAGTGTTACTTTACTAACTAGGAATTACTGAAACAACAATGTTATAATTAATCCAAATAGCTACCGAAAACCACATTAATACTTCTGTGCTATATGCCTGCTCAAGGGATTTGAAGAATAAAGTTTTAAAGAAAGCAAGCCATTTAAAATGCTCACTCAGAACTTAAAGTGGTATTTATAACAGCATTACATGCTATGGCCCTAAAAAGCAATACCCTACTGAGCAGAAACTTACTTACAATTTACTTAAGACCAGAACTTCGGTCTACCATTTTAAGTAATATTTAGGGTTTCATGCAGATTTTCACAAGTCAGTCTTACTTCCCTTCCATGAAGTGAAGCCATTAATGTGGTAAATGGCACAGAAATTAACTTAGTTTGAAGTGCTTGAAAGTCTAGAAACAAAACTCTATCAGTGGTTTAGCTGCAATGAAAAAAAAAAAAAAAAAAAAAGACAACTTTATCTTTTTCCCTCCCCAATTTTCCTTTCTTTATTTTCAATTTCCAGATTGCTTTTAGTTTTGGGGGGGGATGGATTCAACGGCTGTTGCTTGCAGTTTTTCCTGTAATAAAAAAATTGAGATCACTTATCTATAAAACCCCACTTAACAGTAAAACACATGCACCATTTTTACTTGCATTCTGCAGCTTAGTAGTTCCACTATATAATATCAGTTACCAACTCACATTTCCAGAGAAGACTTTAATCTTCACACTAACAATCTCCAATAAATTAAAAAAATATAGACCCTGAGATAATCCATAATCCATCCCTCTCATAAGTACGAGATCAGTACCATAGTTAACAAATTTTGTATTGTATCTATTAATAATTTCATTCTTGGCTGCATGGGACTACAACTTCAACATGGGAGGGGTAAAAAGCAACCTCATTGCATTCTATTCTCGAGCTTTATGGCTAGCCTATTTCTCTGCTGAGTGCAAGTCAAATTTCAGAATTCCCAAGTCTAGAGAAGGGGAAGACTGGACCAGTGTATTCTGAAGAAAATGCTATTGTACAAACATTAACATCATTGCTTTCTGTTATGCCCTAAAAGGAAGCCTGTCTCCTATAATGAAAAAGGTATCAGACACCCACAGGTGTTTCCTATATAACAAAGGATATCAAACAACCTATGGGTTTTTCAGACTTTAAATCTTTTTTCACAAACACCCACGTACATAAGAGATTCAGAATTTTTTCTTTTTGTCTGCCTTCGATATCCCACCTCTACAATTCCAATCTGGGCAACTAAATCCCCTACTCAGTAACTGAAGGGTTAGGGATTAATTTGTATTTATAAATTGCATTTTTAAAGCAGAGCATCCAAGCCAGGTTTGGCTGGTGCTCAGTTCAGCCATGTCAAGGTTTTGGTTTTTTTTTTTGGCTCTCAAAATAAATAATATGAAAGTACAGCAGGAGAGCACACTGGACCAGACAGCCACAGACAAAGAAAAGTACGTGCCCATCTATAACTGAAATCATATATTGATATAAGACAATGGCACCTGGCACAATTAGTGAGAAATGGAAGCAATCAAACATTTACAATGGCTTGAGAAAGTAGAGTTAAGTCCAGTCTCTCAGTGAAATTTTAAGGTTTTGGATTATAACTGATTCCAGAAGAGAGTCTTAGCCCAAAAAAGAATAAAGTTACAGAATTTCAAACAGCTTTCATGATTAGATGGCAAAGTAGATCCCTTTTAAGTGAGGACAGACATCCCATAACACCACTGGTAAAGCAACAGAAAAGACTCAGTAATCTCAAAAGGAAATGTAAAGTTTTTACAAGTATGTAACACTTAAAATTAAGCACTGAATGCTACTGTCCACCCACAGCCACAACAGCAACTATCTTTTCTTACAACCTGCAGAACTTGACAAGTTGTGCAGTGGTCTTACACCATCTTTCATCAACTACTGGCTTTCTATCTGCCTTGCCTTTAAATCCTCCTCCATTTCCCTTCTTTGAAGCACCACTTGTTAAAACAAAAACAGCACACTAATCACTACAGTAAAGGCAAGCAGCAAAGACATTTTTTTATGTTGACCATTAAGAAATGCAGACCTCTCACTAATGTTATCGTTACCACCTCCTTTATCAGACAACTTTAATCTAAATACAATGTTCAGCATACAATATCTTTTTGCCATTAAATGTGGCTTGAAGCTACAACATAGAGCCCAGCATCAAGTACACACATAGAAGGATACTTTGATGAATGTTTGTCACAGCCAAAAAGGAAGAACTGACTACTTCACAGCCAGTTAATTTTAACTTCTACAGCTGTCACTCACAGGCAGGAAAAAAACACCAAAATTCTATTAGCCCTCAGAATTGCCATGAACAGTGACAAATTCTTCCTTCATAACAGCCAGAAAGAACACAGAAAGATAAACATGTAGTATGGGAATACCACCTCTATGCTGTTGCAATTTTCAAATGGACTTCCATTTGGAATGTGTGCTGACCAAAATCAACATCAAATGGAAGTTGATTTCCTGTAGATGCAAGCCACTTAGAACATCTGCAGGACACCCACCTACCCAGAAGTGGGTCTGTTCCTGCCACCACTACAGCTTTGTTTTTGCAGTCTTTAGACGTTCCATCCTTTTTCAAGATCTTTGGTGACAGCAGCTAAACTTCTCAAACAAATATATTCCACTACTTACTATTTTCTAAAAGAGTTAACTTCCAAAGATACTTGGATATCTGGCAAGTCTGTCAAGGCAGTAACAGAAGAAATAACATGAATTACTGTAGTTCAAACCAGTCCTAAAGTTGCCAGCAGAGCTCTTTAGATTGGAGACTGGTCAAAGCAGTACACGGTAAGTAAGAACAGAATATGAAGACAGCCCTACGTCTACTTTAAAGGTAAAGTTACAGGAAGAAGAGTTTTTCCACCAGGAACTTACCTATGATTTTTGCCTTACTGTAACTCTTAGTGTAAAAAAAAAAAACAACAAAACACAAGACTTGGTTTCCACTATATTTACACAAAATAAAAACAAATAGCATTGTATTTTTACAGTGAGAAACGCTAACTGTATAACCACTCTGGTACAAAGATGCAAAAATACACTCTATGGAGGCAGCAGCTAATACTCCTTTCACAATGCAAGCAGCACTGAAGTAGTATCAATTTGTAACAAGCTAAGTCTTTAGAAATGTCTATTACTCCCTTGTCTTCTGCTCCAACTCAACCACTCCAACCAGTTACAGTATAATGGAAAAAAAGAAAAGACGTAGTCACATCTGTACTAGCACTGCCTATAGCCACTGTATAAAGCACTACTTGAAATCTTATTAACTTGGTTTTGATTAATCTATCAATTACGGCACTACTACAAGTGAGAAATGTGCATCAGCTAACTAGGTACTAGGGTCTCATGCTTCACTCTTCTAGAGGACCATAACGTACATTTACAGAAAGCATCCTTCTCTCTATTACTAGTTTGGGAAATAATGAAATTCACTCCAAAAACCTCTAGTAGAAGTTAAATTTGCACAACAGAATCTTACTTTGTATACTCAGATCTTGTTAGAAATTCTACCTACGGTCATTGAAGATGACAACTATGCCATTGCATACCAGGGACAAAAGCAGCCTAGGATTCACTTGATACATAGTAACAATGAGAATGTTTTTAGTACTGGAATCGCTGTATTCTAGAACTTATTAAAATAACTCAGAAACAATTCACTAGTTTTTACCATTAAAAAATAAAAATTGAAGTCTCCATCCTCAATCCCAACCAAGTTTTGTTACCAAACTGGCCCCTTCCCAAGACTTGCTTGGTCATCATAAAAAGGCTTGAGTTTTCCTCATGTTTGAAACTATCTTTTGGCACAACTGACAAGAGCTGGCCTAGTGCTTGTTTTCCAGAAGACGCAGTACACACAGGATGGAGGCCACTTACTTGGTCTCCTTGCAAATGCACAACTTAGACCATGTTTGGAATCATCAGATGCTTAGAATCATCTCTTTCAAAAGGGAAGAGGAATGTTCTTGAAACTTCCTTCAAGAAAACTAACCCTCAAATTTCACTACAGGGCAGTTTCTGCTTGTGCATATGTACATTTTTTTTTTTTAGTTCCGCCTCCCTTCACATTTTAACCAAATGCTCACTACCAATTTCATAGGTGCTCTTAGCCATTTTGCCAGTGTGCCTAACAACATATACCACCACTCCAGAAGAGTGTATTACAGCTTCACAGTTCCATACAGTTGCACTCTGAGATCCTTTTGGTATTCTTTCCCATTGCTGGCATGCAACACATTCCATAGATTCTGTCCCTAAGCATTCCAAGCTTAAGTCCCAGGGAAGAGGAAAAGATACATCCATTTAACAGGCTTAGGGGATGACCATACAGAATAACAGCAAAAAGAAAGAACAGTCAAAAGTGTTAGGTAGAAACTTTTTCACCCACTCCAAGTCACATATATCACTTCAAATATGCTTCATGGCACTTCATGGAAATAAACAAAGGTCACAAAAAGAGTCTTGTATTTTACAGTAACGGATTTTTTTTCCCCAGTATTGTGTGAAGAACTATTCCATAAACATGGAAGCTGTTAACAGCTTACACCAAATGTCTTACCAATCCTACTAACTCAGTCTATCCCATTTCCTGACAAGTGTCCCAAGCTAGCTATAGAGCTGCATATAATATCTAAGAGTAGAAAAATATTTTACTTGCATTGCTTAGTAGCATATGGTTTCTAAAACAGATGCTGGCCCCCGACACATCACAAAAACAATTAAACATATTATACAAAGATTTCAACATTATGTTCATATTCTCTATGCATTTTCTGATTGATCTTTCAGGCTTGCCTCCCACCTCGAAAAATATCAGGATCAAATATGATCACTAAATAGTTTCCTGAGTTCTTTAAGAAATAATATCTTGCCTGTCTCATCTTATTTTGTTAAGTTGGAGGAAGAGAGCATTTATCTCTACTTGTTTTATTATTGTGGAAAGTCTGCCAAAAACAATGGCTCCGCATCTTGCTCTTAGGTAATCCAATCAGATAGCTAGGCTTCTAGAATTTGGGTGTGTTACCTACTTTGAGATAACACTCCTTAAGGTGGCATATGAAATAACAGAGTACGAAGCAATCTTAAGGGTCACAGATGAAGGTGTTACTATGAGAGCCAAACCTAGATGGCAGACAATATGCTTAAGACATTCTACCTTACTACAGAAAGAGATCACTATGCTTATACTAGTGCCTCTTCTGCCCAAGCAGAAAAAGCCATGGTTTCCTTCATAACTTCCAAAGGCCATAAATTAACCCAGTTATATATGAGATGTGAATATACATGCCTCCTACCTACAAAGGGGTGAAGTATGCTGGAATACTGAAGCTAGAAAATGTCTTACTTCAATATACTGATACAGAGTAATCTTAACTAACTGCAGAATTAAGTAAATACTTCAAGGCTCTTTAAGCATTTGGACAAAAGAGGACATCAACACACAGAAAGGAGAGTGGACCAGACAATTCTTCAATGTATTTCTCTCTTCTGACTGTTTCAGTCCCATACTGGTTATTTTCGAGTCAGCTCTTTAGCGCTTCATAGTACATGCATTTCAAGCTTAAGGTGAGCAGAGAAGCAAAGCTGTTGAGCCATAAAAATAGAGGTCATTCTCCAACGATCTGTTAATATTAAAACTACATACATAATCTTCTCCTTTAAGACTGTTAACTTCAGATTCCATTCTATTAATTCACTTGACTTTCACTCTTAGAACATTATCTGATCCTCTGATTGCAACAGTATCACCTCTGTTAAGTGCAAGATAGAAGGACTTTGAAGGAAAGTCACATTTTCTCAGTTAGCATCTTTAATTCCATAAGGGAATAATTATGGCTAGTTGATTTATATTTAAAAGAATCTCAAAATATTAGTCACAGCAGTTTACATATAAATCCAACTTGCTTGCAAAGAAGTTATAATGCACTGCCCTACTTAAAAACATTCCTGTTAAACAAGCCGCTTTTCCTGAATTTCTAAACTACAACTTTCACTTTAACTCAGTGTCTTCCTTAAGTCCATTGTAAACAGACCTCTCCAGTAGTTCTTCTGGCCAAAATAAAATTTTGTATTGCTGAAAAATAAATTCCTTTAGTAACTCAGAAAGCACAGGATTCAATACCGCATATGCATTCTGCTTTTCACACAGAAAACAAATAAGTAGTATCACCTATGTTCAAGCTATACTGTAGACTGAGGCAACAAATCACTTAAATAAATCTACTTAAGTACTTAGAACTACAAACTGTCAAGAAAAAAAAACATGCAGACTGGATATCACATTTGTGTTATGTCTCATTAACATGTTCTATACTGAAAGATAATTCTATAGTGTTCTTTTATATTTGTATAATAAAGACTCTGGCAAGCTACAGTTAGTTCATGTCTCACTACTGAAAACATAAATAACACAGAGCTAAGTAATCACAGAATGTTACTAGAATGTACGTTGTACTGAAAATACACATTGCAGTTCAAATAACTGCAGTAAGCTCTTTGGAACACTGGAACAGAGACACTTCCCATCTTTCAGCACTCCAGGGAAAAAAAAAAAAAGCACACCTGTATTTCCATAGTTCACAAGCTACTTTATAATACCTAGAAATTTTAAGCCAGCTTAATATTCATCAATTAACACCAACAAAAAAAAAAAAAACAGCCTTCCACTGAAGACCTATTTTATTTTAGACCTATTCATTTTTAAGTTGTCAACATCTCACAAGGAACACTTCCTAAAGCTAACCACCCACTCGTAACTTTTCTGTTTTCTTCCACTCAGAAGACTTTTTTAAAATAGCAACACACCTACTCAAAGTATTCTACAGTTCCAACCTAAACATTAGCCTCAATTGCATATGTCACACAAAACTATAACACTAATTCCCCCTTACACTTCGAGAAGTTCTTGGTGACTAAAGCAAAACAAAACCAAAAGAACTGGCAGATTCAAATTCAGATAATGCCAAATGTATTTAACAGAAGTTAAAGCTTACCCAAACACTGCTACTCTCTTAAAAAATCTAACTGAAAGAAGCTGCCTTGTTCAAAACAAAACAAAACCCCTACAAACAACCCACCAAAAAAAAAAAAACCAGGGGGGGAGAAAGGGGGAAGGGGAGGGCAGCGTCCTCACAGGAATAACGAGGCACTAATTTTAAAGAAGGAAAGTGAATGCCAAGTCAGCCATCAGCAAGTGGCTTATCTGTTTTATTATCCGAAAAACACTAGTGAAGCCAGAACAAAGTTCTGTAAGCTACGGCAACAGCACAAGTGACTGCCGAGGGAGGGAGTAGTGCAGACAGCTTCCCCCGTTCCAACAAAACACTTCACCCAGTGCAGAGCTCCTCCGATCTACCGGGGAACAATGCACCGCCCACCATACTCAACCGTGCCACGACCCGCTCCGCGCCGCCCCAGGCCGCCAACACTCCACGACCAAAAGCTGCCCTGGA
>NW_009649309.1:1766866-1786694 GCF_000708025.1 Charadrius vociferus | reverse complement strand
GGGTGCATCCCGCTTCCCACCTTCCCGACTTAGCAACAAGGAAACGTCATCCTGATAGGCGTTTCCCTTGCCAAATAGAAAGGGCAGCTTTCTTTTAAAAATAAACCTTCTCCGCCCAATCCGGAGCTGAGGCGCTCAAACCCGGCAGGAGGCCACAGAGGGAGGGGTGGGCGGCTGTGGTGGCGATCTCCCCGTAGCCTTATCCTCTATGCCTCGCCATTGGCTAGCGCGCGGAGCCACGCCCCTCAGGGCACTGCGCGGGCCCCGAACCGCCTGACAACAGGTCTCTCGCGCACGCGGAGGGCGTGCGATGTGGCAGCTTCCGTGGCGGCGCCGGGGGGATGAGAGAGAGAGATGGGGGCTGGGGGAGGATACCGGTGAGGAGGGGAATTGGCTCAAATGGTAGAGCATCCGTTTATCATGGGAGAGGTAGTGGGATCGATGCTGGCCTTTGCTATGATTTTTTCTTTTTCTGAGCCTCTATGTGGGCGACTGTGGGAGCTCCAACTCCGCCTAAGAACTGGCAGTATATTTTAACCAAAGTGCACCAGAATAAATGTGTGTGAAAACCAGGGTAGGTCCTGGGCCCTGGCCCTGGCACCCCTCCCTGCATGTGGCCTGCAGTAGTGCTGGCTTTGGTGGCAGCTTCACAATCCCACTTGGCCAAACCCTGCTGGCAAGGACCTCTGCTTGAAAGCTCGAGAGACAAACAACTGAACAGGCAGCCTTGTGTGCTGCACAACTGGCAAGAAAATACCTATGTTGGGGTGTTTCGTGCCATATGTCTTAGGGGCACAAACACATTTTGCCAGCCAGGATGCCTGTGGACTTCCCTCACAAAGCCTCCTGAATTACCTTTGCCCAAAATGGCAGTCACCCCTCTGGGCAGCCCTCCAGGTTTCAAAATGTCACTGACAGGATGACATCCCCATCCCCAGAGGAGACCACCTGCCTGTGGTCAACAGTGCTTCGCCTGTGGGCAGTAGAGCTTGGCTGGCTTCAACAGGTTTTGACTGGTTTTGGTGGATTTTTGCCTGCTATCAATGGGGTTTTCTCTGTTTTCAATGTGGTTTTGAGTGGCTTCTATTAGTTTCCACTGCACGTGGCTCTTGAATGATGGGGGGGATGCTGATTGGAGGTGACACTAGCAAGGCAGGGGGTGCCAAAAATGTCTAGTTGCACCCTGGGTCAGCACTACTGGCCTGGTCGCCACCTACAACTATTTTTGGTCCCCCCCTGCCCAAACCCACCTCAGTTTCCCTGGGACGGAAGGTGCAGCTGAAGGAGGCTCTGCTGAGCCTAAGTTACCATGCCTGACCCAGCATGGCAGTTCTTCCCTTTACATTTCGTGTGTTTGGTGTTTTGTTGGTTTGGTTTGGTTTTTTTTTTCAAAAAAATTATGGTTAGCAATGATGTTTATGTGTATAAAATGTCTGCCGACCTGTGAAGGAAGGTGCATGGAGGGGCCACCATGCAGAGGGCAGAGTCACCTCCTAGAGCAAAGGGAGAAGCTTGTCTGCAAGTCCCAGCTTCCGCACCTCCTGTCTTCTCCATGTCTCTTCCCAATATAGTAACAGAGCCAGGAAAGCCTGTTATCTTTATCAATTGACATCATGGACTTGTAAAACACTCCCTTTCTCAGAGGCTTGCTGCATCAGGGCACTGCAGCACCATGACAGCATGGCCTTAGCGGCTCTTCATCAATGTGGGTAAGCAGGTAGCTGAAGGGGTTACGGTGCTGTCCGGGCTCTCCAAAGCTCATTTTCTATCATGCTAGCATTTGTCTTGCCCTGAGGGTAGCATGTGCTTTCTGTGAATGGTGGCAGAGAGCTCTGTTTTATAATGATTAAGTGTGAATCATGCGTGAGGTAATTTTTTTATATTTGTTCTGATAGTTACTGGTCATAATATGTTTAAGAAGAGAAACAGGTATGCTATGGTTAAGGCAAGGAGTTATTTATTTATTTATAATGGGGGAAGAAAAACCAGATAGTTTAGTGATAGGGTGGTTCTTGTGGGCACCTCACAGAGCACATGAAAACTGAAGGGTAGCACAGATTATTGTGTTAATTTCATATACCAAAAGAAAGGCAACAAAACACATTTCTTTGATTTCATTATGAATCAGCAGTCTAAGATAAAGCAACTCCACTTTGAATAATGTATCTTCACATATTTCACGTGCTCATCTGACATACAAAGTTAAGATCAGTACAGCTGTACTTACTGCAAATCAATGACCAACTCAGCAGATCTGCTCCCATTGAAACAAAATTATCGATATTACAAAGAGACATAAATATTGAGGGTGCTGCTGCAGAAAGCAGCGTCTCTTTCAGGAGAGAAACAGTGAGTCAAGCTAGAAATGGGCTCAAATTTTGGGCTGCAAGAGTAGGGAGCCTGTCTCTACATAGAACATCTTCAAGTTGTTTTGTGGGCAAAGGGAAGATGTCATAGGTAAAGCTGTGTGCTTACCTTTCTGTGTGTACCTCCTTTTCAGAGTAAGGACTGAATTTTGCCTGCAGATCAGAGGGACTCCACATCTTCCACTTCACACTGGTATTGTGTTCAGGAACTTTAAAGTAGGATATAGGCTGCTTGGGGTTCCTCTGCTTTTTTATCATTTTAAATACAGAAAAATAGGTTAAGATGCTTGCTTCTAAAGAAAAGGTAGCCATCAGATTTAAAATAGCTGCAAACAGCCTAACATGTCCTGGCCTTTGTGCTTTGTCCAGGCACTCACACAGCAGAAACTCTTGCCAGCTACTCGGGTGCTTGGTTTCATAATGCCCATTGTATAAAGGCCTGTGCACAGTGTCAGCTTTCTTTTTATTCCTACATCTTTCCTACCAGTTGACCAAGCTTTGGCTCCTGTGCTTTCTGTAGGCATTACTGGTAATCCCAAAGATTGAGTCATTGCATGCTTTACACTCCTAAGAGCCATCCTTGCTCACGTTACCCTTCAGCATGTGATGGCACATCCTTATTTCACAAAACCTCTGTGAACAGAAGCCCTCCGTAAGATGTGGGCCCAGTGGGTTGTTTCCATTAGAAAGAGATTGTTGTCATCAGACACATGATCATCTCCTTCTGCCTAAATAAGTTAGTAGAGCCACAGCAGTTATGGATGCACGTGATCTTAATGTGTTGCAAACACATGCAGCACTATGAAATATATTTGGTGGTCCACAGAGTTATGTAGTTAGGTCTCTAAGTGTAGAGCCTGTTTTTGTTTTCTGTTTCATGCAATCAGATTTATTTAGTAAAATATACAAAAATGTTTATCCTCGAAACAATCAACATGAAATGGGACATTGTTTCCATTTTCATTATTTCAGCTAGTGCTCAGTCCAGAAAGCTCTCTAGACTATATTTGTTCCACATTTATTTTAGCTGTCTCGTTTTTCTTTTCTTTCACTGTATCTGGTTTTTGTTTTGTTTTGTTTTGTTTATGTCATGACACTTGCATGTTCTAGTAGTGAGTACCAGCACTGACTACAGCAAATGGGGATTTCACAATATAAAGTGTATAGAGGCAGTTCTGGTTGTATTGTCAGTTGCCAATGACAGTCTGTAGGAAAGACATTGTGCTGGAAACTGTGAGCAGGGAGATAATAGGAAAGAATGGTCTATGGTTTTAAATAATGAATAAAGGAGAGTACAGTGTTAAATGGCATTCTCAGGACAAGCAACTAGGTTGTTAAAGGGATGATGAGGTTATAACCTTTAGCAAGCACCAGAGGTGGCATCTTGAGAGAGGATTAATAGTTTTAGTATAGACCAGCTACTCCAGTAAAATGGTTAACTACCTAGTATAGTGTCCGTAAGCATAAAGCTTGTCTTCACAACAAAGTAGTGTTAAACTCTGCTGTTGTTGACACATCCTATATCCTGAACAAATGTGCCCTGCGGGATAGATAGGGCTAGATTTCAACTCAGAAGGGGCAGGATGATGTTGGCACTGGCACATGTCTGATTTTCAAGGGCTTTGTCACTGCCATCTCAATTCTGGAAAAGTTTGGGACATCACAGGAACTGGTTTTGTCTTATAAAGTTCCTGTCAATATATTTCTAAATCTTGATTTTGTGTAACTATTTTTTAAAACTACAACTGTCCAGGTGGTACTACCATTACCATATAAGTTGGTAATAGTAGGGTGCTGCTGCCTCAGGGTAGAAACACTTCATGTCTACAAGGAGGATCTCAAAGTGCTAGGTTATGTGGCTTGCCTGACGTAACACAGTAAGTTGAACCAGAGGCAAAATACTGAAATCCCATTCCTTTATCCCTGGGACTTGTGTGCAAATCTGAAGACCTCCACAGCATTCCTATACCTGTGATTACAGCCAAATCAGAATAAATCCTAGCCTGCTTTGGGTGGCTGTAATTGTTAGTTGCTGGCAGGGAAACTCTGAGAACTTACAGGCATGATCTGTGACCTGAAGCTTGACAGTATTTTATTAAATGGTTTGTTGCTAGTATTGCAAATGTCAGTATCTTAACTCAGTGATGGCTGCTGCCTGGGGCACTTCCAGAGGCAGCCACTTCTGGTGTATTCCTCTAATCATTTGAGTCAGCCACTTCCTCAACATAAAGTGGTATGCAAATAAGAAAAAGTATCAGCCTGCTCAGTCACCATCACCTCGTCAACTAATGCTGAGCATGTTTCGTCACTGTGCACCGTTAACCCCTCAGCCATAACTGCTACCACCTCCTGAAGCTGGTGGGGGCTCATGGACCCCACTGCACAGATGCCAGGGGGAGCATTTACTAGGGGCTGCTGTGACTCAGCAGCTCTGCCACACCTTGGAGAACAAGCTTGTCTTCCCAAGCAGTGGCATAGCCTGCCAAGCCAGCTCATCCTGTGGCTCTGCAATCGATAGATGTGACATCATAGGAGGGAAGGTAGGATTCTACCCTTTCAGCAACATTTCACCCCAAGCTGCTGCTGCTGCATAGCCATAATGTCAGACCATGAGCATGTGGGGTGTGTTTCTGCTTCAGCTGTGCAAGGACGACCATGGTCCTGTCCCTACCAATGTGTTGTCTTCCCTTTGCCCCCCCAGGACAGGAGGGGACCCTATGAAGAGTTGTTTCCAGTTTGTCCAGCTCACAGACTTGGGTTTCCCCACAGGTGCAGGGAAGCACCTGTGCCTCCAAGGCAGTGGGAGCACCTGTGTACAGGTCTGGAGCTGAACCTCCCCACTGGCGACACCTGGCCATTTGATCACCTCAGGCATAAAATGAAGCAATAGTCTAAACTGGTTTTAATCTGATTGTAGTTAACTCTTCCAAGCACTGACAAGTTACACTTACGAAACAAACCTAGAAAGAGTGGAACAATTGGGTGCCTTGCACCAAAGAGTTAACAGCTGTGTTAACACTAAATGAATATTTGTAGAATAAGATCAGCTGAGACACAAACACCTCTGATTTAACCATAGCCCTTACAACATCCTTTATCCCCTTCATAGTCCAGGAGAGAATAAAGCCCTTTAACAAATTTTAATGATTTAATGTTTAGCCCAACATCTTATTAAAATTGTGAAAACTAAGTAGTTTTAAGAAGAGGGAAGGAGCATTTCTGAACAATGACTTCATGGTTGTGCTCCCAAGAGTGAATGTGGATGTTTGGCTGTACCAAACCCACAAATTAATCCATTTATTTGAAACAAAATGTTCAAATTCAGTTTTCTAATCTCATTCCCAGCACTGATCCTATTAACATTTCTAAGGCAAAGTTGCTCTGGAGTAGGATGGGACCTCCATACCTACTGTGTCCCTGCTGGACAGAGCATAAGCATGGAGGGAAGCTTTGGCACCAACCCATTTGATTTTCACCTGAGCCTTGTGTGCTTATGGCAAGGCTGGTGGTCCTCCTCTCTCCTCACATATTTTCTCCCACCTGCCCAGCACTCCCAGCACTAGCAATCATGGCATGTCACCTGGGAACAAAAATCAAACAGAATTTGTCAGCTTTGGTGATCTATGAGCAAAGCAGCACGGCATGGGCACAACATACAGATTGATGGGCTGTGTGAGCCTGCTGGATGGCCAGAGGAGTGGGGACAGCTGTCCTGGCTAACAAACCCCATCCCTCTGGGCAGGATGGTTCTTGCATTTTTTCAGAGGATGTTGGAGGCTGGCAAGGTGTGCCAGTGATATGGGCAAAGCACAGAGCAAATCCCTAATAAACTCAACTGGGCTCACTAGCATGAGCTATGTGCTGCTCCTGCTGGAGGAGGTGGTGTTCTGAGGGTAGGAAAGGTCAGTTTTAGGGAGCAAGGGAGCAGCAGTGAGGACATTCCTGAGGGGATGAGCCCTAATTATAAAGACATTGGTAAGGTGTGTGGAGGGAAGCTAAAAAGGAAATAACCTACAGGAGTTATTGGTTCCTTACGTCTGGGATGTGACTGGACAAGGTTGTTGCTTGCATGAGGTTAGTAGGAATGTGTGCCCTCTCTCTGGGAGGCTGTGCAAACAGAAAAGTTGGAAATTGCTGAAGGACTACTGAAGTTGGCGGCTGAGATTTATTGAGAGGATAAGTGAGTATGAGGCAGATTCTGGTATAGGCTCCAAATGCTGTGAATTCCTCACGAGGAATTCATTGCACATGGGGGTGGGGAAACTTGAACTTTTTCATAGATGAGCAGCACACAGGGAAGTAGAAGGTGCTGGCCTTCTCTCCCAAAGAAGCATGGCAGTAAGCAAGGCGGTTGCTTTGGCAGGAAAGAGGAAAGAGATTCACAAGTATATCAAGAGAAACATATCCCTGTTTTAGCATCAAAGTCTTTCAGTGAGCCCTGTAGGAGAGAGAAGATTGCCTTGAAAGGAAGCAAATAAAAAGTGTATTAACTGTGATGAATACAGGAAAAACTACTGAACTCTATAACAGGACTGTGTCTTCATAGAGACAAGAAACCCCTGTACTGGGAGCTAAAGGGCTGTTCAAGCTTGTGTTTGCCCCACTTCTCCAACTGCACTCAGATAGGCAACAATTGAATTGGCATTGATAAAAGCCTGCAAGTATCAGCATGTCTTATTCACCTGTAGAAAATCCTCAGAGGACTGGAGACCATGATGTCGTTTACTGTTAAGTTTAAGGGTTACACGATGTGCTAGGAACAGTGAATTTGTAGTAAAAAGCTGTGAGGAATCTTCTGTCATTTTGACTCTGTCCTATTGCCACAGGTGTAGTATATGGTCCTTTTAAATGGTTTGAGCTCTCTGAGATATCTTTGTGTTTCCATACTGTGTTATGTGCACATATGTATACGAGGTCTTTCTTGCATGTATTGCACAACTACGAAACATGGTTATTTAGCTGAGTTCCTCTTATCACCTCTTCCCATGCGTTTTCTAAAAGAGCAGAGGAAACAATGATGGGCAGAGTATGGTCAAAAGCTGTTTGTGCAGCACAAGACAACTTGACATAGTTTGCTGGAGACCCCTTGTACCTTATTACGTGGTAAAATGGGTGCAAAATGGAAGCCTGATGATCCTGAACATTGCTCCCTGGTGCTACCACCAACTTCATGTGTATGTCAGGGTGGTTTCCTTTGAGCAATGACCTGTGGGGTTTTTTGTCTGGTTAAAAGGGTTATATATTTACAGTTTATCTCCCATTGAAACATAACCCTGTTTATTAGAAATCATGGGGAACAGGGGAAGACCTGGTGACATCACTTATTAACATCAGAACCAAATTGTGCTCTAATAATAAAACAGGTTGTACCGTAAACAGAAGAAATAATGAAGTATAGTTTCCAACAAACATTTGAGGCTAAAACCCAAGTCTAGGGATAAAGGTGAACAGAACTTAATTAAATATCCATTACACAATTTACAGACAAAATACACTTGCAGCACCCAGAGCAGACACAGAGAAGTTGCCTTCAATGACTGGACTACAGCAGTGTTCATCTTTCTCTGGTCCTACTGGCCTGACAAGAGGTTGCAGAACATACCCACCCCAGGACAGCTTGTAAACTGGTGGTTATAGGCACACTTGGGAGCTGCAGGTTGAAATTCCCATGGGCAAAGGAGAGAATGGGAGCTTGTTATCCTGCAGCCTCATTAACTGGGCTAAGCCCTAGACTGTTGTATATAAGGAGCACTGGTATTCATTTCTTTTCCCTCTGGCTGTGCTTCAAAAGAAAATATAGCTAAGGACTGTGAGGATACTGAGAGTCCAGTATCCTGGATGCATGCCTAGGACTTGGGGTGCTGACCAAACTGAACTCCTGGGGATGCAAGCCAAGCTATACAGATTTTCTGCCTCATGATTCGGATACAATCTGCTTGACTGTCTCAGAGGCCTCCCGGGGACTTTTGATACCTTAAAGCTTACAGAGCAGCTGAGTAGGAGGATTGCAGGACTGCAATTTTAGACTGGAGTGTCTTAATCCCATTTCAAGCAGTTAAATGCTTTGGATATAGATAATAATTTCACAGGGGAGAAAAAAAAGGGAAAAAATATGCTAAACAAATAATTGAATACAGATTCAGGGAGAGAGTGTTCATTTTTCTTTTGCTTCTGAAGACATGTAGTGGGTACTGGTTTCGTTATGTAGTTACCTATTAAAAAAACAATGTAACACTGAGTTCAGCAGCAGTGCTAATTACCAACATAACCACATGACCACTTTGGCCTAATGATAGTCCTAAACCCACGTTATCTTTTAATAGCTAAGCTGATTAAACTAGCACAGAGGAAAAACAAGTTAGAGAAATTACCTTCATGGTACTTCTCCAGGGAAAATTAAGGTGCTTTCCAAGTGTGCAAAGTGTATTGTGTCATTTCCCAGCCAGCCAAGATATAGCTGCTCAGTAACTACTCAGTTCACATTTTTGTGACACTGTTGCACAGGACTGAAAGCGATGACAGAAACAGGCTGGATCACCCAGGCAAATTTGTGAACACAGGGAATAGTCATCTAATCAGGTGCATGTCATAAGTAGCAGCTGCAATTTATTTTTCCTTTAAGCCTTCCTCTCCCTTCTCTTTCTTCCTCTTCAATTCAACCACGGAAAAGGGTATGTCATCCTCCAAATTGGTCAAGTTGGAAACTTGTATGGAGTTTAAGTACTGCAACCTTGAAATACAAAGCCAAACTCTGGTTCTACCCCCTTGTTCCACCGGGTAGGAAGGAACAGAGGAAAGCGATGTTTCCCTCTTTGAAGGCCAGAAAGGACTACTATGATCAGCCAGCCCGCCTTTTGGTAACTAAGGTAATTAAATGAGCACAGGAAAAACAAGGTGGAGAAATTACCTTCATGGTACTTCTAGGAAAATGAAGATGCTTTATCTAAGCCACCTTCTCTTGCTGTGTCTCCTAACCTCCTGCCCTCATAGTATGGTACATGTGAGGAGTGCCAGTCAAAGGGATTAGGCTCCTAAAAAGTGTAAGTGATTGCAATTAACTGTACAGGTAGTTCCCACTTCTGAATAGGAAATGTCTTGCAGACACCACATGACCCACTTGGGCAATGCTATTTAACCCTTTTTAAGCTAGGAAAGAGCACAGGCACACAAATGATGCCATATCCAGGTTGAACAGAGCTTTAGCTAACCTTGGAATGGATTAAGACAGATAACTAGAATCCAAGGGGTAGTTTTCCAGCCAGCCCCTGCTTGAGATTTTCATGAGTGAGTATGTCCAAATATCTTCAAACTCAACTGATCTCAGTAAGGATTTGACTTGTAGCAAATGTGAAATGCTCCCCCACTCTGGGCTTTATGCTGCTGATTTAATCCTTTGTGCTTGAGGATTTCATCTGGAACCTTCTGTACCAAGAGTAATTTGCCTGTTGGTGGGAAAGAAATAGGAGGACATCAATGGATAAAAGTTTTAAAATTAGGCTTGGAACATCCTGTACCAGAGAGCTCTAAAGAGTGCCTGATAACTGTTCTGTGATACCCCCAAACAAACAAAAAAACCCCACCCATATGTCTTCTGGAGCATTCAGAATATCTCAGAAGTTTCTCATTAATGCCTAGACTGCTTTTAAAAATCCATGGAAGTTAAGAAATACCCTGTGTGAGAGATGGAATTGTTTTGCTTCAGCCATTTTGTGTGTCGACGGCACAAGCAGAGCTGTGTAACCTAGAAAAACAACTCCTTAAAAGGAGAAAAGTGTGAATCGAGTTTGTGATAGGCTAACGGGTCGTGAAAGAATGTGCACCCTAAAGTACCTAACCAATGGGAAAAGGGGACCTTAAATACCTGAAGTTTTGTAGCTAAGTGTGCTCTTTTTGAGAGGCACCTGACTTGTTTATTTTGATCTGGAATAAACTTTTATTTTTGCTTCGAAGACTTCGTCCTCTCTACATTTTTATCTGTGAGCGTTTCTCACACCTCTTTTCTGAACAAACTGTACAAAGTAATAGCAGTCCCTTTTTTTGTGCTGCAGTGAGTCAAGTGCCTCTCATCCTGTGGGGATAATGTGGTGTGAGGAGTGATTAGTATGTGCTGGAAGCTGATTCTATGTCAATCAGAATTTGTCCTCAAATTTATTTTTTCTGAATGAATTAGAGACTATAAATACTTAACTGAATGACTCTACCCTGACCCAGCCAGAGAACCCCACCTTTCTGTACCTTATCTCCCTATCTTTCTGTCCGTCCTGACCTGCTGCCCCCATAACATGGTACATGTATGCAAACGTGAGTGCCAGTCAAATGGATTAGGTTCCTAAAAACTGTACGTGATTGCAATTAACTGTTCATGTAGTTCCAACACCAGAGATAGGGAATGCTTTGCAGAGACCTCATGACCTGCTTGGGTGACGCAATTTATATGCTTTTTATATTTATATGCTTTTTATATAAAGAGAGACAGAGGCACACCAAGGATCACAACCTCAGAGTATTTGCAATTGTCTGTCTGCCAAGGACTCACAGAGGCATCAACAGGAGTTAGTACTTAGCCTTGAGAAACTAGGCCTGAAAAATGTGCCTAAGGCTGCTGAGAAAAGCCTGGAGTGAAGTTCATATCTGTCTAAGCCTTGTACATGGGTAATAAGATAATTTCTGCTTTTCTTGGGTTTGTAGTTTTTTTTAATGTCACTATTTTTTCCATTAGCCTCTTGTCTTATGTGACTATATATATGCATATGCAGGTAAATTTTTTTTTTTTTTAATTAGACAATCTTAATTAATAGCTGTGTACAGTGTGTTAGAGAAGCCGTGTGTACTTGGAGGCTTTCTGTCAGGCTTCCAAGGCTCAGTTTTAGTCCTTGCTGTATAACTTGGCTTTGCTCATGCATTGATGTAGTGTCGATTTTCTGATCTGCTCCCTTTCCCTCCCCCGGCCTCGATGCAGAAATAGGTGACCTACTTTTCAGCCCTGGACATCTGCTAACTGTAGCCTGTCCCTCCCTCTGTCCTTTAACCCCTTTTTTCCTCCCTCTCTGCAGAGCATCCGCTGTCTCCCAGCCCTCCAGGGAGCTGTGGCTGTCCCGAAGACTGCTTTAGGACTGGGAGGACCCCTCCGCAGAGACAGGCAGATAACCCATGAGGCAGTGCTGAAGCAGGGGTGCACACACGACGTCAAAGAGGCTTGCAGTTCTGCCTCTGTGCCACAGAGGGTCACCCCAGTAGCGTCCCCAAAGCTGTGCCGGCCCAGGTACCAGCTGGAAAGTGCCAAAGCACCTCGCCTTTCCCTCACATGCCGGTGACCCAGCCAGGCCTCCTGCTGCCGGCCCTGCAGCATCGCTGGATAAGTTTCCTGGGGGATCTGGATCCAGAGCATCAGCACCCATCAGCCCCTCCAGGGCCCAGCTCAGCAAGGAGCAGTGGTGGGGCTGGGGTGACAAGGTGGAAGGCCCGGGGCATGGCTGGCTTCCCACTGCACTGGGAGACCACCACTGGGAGCCCCTCGCTGCTCCCTCCATCCCTCACCACCAAGGCACCCCAGCACCAAGGCCGCTGCTTGTTAGGAGAGGCGGTGGGGGAACAGGAGAGGACCGCAGGGATGGCCGCAGCCTAGGAACGAGAGAAAGGCTTTCCTTCCCTGTTTCAGATAAGCCTCCAGACCCTGAGACAGTCTCTGCCTGAGCAGAGGTTCCTGGGCCCAGCATTGAGAGAGACTTCTGCTTCCCCACAAACTTCTTAGTTACCCTTTCCCCATGCTGAACAGGGTTGCTGTGTTTGCTCAGCTGCAGTCCGGTCAGCAGCACCCATGAGGTAAAAATCAAATATTCATCCTGCTTCTCATAAATAGAATAGAATAGTTCAGTTGAATGAGACATACAAGAATCATTTAGTCCAACTGCCTGACCACTTCAGGGCTGACCAAAAGCTAAAGCATGTCTCTCCATTCAGAATTTTCTCTTTTACTGAGGCATTGCTTCCTCCCAGAGCCCTCTTCTGCTATCACTGCTCTTATGAAGCAGTTCTTGAGTGTTGCTTTGCGATCCACTTCAACACCAGTTGGTCCTATCCCTGCTAGCTCTCCCTGCCCTGTGTTAGAAACCCTCAGCAGGAGGCAGCTAGTGGTGTTTGCTTGAGTTGCAGCTTTTTCAGGCAGTGCCAATTATGTGCCTTGGCTCTGTGTGTAGTGGTAATCTGTAAGGTTGTCTAGGCTCTGACCTTGCTGCTCCATGGCATATGCAGATTTGCAGGTCAAGAGTGTAGTGTTGCAGGGTGATTCTTGCATGGTGGCGGAGCGCAGACTCTAACATGCGGTCCTTTGGCTGGTTTTGCAATGCAAATACGCTTCTAGTCTGGTTAATTGATGCATTGGCTTTATTGACTATACAATGCCTCCCTTCTGACAAACAGCAGGTGGCACGTTTTGATCAAGAATGTAAGTGCTCTGTCTTGGACTCTGAGGGGTCAGGAAAGATGCACAGGGCTTGGGAAAGAAATAATGCAGTAGAGATGCCCTTTCACTAATTTTTCATCATAACTTCAAGCTGCCACTGAAAAGGTCAATTCTGGCTGGGCAGTCCTGGCTCCTTTTGCTAGTGATGGTCTAAGAGAAGGGGAAGGGTAGTGTTTCCCTTTGCAGCAGCCCAGATGAAGGTGCTCAGGCACCTCAGCTTGTGGGATGGAGTGACAATATAGCCATTTTGCCTTTGGAATTTGCCCATGCAGATGCACTGCTGTTGCTTTCTAGACCTATGGTGAGGTTTGATGGTGAAAGCCCACACAATGTACAGAAGGAAATAACAATAGGGGTCAGGACCAGATGCTGGGCTCTCATTACTTACGTGTTCTTGTTTAAGTAATGAGTTGGATGTTGCATCCTCATATGCCTTGTGTACACGGTGTGAGTTTTCTGATTTCCCATGGAAGGAGGAGGAAGTTTCCAGTTATTTCATTAGTTAGAAAAAGAAAGGCCACTCAAAGCAAATCCCTGCCCCCTAGAGAGAAGAAGTAAAGCACCTCCAGAAATTTGATCTCGTTCTTGTTGAAATAAACTCTGGGGTTACACAACTGCATGATAAACAGCATAGTCTAGAGCAGGCTTTGCTTGGACAGACTATTTGCAGGCACCCAGCCCCAAGTCTGGATCTCTCCAGCTCTGCCAGCTCCAGCAGCAGCCTTGTGTCCCCACAGAATCATACTCCTGTCCCTCAGGCCTGATCTGCCCCATGCATGAAGCCTTCACAAAGGACAGGAGCACAGGCATTTAAGCCTATGGCATGGAGCACAGCACAAAAAAGGGACAGTACAGAAGTGATGGATGGTGGATTAAACGTACCATTTCTTCCTGGGAATCTGGCTTAGCTTGGGGCACATGCAGGAGTTGATTTCAATTGGGCAGAGTCAAAGAGAGTTGATTAATTCCCCAGGATTTCCAAGCACTCACATCTAAGCATATGTAGAAATTATAAAGAGATATCTAGAAAGATATAATGTATGTAGAGATATTTTATATATAACCTCAAAAAAGGGACAGTACAGAAGTGAGGGACAGGGAAGCAAAAAATATATATATGTGTGTGTATAGACAGACTGATATCTATTTTCAACAACACCAAGTTGTCAGAACTGTTTAAATACCAAGCACTAGACAAGAGACACACCATTGCTGGGTGTCTTTCTGTTAGAAGTGAACAGCAAAACATGGACTGCTCCAGGCCAAAGGACCAGGGTGTCTGTGGGCAGACCGGACACTGGCATATTTCCTGTTAGAGGCAGGCAAAACAAAGTCTACATGATAGAAATTATTTCCACCTGCTATCAAACAGCAGAGTCTGCAAACAAAAGTAGCTTCAAGTGTCTACACTTACCCTATGGTTGGTGAGAAGAACAGAGGGAAAGACAGACATATCTTATTCCCTTTACTGTGGTGTTTCTTCCTGGTGATGCAAAATCCTCTCCATGCCCTTGTCCCATGCAGGTGTCTCTGCAAACAAAGGATAAAAGGACAGCCTCTTTTTTTTTTCCCAAAAAGATCCTTTGATCCTTCTGGGCATTTGCCTTTTCCTGATTCTCATGTCTGGATTTCCATGCCTTCCATGTTTCACTCCGAAGAAGAAAATGCAGGAGATGGATAGATTGATAAACTTAGTTCTAAAAACCTGCATTGGTCTCAGGATACTAAAGCCAAAGTCAGGCACCAAAAAAACTGCTGCCATAGCTACACAGATAAAGCTGCCTAGCAGAGATGCTGCTTCCATCATCAAAAAAAGGGGTTTTTACTCTTTTTCTAGAGCTGAGGAAAATTAGCAATAGCAGCAAAATATTTATTGCCATGTAATTATTTCCATGGTAAGGCTTTATTCTACAATAAAAAATCTCACTCTGAGAAAAGCTACACCCACCATCAGTGTTTACTCTGTGAAACCTAGTGCAAGGGGATGGGAGAGACAGGGTAATTCCCTGTTGAAAAGGACAGCTCTGAAGCTGTGTTTTCTTTGGGAAATGAAATTTGGTGAGCAACACTTCACAGCAGATGACTGTGCCACCTTGTGGCTTTGGTTAGTGCTAAACTTTAAAGTATTTGTTTATATTTTTTGACATGGATGTCTCTCTTCAAATGCCAGATCTAGTGAAACAGCAAGAAAAAATGCTCAGTAGTACTGTGAGAAAGGAAGTAGGAGTCAAGAGTCAGCTCTAATAAGTTTACATTTGTTGTTCCTAGTGTCTCATATTAGTCTGTTCATATGCCCAACTCAACCTACCTGCCTAAAGGGAGGGGCAAACACTTGAAATCAGTAGTTGTCTGCCACGCTAGAGGCAAGGCAGTTTATTCTTGGTACTTAACCTGAAATCTTCAAGGTCAGATGATCTTTGATCACTGCAGTTGTTTTTTAATAGAAATCACGTGAAACTGTAGCACCTTGACAACAGAGGCACTGTCACAAATCATCTGTATGCTGCTTTTGCTCAAGCAGGTGCACCCTTGATGCCCAACCTGGCTGCACCATCTGGATCCTGCTGCATCTGAGGAATGCACAGATGTAGACCTCTATAAGGAAAAGGCCAGCATTTGTTTCGGTGGCCTTGAGCTTGAAGTGGAGGGTCCCTGGGACCAGACTCTGTATATGGATAGAGGCAGTCTACCCTATCTCCATGTCAGATGAAGGGAGGAAAGGCCAGCAGAAACACCAAAGTGATGCAACCTGTGACGTAAAGTCACATGTCGAGATCAATTGCAAAATGAAGAAAAGCCACGAGGTTTCTTGGCTTGCAGTGCCAGCAAATGGTACTGAACACTCAAAGACCAGTCTTTTCTCTCTGAAATGTGCCACTGGCTTATCCTAAGACATCGTGACACAAATAAGACTGGCAGAAGGAATTAAACTGCCATCAACTCCTTTTGTTGTGTTTAGGTAACTAAGCAGCCAGATAGTGAGCCAGAGGGTTTAACTGCCCTTGGCAACTCTGATTACAGATAGTGAAAGCAGCAAAAGGGAAAAGCTGAAATGAAAACAAACAAACCAACAAAAATTACTCCTACATTTCCCTAAGAGGAGGAAGAAATTCTTCATTTTAATTAGCTAACTTTAGGAAGAAAAAGCCCCACAATATCAACAGGTGCCATCAGGTGTCGCAGCCAGTCAGGAGAGAAGCTGTGCACTGACCTGTGAATGTATCTATCCCACTGCAGCTGAGACTTTAAAGGGTGATATGTTTCGAACAAGACATGTCTTGTGGTGTTTAAAGATTTACAGAATTTACTGATAAAATTTCCACTTTCAAGTAAGACTCCCACTAACACATGTTGACATCTCCTAGGAGCTTCACACAACTAGTTTCCTCCCACTGTGACTGAAAGCCAAACTGGAAATTTTATCAAAAATCACTTGGAACCACTTGAGGGGTTTAAATCCCACCAGTGGATGCTCTCTGTGGTGATCACAAGTTTACCCCTGCTGCTTGTGCCAATATGAAATGGTCCTTCTAACATGGCTGATGCAGCCTTTAAGCAAAAGGAGAAATTATCTTCTTTCCGCATCAGGACCCTGGAGATTGGATTCCATTCCCGGTCTTCCTCTTTTACCCGATCTTGGGCAAATCTGAACCTCTATATTCCTGTACATGGCACAGACCATCCTTACACCTGCTGAACTACCAGATTTGGTCCATGGGTGGTTGGTTGTAGATTTCTGGCCTAGACAAGTTTTGCCCTTTTGACCCCTGTAACCTGATTTTTGTTAAAAAATCTATTCTTTCCTACTCACATGTTTCTTCCCCCTCTGCAACCTGTTAAGTAACTTTTCTATCTCCAAGTATGGGTTTCATATACTATGAACACCAAATTTGTCAGGCACGATTTGCACTTAATGGAGCAATGTTGGCTGTCACCAATCACCTTATTTTCCACGTGCCTTAGCATGGTTTTCAGGAGGATCTGCTCCATGATCTTACCAGGCATAGAGGTGAGACTGGCTGGCCTGTAGTTCCGCAGGTCTTCCTTTTCTCCTTTTTAAAAATTGGGGTTATGTTTCCCCTTTTCCAGGCAGTGGAAACTTCGACAGACTGCCATGACTTCTGAAATATGACGGATAGTGGCTTAGCAACTTCATCCACCAGTTCTCTCAGGACCTGCGGATGCATCTTATCAAGTCGCATGGATTTGTGCACCTTCAAGTTCCTTAAATGGTTTTGAACCTTGTCTTCTCCTACAGTGGGCGGTACCTCATTCTCCTGGTCCCTGCCTTTGCCTTCTGTGACTTGGGCAGTGGGGCTAGAACACTTGCTGGTGAAGACCAAGGCAAAAAAGTCATTGAGTACCTCAGCCTTGTCCATGTCCCGGGTAACCAGGTCTCCAATTTCCTTCTGGAGAGGACCTGGGAAAAAATATTTCTTTTTTATCACTGACATACCTGTAAAAGCCTTTCCTGTTGCCCTTGACGTCCCCAGCCAGGTATTTAAAGCCCCTATCAGGGCTTTAGGTTTCCAAACCTGATCCCTGGATGCTCAGACAATTTCTCTGTATTACTCCCAGGCTACCTGTCCTTGCTTCCTCCCTCTGTAGGCTTCCTTTTTGTGTCTGAGATTGTCCAGGAGCTCCTTGTTAATCTATGCAGGCCTCCTGGTGTTTTTGCCTGACTTCCTCTTTGTTGGGATGCATCACTCCTGAGCTTGGAGGAGGTGGTCCTTGAATAGTAACCAGCTTTCTGGAGCCCCTCTCCCCTCCAGGACTTTATCCCATGGTACTCTACCAAGCAGATCCCTGAAGAGGCCAAAATCTGATCTCCTGAAGTCCAGGGTAGTGAGCTTGCTGTACACTCTCCTTGCTGCCCCAAAGATCTTGAACTCCACCATTTCATGGTCACTGCAGCCAAGGCTGCCCTTCAGCTTGACATTTCCCACTGGCCCCTCCTTGTTGATGAGAACAAGGTCCAGCATGGCATCTCTCCCTGTTGGCTCCTCTGTCACTTGGAGAAGGAAGTTATCATTGATGCATTGCAGGAACCTCCTGGATTGCTGTGTTGTCCCTCCAACAGATATCAGGGTGGTTGAAGTCCCCATGAAGACCAGGGCTTGGGAATGTAGGGCTGCTCCTATCTGTCTATAGAGGGCCTCATCCGCTCGGTCTTCCTTTTCGATTTATGTCTTCTCCTTGGGCTTTGTTCTACAGCCAGTTCTCCCTTACTTCACAGTTACAAACTAACAGAAGTAATTATTCTCATAAATCCTTAATCTATTTTCTATTAAATCAGAGACACACTGAGACCTTTGGAAAACAGATGATGTTATTACTGAGAACTCAGTCTTACCCTGTCAAAGCTTACCAGACGAACTGAGTTTCAGTGCCACTTCACTTACATTTATGTAAACATCACAGATAGACATTGGCTTTGTAACAAAGACAGAAAGGGGACCAATAAGGCAAGAGGCTGGTTGTTATATACTACTTAAGATGACTGTAACTAAACTGCTTCACTTAAATGAGACAAATTGATGGTAATACTGAGGATTTTAGTCTTTCTAGACACCCAAGATTGATTTTTGGAAGGTGAATGTTTCTGGGTTTCTGTTCTTGCCTGTGGCAGGGAAGTAGGAATTGTCTTATCTCTCACATTACAGGCTACAGAATATCAGCTCTGCAGAGAAAATATCACAGAATAATCCTGTCTTGTTGTAAATCTTAAGAAACAGAATTCAACAGGTTCCTAAAACTAAGTGGCTGACATAAGAATATGGGAGACAACATACCACACCAATTAAAAAAAAAAAAAAATCACTAATCCATCTTCAAAAGAAGTAATTCAAATAGTTTGAAACAACTTTGAATGACACAGAACATATGAAGAAAGTGAAAATTCCTTTTAAATTGACTGTCACTTATTTTTCTTTGGCCAGAGGAAAAATAACCTTTTTGCAAAATTGGAAGAAAAGATGCTGGCCCTTTGACACCTGCCCTCTCCCTTGTTTTGTAAGCAAGCTGGAAAACCATCCTATGCCTCTGCAAGTCTTTCTTCCCCAACATTAACTGCAATCATAAGTGTTACTGAAGTTACAGCAATGAAATCCAATTTTCTGTTGTGAGACTGAGAAGCTTCTGTCCCTACATCTGTGGCTGTCTTTACAATGCCTGACTTCTGAAAAGCACTTCTGGAGCAGGATCCTAAGCATTTCCTTGTTGGCTGCATCTCTAGAAATCCAGCAGGATCTGGAAGTAAACTAGACTCTTCAAGTGCTTAATTCGCAAAACCTAGCCTTAGCTGTAGGTGGAAAAAAGATACCAACTAGTGAACACTATCTCTCACAAGGCCCAAGTTAGGACAGGGGCCTCCAGAATGCACATATTCCTCAATCTCTTTCATCACTAATTCCTATTTTTTCAGGTGTGATCCTCCAAGCATGTCTACTAGTGAAGTGGGTTCCCATTCAGTCTAGCTTTCATTTGAAGTGTACTGCCTGATCCTGTACAGACATAGCAGTACGCTCTGTACACTTTGGATTCCCAAACTTTGAGCTTTCCCTAAGCCTGTTTAATTCTACCTGGGGGATGAATGCTGTATGTGAACAAACATGGGAAAGATTTGTTCTCCAGGAACTGGATAGAATTGTGCAACAAACAGGCCCTCTGAACTCTCCCTTAGAAATACTTCAGTATTTCCTGGATACACCTGCCAGAACTGCAGAGGAAAGGGGTAAGAATAAGGGCTAGAGCCCATGAGATGCTCACCTCTCTGCCAGGGTCCCCTGTCAGCCTTCCTCTAAGGGATAGGACTAGAGTTCAGTTTGAGAAATGTAAAACACCTGGGCTTCAGTTTATTACTGACTCCTGTAGCATATCAGGAGTTAAAAAGAATGATTGAACTGAATGGGAGCTATTTTCTTTTTTTGTTATGATGAGTTCTCAACATTTAGGTTAGTGTAGTCGAGGGAATCTAAAGCTTGGAGAGACCAATTCCTTG
>NW_009649309.1:1766480-1766818 GCF_000708025.1 Charadrius vociferus | reverse complement strand
AAGTTATTACTTTAATCCCTAAACCTGCTCACTTCCCTAGGCAAAGGATAGACACCTGCTGTGCAAGAGAAGCTGAGGGCACAGTCTCACCTACATGAGCATTTGTCCCAACTCTAGCTCCAGGGGATCTAGCAACTGAACTCTTGCCACTCTGTTGTTCCCAATACATGGGCTTTTTGTACTATAACCTACAATAGAAAAGAGAAGCTAAGGATACCAACCCTTCCTAATGCTGCTATGTATAAAGTCGGAACTGACTGTAACCTTTGGAGCCCAAGATTTCCAAATTCTATGTTGAATGCTTCTCAGTTTTAGTGACTGCCTGTGCATAGTACAAT
>NW_009649309.1:1763559-1766433 GCF_000708025.1 Charadrius vociferus | reverse complement strand
AGTAATTCAGATCTCTATGAGAGATAGAGATGTCATCTAAGAATTAATCCCTAATCAAACCTGTAATGATAGGCTAACGAACTAAATTAAAACACAAGAGAAAGCATTGGCCCTGTTCTCATGAGCCCTTTCATACCCTCCTAGGCCATGCAAAGTTCAGTAACAAACATTGCTCCCTAAGTAATAGATTGTTAAAGCTGTTGCTATCCCTTAAATCAGATTTATTGCCAAAGTAGCTCTCCCTTCAGGAACTTATAACAGAAGGCATTAGCCTCAGTTAGGGCAAGCTGAGATCCTGTCTTTGCAGGCCGTCCAGAATATATGTAGGCTGTTGGTGTCTTCCTATCCCAAAAGCCAACTCTAGCCTCAAGCATATTATTCATGTTAATTACAGACAGGATACCAATCACTAATTGTAAGAGGAAATTCAAGACCTTATCCTGCCCCTGCCATACCTCTTCCAATTCTTGTGTTCCATGAGGAATCCATCAAAAACCTAAACTGGGCAGACCCAAGTAAATTATTTGTCCTAATGTTTACTATAGCTATAATCTTAGCCAGCTGAGGTGGCAATACCCCTTGCAGTTACTATCCTCATCTCATTTCTGCAATATATTCAGAGTCCAGCAATTAGTCTGGCTTATCAAGCCATCATTTTCCAAACAATAGCTTTGTCTCCAATCTTAATTATAGGCAGGGGCCCTTTCATACTGCATTGGCTCCTGTGCACACTAACCCTCTTCCTATCTGTGCTTTCTGCACAGATTCCAGCAACCACCCGAACTCTTCAGAGAAACGTTGTGATAGGTAGTGCTCTGTGCTGTTAGCAGGGTTGTGGGCAGCCAGCTGTAGTCAGTCACTTTTGTGGAAGCCATAGAGCATGTATGCTTGATTGCCTTTCCTCTATCCTGCTCTCCACAGTAGTGTGTATTGCTTAAAACACTGCACCACCATTCCCTGGCCTCTCACTTACAGGACAACCCATGTAAAACCCCTCAGAGCATAGGCAAGTGAAAGGCAAACGTACCTGGGGAATACCTGTCCCAAAAGGCATTTGTTTTGCATGAAGAACTTTCCTCTCCCCATAACTCTACATGGGCTTTTTGGCAGCCTGTGGCCACAGTTACCTCATACTTAATTACCTTTTTTAGGGTCTATAACATAGATAGCTTCAACACTACTCTCTTTAGCAGCATTTCACTCCTAGTTTCTTTGGGGCTGGCGTAAAGCACAGAAGGAAATCCAGATAGCTGCATAATTTGGGATCAAACTTTTCTTCAGCACAGCTGACATTTACTCATGCTCTGGCAGAATGCATTTTGACTACTTTAACCACTTCCTAGCGTATCCAGATGCAATTTGTTATCCACTTAAATTGACAGTAATGTGCTTAATCAGTCAAACACCTTGATCTGCCCTCCCTTGGACAATAACAGCTGGGGCAATTTCATAAAAAAACAGAACCAGTAGATCTAGAGTTAAGCATCCTTCCCTGTGAGCACAGGTTTGGTCCTGGGAACATATACAGATTCCATTGGGATAAATAATATAACAGAGCTGTATTTCCCAATTAATGCCTTAAGGAATCTGTAAGCTGTGGGAGTGTACGACTGTAAACATCCAGTCAGACAGCTGAGCAAGCTTTTCTGGAGCAAAAAGAAAATACTATCTCTTCCATTTTCAAGAGATACCCTGAAGCATCTGGGATTAAGGCACTGGAGGCGCAGGAATGATAGGTACGCCATGCAGAAATCTCTATTCCTTGTGTGGGACACATGTATCAAACACCTTCCTGCAACCAGCTACTGTGTCAGTCAGGGTTCACTCTGAGAGATTAAGACTTTGTTCATCTTCTCAGGTGAGAAAGCCCAGCTACAGCCAGGAGTTCTGGAAAGAAGAGTGGGGTCACTCTACTTCATGCCATAAAAAATCCTAAAAAGCTTTCTGTTCTGGGTAATTTGGTCCAACTTTTCTAACACAATAGGATGATGGATGGCCTGTTCCAGGCTGTGCCTTAAGTCCTGACATAGGAGTCCAGACATTATGATACCATAAGTCCAGATCCTTTAGTATTTTTCCTCAAACTACGAATTTATCTTAATCATAGTAATGGAAAAAAATCACTAGGGTTAGGCAGTCATTACATGCCTGGTCCAAGGTCTGTTTATATTAAGCATCACTGGTCAGGGTAATATAGCTGAGGAAAAATTTTTTGACATTTTCTGGTTCAGTACAATACAAAACCTGAAAGAATGACCTGGGGAACTACAGGCCAGTCAGTTTCACGTCTGTGCCTGGCAAGGTCATGGAGCAGATCCTCCTGGAAACTCTGCTGAGGCACATAGATAACAAAGAGGTGATTGGTGACAGCCAGCATGGCTTCACCAAGGGCAAGTCTTGCTTGACAAATTTGGTGGCCTTCTACGAAGGGGTTACAGCAGCAGTGGACAAGGGAAGATCAACAGATGTCATCTACCTGGACTTGTGCAAAGCGTTTGACACCATCCTACACGATATCCTGGTCTCTAAATTGAAGAGACATGGATTCGACAAATGGACCACTCAGTGGATAAAGAACTGGCTGGACGGTCGCACTCAAAGAGTTGCGGTCAACGGCTCAATGTCCAAATGGAGAGCAGTGACGAGCGGCGTTCCTCAGGGGTCGGTACTGGGACCTGTACTGTTCAACATCTTTGTTGCGGACATGGACAGTGGGGTCAAGTGCACTCTCAGCAAGTTTGCCGATGATACCAAGCTGTTTGGTGAGGTAGACAAGCTGGAGGGGTGGGATGCCATCCAGAGGGACCTAGACAGGCTGGAGAGGTGGGCCCAAGCCAACCTCATGCAGTTCAACAAGGCCAAGTGCAAGGTCCT
>NW_009649309.1:1680445-1763060 GCF_000708025.1 Charadrius vociferus | reverse complement strand
GTGGCCTTGGGCAACCTGGTCTAGTGGGAGGTGTCCCTGTCTATGGCAGGGAGATTGGAACTCGATGATCTTTAAGGTCCTTTCCAACCTAAACCATTCTATGATTCTATGATAAGAACTTTGCAGGAAACAAGTATGTCTCTGAGTTTGTATGCCGTATTTTCTTCTACCCTGGAAAAATCCAAAGAAACAGAATTGGACATCACCAGGACTGCTGATGACTGCTCAGGAAGACTTCCTTCATTCCTAGCATGCAGGAGAAAGGATATCTTGATTAAAGATTATTTTGCCTTTTAGGTTAAGATGGTAAATATCACAAATCTGAGACCACCAATATTAACTGCAGAAATCAACCAAACTAGACTCAATGGAACTAGTTTTCAAGTATGTTCCATATAAAAAAAAAGAAGTCATTAGCTAAAAGATATACTTTAACATCCTACAATGTCAACTTAAAAGACACCATACAATTAAAAAAAAGAAATACAGATCTGATCCGGTCTTGTCAAAACACAGAAATTACTCCTCTGGAGTGTAACATTTTTGATTAGGTCATGATGCTGAAAAACTTGTGGTTAAGTTCTATAGCTAGCTAACAATTGTAATTCTGAAAGCGATCCGTTTTCCAGTGAACCTTTTCAGCTCCTTGCTATTGCTGCTTTTGTACATTTTAAAATTAAAAAGGAGACAGCAACACTATCCTTATCTAGTATTTAAGCCAATTGTGATACTGCCTGTTTGTTTCTACTGTAGGTGATAAAACAGCTTTGATCATAAGAAGGGCTGCTAATCGAATCTTTTAAGAGTATTTATTATAAAACAAAATCCACATAATCTATAGTACAAATACAGAGTCTGTTATCTGGACAGATATTTATACAAAATACCAGTTACTTCAAACAAGACTTTGGTTTTGTTAACATAAAGAAACATTGCAGTTTCATGACCAGAAAATTGTTAATGTGTAATGATCTGAAGTGATGAAAGGCTCAAAGAAGTTTTTCTTAAGACAGTATTACCAAGTTCATTTGTATGCTAGAAAGCCATGCTCGGAACTATAATTGGTAAAGACTTTCTGTAACACAACAATGATTTTATGGCTCTAATGAAAAGTACTGTAGTGACAATATGAAAATAGCATCAACTTAATCCCCAAATACATGAGCATCAGTTACTGGCGCTTTTTTTTTTTTTAATTTTAAGTATTTTTAACAGATATTGAGATTTCTGTTGAAAAAGATTATGAATATATAAATCAAAGTTCACTTGAAATAATGCATTTGAGAGAAATTCCAATATATTACAAAGTCAAGACATGCATGCTCTAAAAATTCAGAAGTTGTCAGCTTTCAATTATTTCCACAACTTATGGATGTATGTATTTTAACTGAAGAGAGCCCTAACAATGATACAAAGATTTGTTAAAACCAGTGGAGTACAATCGACATATGATTCTGGAGGCACACATGGTTTAAGGCTTTGCTTTCTTCCCCAGTTAATATGCTGAACTGTTAAAATACGCAAGGCACTGAAGTATTGCATTTGATTGTCTTTTGTAGTAATAAATGCTACAAAATGATACACATATATGTAATTATTAGGCTGTTTGCAGAATACACATTTTAATATAAATATAAAAAAGACTGTGTGTGGGTTTTACCATAAAAATCCTTGGTACTCTTTGTATATTCATGTACATTTACAATAGCAGCAATTGCAATACAATTAGGTAAGTGAGAAAGCAATCTGGGTTAGTTTTGTTTATGACGCCCTCCAAATTTCACATACAACAAAGCAATCCTCCCATTTTGAACAGCTTTTGTTTTATCTCCATCAGCTGATGAATTCCATTTACAACTATTGTGTTTGTAGTTGCAACCAAAATACTTCTGTACTTATTTACACACTGCAGAATCTCTGCACAAATCAAATTGGAATATCACTCCCTTTGTCAAACACAGCTACCCTGGGAATGCTGTCACAGGAGTAACATCCTTATTTGGAGAAAGGTGCATCAGTGGGAGTACTTGCTTTTCGAAGATGTGAAAGCCGGTGGATTAGTCTGTCACTTACTGTAGCTGTCAAATTTACTTTTCTCCTCCGAGAAGTCCTTCTAAGCACATTCTCTTCACATATTTTGTCAACATAAAATGACCCATTTAGGAATTACCATTGTGGTCTTCCATCCACCAGTATTCTGTGTTGGCTGGAGAACCCAGCCCCTGACTCCAGAGGTGGGCTGCAAGGGCCACGGTTCATGCTGGGTGGCATGATGTGGCATGCAGGATGTGGCAGCTTGCTGTCATGGGCGGCTGGGAGCACTGTCAGTATGTCAGGACATGGCATTTTGAAGGATTTTGTTGTGGAATGCAGAAGCCACTTGTATCAGACTGGTTTCCATCATTCCTATCAGCAGGCTTAACGTTGATTTAAAACCAATTTTTCATTTTTTTCCTCCACGGAGTATGATCTTCCGTGAAAAGGCCCAAGCATAGTTGGCCAACCTCAAAACAAACAAATTAAAGAAATATACTCTTTACAAAAAACAGAGTAAGTGTTCTCAGGAAGCTAGAAGACGTGACAGGATTGAAAATATCTATGTATATTAATATTTCCTTTAACACGGTAAATACCTTAAGCTGTTTAGCTAAACTTACAATAGCTGAAAAAAGGGGTTTTTACATTTATTGAACAGAAAGTGTTGCAATGCCTAGGTGAACAGCAGCAGAACCAGCAGATACCTCCCAGAATTTAGGATTCAGCCTTCCCTGAATCTTCTGCACACAAGCCAAATTTATGGTGAGAACTGCATTCATAATTCATAACGGAGTCATAATAAAAACATAGAAACAAACAAATAACTGATCTGTAAATGACTATCTTCTTTGACTGTGGCTTGTCTAAAGCTCTGTCCAAACATGGACATTTATAAAATGTCCTTCAGCACTGCAATAGCAAATATGTTACTCCTAATTCAGGGCTCTATGCCAAGCACTCTTGTGTGTTATTAATTGTTGGGAACATATACCCCAATAAAATGACTGACATCAGAAAAGATCTGCTGCCAAAAATGCTTGAAGCAAACAGAACACACAACTTTTGTGAAGTTTGACTGACCACACTCAAAGTAGTACAACATGCTCCAGAGGGTCTGGTAAAGCATAGCACAGGAGCTCTCCCCAGCAAAGGGATCTGACCCTACAGGCAACGGAGTAATGTCCTTGTGACTGGAACATCAACCTGGTGTGACCAGCCCTTACTGAGTGCTCCTGCTTCCAAATCCTTTTTCACTCCTGTGCACAGAGCTTCAGAATTTCAAAAGCCCCAGAATCTAAGAGGCACCATTTGGCATAAAAATGGGGAGAACACAAGTCCTAGATCTAGCATATGACCTTCTAGATATCAGACAGAAAATAGATCTAGGATAAATGGGCCTGGAGATTTCCAGAAGGCCCATCCTAGATGTGTAGAACAGGTGTTGAGGGAAGACATAATTTTATTGTTACTTTGAAAAGCATCAGAACTTTTAGGGAAGTGCTTGCATCCTTTGCAGACCAGAGAGATCAAGGTTTATTACTGAAAAGCAAAGCCATTATTCTGAAAGAAGAAATGTATTTCCCCTCATTTCCACCTTCCTCTTTGGAACATGCTGATAATGGCACAGTTTCATTTTTAGACATGGGGCATTTTGTACTATGACACTACCCTAAAGAAAACATTATTTGTCATACACACGGATTTAGATTAATCTTAGGCTAAATGCTCTTCAGTGATCTGTCCAGACAGAAGAAAACTGAACCAGTAAGACAGCTGGGTTAGAGCTAACAAAGTTTCCTCAAATCTTCCAGCAATAATGGAGAAATGAATTACCTCCACGGCAAATTTCAGGGTGCAGTAGCTGTTGACCAGTCTAGCTGAAGTAAAGTCAAGCTATAATTTACACAAAACTTTTGCTTGAAATGAAAGAATACTTCATTGTTGAAGATCATGACTTGTCCATTTACCTTAGTGGTTCACCCTGTCCTGCAGATAGGACAAATTCTTCACAAGAGAAGATGACCCAAGTAGCTGCTTTCATGACTGCACTGGAAAGCAGGTAAGCTGCTCTCTGCTAGAACATCTGTGCTTTAAATGTAACAAAGACTCAACCACATTTGCTCATTACTAGCTGCTCTCCAGGCATAGTTCTGTACTACACTCTCAGCTGTTTCAAGTGCTAATATGCAGTCATAATGGGCTTGGAAAATAGCGATTGAAAACACTGATTCAAGTACTCACAAGCTCACACAGGTAGTCCAATCCCATGTGTCCCCCTGCAGGTTCTCAGGGGAGAACTCTTATTGTTATTTCAGTCAGCTTTCTCATAAAAAACTTTTGCACTATTAAAACCATGCCTAAGCCTCACCAAAACACAACTTTCCCCCACTTATTTCCTATTCAGCCCTGAACTGCTGCAACTTGTCATATGCATTCACTGGTTCCCTGCAACTCTTTCTCTCATCCTGATCTAGAAGAAAATAGCACCTATTGTCTATGTTTTAGCCTGAAAGTCCACAGGAGGGAAACCACTAAGAGCACATGGGGGATATTTCAGAAGAGAAGTAGCTCCCGTCACTTATATTTTCTTTCTGGTCTTTTCTAGCACGAGGAGTGCAATAATCCTTTTAAAGTATATAGTCTACAGCAATCAAAAGTAATATTTAGTATTTAAATGTTAAGATACTAAATTTGTATACAAATTCATTTTGGAAGAGGCCTTGAAAGTCAGTACTACGGAGCAGTGTGGGGCTTTGATTCTGATCACCAAACTTCAAGTGCCTCAGAGGAGGCAATTTCTCAGCAAAAATCAGCAGCAGCTTCCTTCTTACCCAAGCTCCAAAAGAATTTTACTCTTAAGGCAGTTAAGCTCTCAGCAAGTATGCTAATTTTCTTGAACTCAACTCCAAACTTTGTAAGGATCACAACGGTTAGGATTGTTATAGTTGTGGCTCTTTAAAAAGATCAGTGATTTAATGAAAAAAAGAATCAATGTAATTTTGCATCCAGTGTCATCACAGGAATACAGGAAAATTAATGTAGTATGTCTCTAAGATAGAACTGTAACAGAAAACAACTAAACTAATTAATTAATTACAAATGGTGAATAGTTATCATGCACAAAATTACATATGATGTGAAACTGGACTACCAACTGCTGTAATGCAGAACAAGTACTCATTTATATGATTGATGTGGTACACAAAATATCCCGTGGATTTATATTCCTAATTTAGTTCACTGAAACATGATCACATGAGAATTGCTTTGTTTCATCAAATCATTAACACTTGTTCAGAGATCTGCCAAGTCACTCTAGGAGTTACAAACCACGAACTTGTCCCTCTTGGCATAGTACAGAATTACTAATGTTGATAGGGTATGGGGAAAGAACCCATTCTTAAACTCCAACGCTGTATTCAATTTGTCCATGAAAAATGGTAGGCACCTTCTTTGTGCTCAATCTCTCAAGTGAAAATATAGACACGGAGATAGTAAAAGCTACTTTAAGTGTTTTAGTAACACACTAGGGACAGCACAAATCCTATACTTGAACAATGTAGATAGGAAGAACGGATCTAGACTAATAAATCTGAAAACACAAACTGGATCAGAACACTGTGGTCCCAGCCTTCCACTACCACAACAAAGACCTCTGTCCCAGACTCGCAGGTTTCTTCTGATGTGCTCTCAAATAACTTGCTAAAAAGACCCAAACCCAAGTACAATTTAAGTTCAAGCAAGAAAAAAGTTTTCATTGTTGCCAACAATATTAAGGCTGTCAAAGGCCCAAAACATGTTATTCAGCAGCTGCAGAAACAAGTGTGAGTATGCATATTCAGAAATTCCCTCAGATGTCCCAAGTAGTCACTCCCATTATCATCACCAGAGCTGAATTTATAAAGTGCCATAAAATACCCAGTCCCTTTTGTTACAGGAAGAGAGCAACCAAAGCAAAAATTTATCTTCTGCATTTTGAAAGGAACTGATCCTAGCCCCCTGTTCCCAAAGGGTAGGAGCTGGGAACATGAGCACTTGGTGGATCATGTTGTCCTTGGGTTACAGCAGTTTGTATATTAATTTATTTTTATTTCAACACAATTAGAAGGAAGTATATGTCTCCCCTCCTTCCTGCCCCGTGCTTTTTCTGTCCATTTCTAAACCTGAACTACTTTTGCGGCAAATTTTTATAAGAAATGACTAAACTGTTTGAATTACAGATGATTTTGTTTTGAGCTATGCAGATACCATTTTCAACAAACACTGCTTAAAAACCAAACAACTTTCCTCATTTAAATGAATACATGTGACCATACCATTCCACTTTGGAACATTAGAGATGAAGCAATTCTCTGATCAAGTCAACACAGTTGAACATCTCAGAGACCTGGCACAGTGAATTACTGGACTTTTGGGAAAAAAGAGAACTAGCACTGTATTTTGAGAAGCAGCTGACTATTACAGCCTCTTCCCAGACAGTCATCAAAGGCTCACAAGGAAGGATGAAGTAGCTTGGTTTCATCACAATTAAAATGGTGAGTCTGCCCAAATCTGCAGTTTGTCTTAGCTTAAATACCACTTTAAACTCGCCCCTTGCTCTCACTCACAGGTGAACACAACTGCTCCTACCATTCACCCAGTCAAGTGTGGAACTGATTGGAGCTAAACCAAATTTTTTAGGGCTGGGTATCTTTTTTAGCCTGAATCAGTTCCAGAATCGGCCATATGTGGAGTGGCATTAACATGAGGTAGGCCATGATGCCCGTGGGCCTAGTTAAGCTGGAAGGTTTGGCTAAAGGAAGTGTTCTTCCAGTTCAATGCTAACGTTTGAAATCCATGTTTCAGCATATGAGTTCTGCTGGGAAGTATTCTTGCAAAAAGGAGCAAAAAGGTTGTGATCTTTGCATGTTTTCTCCCAGTGGTGGTGAAGGGATGAGATACTGATAATTTTATTTAAACACGTTTTTCTTCTCTGTGAATAAACTTAAATCTCCTCCTCCCACAAGCCACTTTGCTTTCTTGTCTCACATTAATAAAAAGAATTACATACGTTTTGCATGTAAAAAGTGACTTAAAAATGCACAAAGGCTCAACGTTCCCTCCCCAAATACTTTGGAGATTGAGTCATTTTCATGACTTCAAAAAGGCAAATATGGCACAAAAGAATGGAAATTAAGTTAAAAAAAATCAGTTTTATAAATATTCTTCCTCTGTACAATTTTTCACAGCCCCATCCCTCCAACCCATTTTTTTCACATTTCTTTTTTTTTTTAATTCCCACCCCGATTTATTTTTAAATCATAAAATATATATTTTAAATCTGTTCATATTTTAAAATATTTACAGGAAAAGTTCCTTCAGTTGAGGTCATGAGGAATCTGTACAAGGAGAGGGTGGAGGGGGATAGAGGTGAAAATAGCTTCGTTCCGTGGCAGGAGACGGAGGGCAACTTTCTTCAGCCGACATGTACTGACTGCGAGGTGTGGGCGGAGGGGGATAAGGGTCTGAGTCTGAATTTAAATCTATATAGTATTTGTTGGCCTTCCATCGACTACTAGTATAGTCACTGTCACAAACATCTGTGCTGCAAGGCGTTGTGGGTGGAGCTATCCCTCGTATAAGGTATGGCCTGCAAGAAAGAAAGAAAGAAAAAAAAAAAAAAAGAGCACATGCATTAGTTGCAACCTGGGGGAAAAAGAAAGAAAAAGAAAGAGATTGAAAATGAACAGGTTTTCATAGGAACCCAACAAGAAGTACCTGAACTGTGTTAAATTTGAATGGCACAACTACCCTCACCCATTAGTAAGTTCTTCCAGCCCCCGACCAGCCAGAGAAGACCACCATAACCATTTAGCCCAGTCACTAACTAATAAATAGGTTGACACATTAAATAGTTTTAAGATAAGCTTGAGGAACTGAACAGAAAACACCAACTTTCTTTATACAGGATGCTAAGTAAATGTTACATAGCAATATAACCTATATATATTGCATTATTACTGAGCAACACTGAGGGTGCTAAACCCTGTTGTGTCAAAATAAGAACACAAAGCCCATGTTTAACATCAAAACTGGCATTATCTCCATTTGAATGGATATTTATTAAGAGACAAAGTTTTTTTTTTCAACAAGGTAAAGTCTGAACAAGAACATCTTGCTTAAGATCCAAAACTAAAAGACAGTTAAATAGAATATTCATCAAACCTTTTTGTCTGAGCTCTACCTGTAAGATCTCGTAGTTGAAGGAATGTTTGAGGAATAAAACATCTCTGCATTATACAGGGATCGATCGGTAGCTGGGGAAGGAGGTGGGTTCAAAATCTAGGAAGAGTAGGAAAAAGCAGTGTGAAAGTTTGGGTTAATTACATAACTCTACTTGTTTTGCAAACATGATTTATGCCTTCACTGTGTCACTCATCCTTATTTTAGTTTCCTCTCCTTGCTCCTGCTTGGGTGGGTTAATGCATTTTTTGAGATCACTGAAGTTCACTGCGAGACTTTACTCTAGGCTTAGGTACACAGCAGGCCTTCAAAGTTCCCATAGTACAGGGAATTTTCTTCCTTGCCACATCTGTTATTATGCTGGAAGGCTGGGGTAAAGCTGGAAATTAGACCCAGTTTTGCTGAATCTCAGTGCAATTCCCTGGACATAAGGACTGGTATCATCTTCAGCAGATGCTAATGGGAAATAAAGTCTGTTCCACTCACAGCCCCTAAACATAAACCCCCAGTCAATAGTAGGGTCAGGAGGCCAAGTTCCTTTCCTATAACTAATACACTTCCATCCTTCTCTGAATACTTCCTTTTTATTGCCGTTCTGTAAACATATCATTTTGGCACAGTTCACAATGCAAAGAACCTAAGAGCTAAAAAGTAGTTATAGTCTGCCCTAACCTCTGTGTGCACATACACAGTTGCTGGTAGCCCTCACACTAGGAAAAGTTTATTATGCTTCATAATTCTTTAGGATTCCCTAGCAGGAATCAGAACCCCTGACACGGTCAGCAGGATATTGGCCTAAAAACAAGGAGAGCACTTCAACCCTTCCAATGTGTAAAATTACATCATTGCTGTTAATGGTAGGGCCTTGCTACTGATGTGAGCATGTTGTACACAGCCTGTCCTGGGCATTCTGTCAAGCCATGGCCTGCCACAGTGACCACGACAGCATCCTTCCTCTGCCTCTGCTCTTCTCTCATAATAAAACTGTAAAATCACTAGAGTGGAGATCATTGTTTTGGTCTTCACTGCGCAGCATCAAGCAAAATGATTCCTGGCCATTGAGTTGAGTTTGTCGTTACTAATATTGACAAGCTCTGCATCCAGATTCACGTGAGGGGAGACAAGCTTAAATACCACCCATTGCCAGCTGTGAGGAATGATGAGAAATTGCCCCAGGAGTATCTTCCAGAAATCCTCTTCCTTGGAGGAGCACTTCATGCTACTTAAGGGTTCTCTCCTACTGGCACCCTGAGCTGCATCACCACCCCTTCACATTCAGATTAAATACAGCAAACAGAGTGTCAGCTAGGTTCTCAGGTATGTAAACTGGCATAACTCCACTGACATCAAGTCTTTCCTAGTCTTTATTCACTGGACCATCTCTTAGTACCGCTAAGATGTGTTAAACAAAACAAAAAAGCCAAGACAACTAGATGCTCAGATCTCTCCTTTTTATTATTAACCTAGGGCTGGGCAGCTGGTAGCTGGAAGCTAACCAGGTAGAACTGATCAAAATATTTGGATTAAGTAGTAATGTTAACATAACAAAGCCCTTGCAACAGCTTCCTTCTAAGAATCCAGCATGCCTTTCCTGAAGGAAAGGCTGATATCATCCCTGCAGGCCCTGGCTGACATAGCCCAGAATGGAAAGTGTGGAAGAAGAATTCCCAGTAACAGTCAGATTAGCTTAGAGCAGAAGTCCAATGGAACACTCAATCTTTTGGCCAACACAGATTCCAAAGAATGGCACAGGCAGATCAACTCTTGGGCTTCTTTCCTCTGTCAAGATTTATTTAAGATTTTAATATAAATTCAGCTAAGTTTTCTCTGTTTGTCCTTTCTATTGTGGCACTGACATCAATCAGGTACTAGCATGAAATTGTTCAGCATGTTACAGAGACCCTGGTGAAGCATGAGACAAGCAAAATTAGGAGCGTGCCGAGTTCCAAATATCTGCTAGCTGTGACTAGCTTCTTGATGGCTTTATTAAGAAGGTAATGTAAGAAATAAGTAACCAATTTTACCTTCTCAATAGATAAGCTCACAAGCTACTCTTTTCCATCTCTGTCCTTCTTAAAGGGGGGAGAGAGAGCACATTTGCCAGTGGTCAAAACACTATAAATTAAAATGCCCATACATAGCATAACAGCTTACATGTAAACACAAATGCACATATACCCACACAGTATGTGGGATCCTGATTAAATACTACTGAAAAATCACCTCAATAGCTATCAGACTGACTCTGCAAGCTTGTGTGAACAGAGCACTGAATGTATGTATTGCTCAGAAGCATTATGAAAAGAACTGTCATATGACAAAATGCCGGCAAACAGTAACGTTTGTCTCTCCTGTATATTCTTAGAGGATCATTTCCATTCATACTATACATCTTTGAATTCATGAAACTCTGATATGGGGACTAAAAATCTGTCGCTTCCAACAGCTAAAAGCCAGAAATGGAGCTAAAATACAGCTGAAAAAATTCAAGCAAAGAAACCTCTGCTGGTACCAGTGTTTTCTCCCAGTACACACAGCTGGTTTTCTGAATCAACAATCGACACTTTATCTAAACAGCAAGCTAAGCTTATTCATTATGCGTTTGCATTCCAGCCCTGTCACATCTTGTTTGTCTTTTTATTCCATGTGTGCCTGCAGCGTTACACAGTGCAAAATGTCATTGGGCCACTGACATCAGAGTTTACAAAGAACAAAGGAGGTGGCATCTCCAAAAGAGTCAAAAAGAAGAACAGAAGTGCAAGGAACAACCTAGCTCAGTATCATTCTAATAACAAAACATTTTAGACACTATATAGCATTGTGTAATCCTGATGAACTACAACAAATCCCTTTTGGGAAGTTTACTGGGTGTTGGACTAGGCCTGTATATCATAACAGTAACACCCAAGAAAAAACATCATTAACATTCTATTCAGTAGCACAAATGTTCATCTTCCTTTTCTTCAGAAGTGGGAGATATCTAACTCACAGGTGTATTTTCAATACATACCTGTGGGTAGAAAGTGGCTTTAGTGCTTGATGAGCTACTCGAAGAGGCTCCAGTTACATGGTTTCTGTCATATAAGGGGGCACCACTGCTTCCTCCCATAAGACTCATGGAGCTTATCATGGACTTTCCACAAGAGATGCCTGCAATGATATAGAGAGGAAAACAAGGTTAGGTAAAACACAATTTTGTCTACCAATGTAAAACAGAAAACAAATCCACACCTTGGCAAACCCATGCAATGCTACTGGTTGTCACTTTGGGAACAGTGTTTTATGTAAAAACTTCAGGATTACACGGAACAACATATATTTTGAAGAAAACATCTCACCCCCAGACCACCTATTGTCTCACTGTAGCACTGAACTCCTCACAACCCGCTGAGAAAGGAATCTCCAGAACAGTTGATCCAAACTTTTCACCCAAATCGTTAACTAAGAAAGTTTCCAATTAAACAAACTCAGGCATTTGCAAAAAAAAAAACCCGACCCATTATACGTTGCCCAAGAAAAACAAGCTAGAGACCTCCGAAGTGTTCATTTCCATTCAAAGAAATTCAATTGTAAGTACATGAACAACAGCAAAAAAATATTTTTGCTAAAAAAAAATAATCACTGTTTAAACTAAAAATCAGCAGAGGCAAAAGGAAGGAAACCTGGGTGTCTGGAAAAGGGAAGACAACATTCTCCAATCTGTTTTAGTCCAATAGACACTTAAATAACATAATATATTTTCAGCTTTTTCCTGTCAGAAGAATTTGGTTTGGGAAGTTTCCAGAAATTTTTCAGATGCAGGAAATATTTATTACAAGCAGAGTGACTTTATTTGTGATCATCATTCATGACTATTTATCTTTTTTAGAAATCCCATGGTATTAGGAACCTATGTCCCCTCTTTAGAATTAACATCAATGGTAATATTTTCAGCTGTTGTAACTTGTCACAGTGATATGGATTAGAAAAAACTAACAAATACAAATGAGAATCGGAATGACATCTTAGTATAGCACCTACAGACACACAGACAAAACCCACTGATACTTGGCTTTAATAGAAAAAGCTTTAGTGTGAAGTCCAATTTAGAACACCACTGCAAAGATTTCACCTGCAATGATTTCATCCTCAAATTTTATTTCCTACCACAAAAACCTCTTGATAACCATAAAAACATAATTTAAGCAGGAAATAGTCATTGAAGTGTGAGAAAGGCTAAACCTAACCCGCACCTGGCTATCTTCAAAGCCATGGCTAGAAGAAAACAACAATTAGCACATCTCAAAAACTTGTTTAGTATGAAGATGTGCCACATCTTTTCATTTCTCTTTAAGTTTATCATCTATCTGATTTTCAGCTGAAATGAAAAGCAGACTCCAAGCACTCCAAAGTATGGATTTCTTGTATTCTGACCCTGTCTGGCAGATTTAAAGGCAAACATTTACTTTCCAGCTTCCTGAACAATATGAAGAGATATTCTTTCTTCTCAGGGCTTTGTAGTTAAGAATTTGCTATTTCCTCTATGAAAAGTATATTTTACATTTGTAAAATACTTTAAGGTACATCATTTAAGTGTTTACTTTGATGTGCATATGAGGTTTCTGGGTTCTTATCTATTAGCTGAATATGCCGAGCTTTTATGTATACTTCAAGTCCCCCTTCGATCTCAACATTGTAGCTGCATGCACTTCTCTGAATGGATGCTTTGTGAGGTAGAGAAGCTTTGCTGTTTTACAGATGAAGGACTGAGACACAGAGAGAATAAATACTTTGTCCAAAAGCAAACAGGAAAGCTGTCTCAGAGATGGGCTAAACCAAAGAGGATGTTTTCATTACACTTCAGACAGTAAGCAGCCAGACTATAAAACCACACCCAGACTGCTTGTGTTCTTCCACATTTGCTGTTGTAACTTTGGGGAGGGAGGTTTATCCCCTGCTTTTCTGTATTATAGTAAACTAAGCTGCTACGCTTCTTTCCTCTGCTTCTTTCCGCTGTGGAATCCATCCTGAGCAGACAGGATGAAACTGTTTAAAGACCTTTGACAGACAGGACAGAAACAAGGACATCTGAGTACAAGACATAAAGAATAACTCAACAGAGCTCTCACCAGAACACTAAATGGCACATGCTTTCTCAGTTTTCCATATTGCACATGGTTCACTTCATAGTGTTTTGCAGGCTTTAGGTAAGAAGTACTATGCAAAACCCAGGCTTTGTTATATACACTACAATGAACTACTTAAAGAGGATGTTTTCACTGGCAAAATACTGTAGATTTTCTATCAAAAAGATAGATACTGGTGCAGATGCAGCCTAGCACGAAAATTGCATTTGAAAATCTGTCTAGATGCATAATGAAATGCATTGAACAGTTTTTGCATATCTGATCCAAATGACAGATTTGTACCAAAACCACTGAGCAGATCAACATCATCTAGTTTCTGCTCTTTGAAAACTCCACATCTAGCACTCTCAATAACCTGTAAAACCCCAAATCCAGACAATGTAATGGTACTGATTAGATGCAAGGTCCTTACCATCCTTACCAGTAAAAGTGCCATGTTGAGAACTTCCTGGAGCAATAAAATTAAGAGGGACATGAGGGGTGCCGCTGACATACTCATGTGGAAAAGGACTATTGGGTCCAGCATAGCGCTGACACACCACTCGCTGGCAAACAAAGTACATTCCTCCCATGACAAAAAGTGACAGTATTATACCAATAACAGGACCGATAGCACTACTGTGTGGCTGTGACTCATCTGAGGCTGGCTTTGTTTTTTCTGTGAAGAGAGAAGAAAAAAAAAAGGAGGTCATTTAACACAAGGCAATATATATGTTGCTGTTCTTGAGCTCATGCAGAAAACCAGCCAGCTCACAGTCATTCAGGTAGTGTCTTTGAAAGTATTTGCATCAAACTCAGACATCTATAACTCCATATATTCTGATTCAATGCACAAGACTCCATGCCTCCTCTTCCCCTCCGCATACATAAGGCAGTATTAGGAAGGTACTCTCCTTTCTGTTTGGCAATTCATCTCATAACAGGATTGCGTATCTTGATATGTAATAAGTAATCTACAGCCTAAAAAGTTTCCTTTTCTGACCCCACAAACTCTATGGGTTAAGTATATAGGACACTTATAACCATTCCTGTCCTTAATTAGACAAGAATCTGCTCTCTCCATTTGGGCTAGCCAATAACATTAAAAAATTAAAAGATTTTACCAGTAGGGAAGCTACCATACGTACTAAGCAGTGAATATCTTCCTAGCTAATACAGGCCTTAAAATAGAACGCTTTTCCTTCCTAAAATATGAATTGCTCCCCCCAAAAACCCTTACAAATTGGAAGGAAAACACAATATCTCAAATACTTTCTACTTCTTATTTCTTTTTCCCCTATATAGCCCAATGTTAAATAATAAAAACTGCTGCAGTATTTGAGGTGAGTTATGTATCATATCTCCCCCTGATTATGGGTAACACATTCAAATTTCTTGCCAAATAAACCTGATACCTCTATATAGTTTTTGCATATATGACATTCTTCAGTGAAAATGATTTTTTCCATGCGATTCACAGAACATTAATAATTTTATTTTTTACATATACAAATATCTATATATTCATAAAGTGAAAAATAAAAATAAACTTGGCCAAAACCTATCAATTTTACCTGTTCAGATCAAACTATAGACCCTTTCCCCCTTTAATGACGTTGTGAAAGTGAAATGGTTCATGTAAGATTCAAGCCTTCACATAATAATTTTTTTGCCAGTTGTTCTTGTTTCCTTCCCTTCAGTGGAAGGAATGAAAAACAACTGAAATTTGAGAAGGAACATAAAGGAAATACAAAGATCCACCAAAAAACTCTTAACAGCTCAGCATCAGGAATTCATTTCTGTCTTAAGAGTCTTTATCTACTTTTCACACTTATTAGTGCATGACAGCTTTTATGTCAGCTAAAGCCCTAACTTTCAAATAGTCAGATTATTTCAGATATGATACCAGAAAAAAAGTAAGGCCAAAATTAAAACACATTCCCAAATTAGCTAATTTAAAACACACAATTCTGATTTTTGCTAAACCTACCTTCTTTTGAATGCAAGATTCTTATCAAGAAAGTAGCAATCATTTTTATTCCCTATTTGAGTTCTCACCCTCTGTCAAGCAAAACCCCACCTTTGTTCCACAGAGACTCCGGAGGAGACAGTCTTATGTCTACATAAAGACATTTAAATCAGTTAAGACCTAATTGCAGGACGGGACTCAAAGTGCAAAGAGGAAACAGCTGCATTAACTTAGCAGCACAAATGTTTGTGAAAATAAACTAAAAAAAAAAAAAAAAAAAAAAAAAGGAAGAAGGGGCTTTACATTATCCAGGGAATTGGAGGAACTGGGTGAGAGCTGAGAGATAAATGGAAGATGTGGAAATCTGAAATGTCCAACAGGAGAGCTAAACAGTTTTTTTTGCTATTCAAAATGCAAAATGCAGCATTTCTCTACACAGACACAACACAACGTATTTGTTCAGAATTAATTACTGTCAGATCAGCGTACCTATTTGCTTTTGTTCTAAAATGCTATGTTCAACTATTTTGCTAAACCACTCGTAAACTACAAAATCATAGAATCATAGAATGGTTAGAGTTGGAAGGGACCGTAAAGATCATCCAGTTCCAACCCCCCTGCCATGGGCATGGACTCCTTCCACTAGACCAGGTTGCTCAAAACCCCATCCAACCTGGTCTTGAACCCTTCCAGGGATGGGAGATCCACAACTTCTCTGGGCAATCTGTTCCAGTGTCTCACCACCCTCACAAGAAAGAATTTCTTCCTAATATCTAATCTAAATCTACCCTCTTTCAGTTTAAAACTGGTACCCCTCGTCCTATTGCTACACTCCCTGATGAAGAGTCCTTCCCCATCTTTCCTGTAGGCCCCCTTCAGATACTGGAAAGCTGCTATAAGGTCTCCCCAGAGCCTTCTCTTCTCCAGGCTCAACATCCCAACTCTCTCAGGCTGTCTTCATAGGAGAGGTGCTCCAGCCCTCTGATCATCTTTGCGGCCCTCCTCTGGACCCACTCCAACAGGTCCATGTCCTTCTTACGTTGGGGACCCGAAAGCTGGGTGCAGTACGCCAGCTGGGGTCTCACCAGAACGGAGTAGAGGAGCAGAAAATCTTCCTTTATCTGACCCATTGCCTAAAAACATTAGGCACTAGTCACCCTGATGGTGCAAAAAGAGGGAAATTGCAAGCAAAGCACAAGTAAGTGAATTTTACTGTCCACGTCAGCCTGCAAAATAACAGACTCTGCTAAAGCCTAATACAGCAACTGCCATCAGCGTGTTTGTAATTGCCATGACAATTCAAAGTAACATTTTCCCTGGAAAAATCAGGGTCTCTCCTTGTATTCTATTCCTACCTGTAGTGTAAGAGACCAGCTTGTGGTCTCTTGTAGACACTTGTTCATTGCACGCTAGTTCCTCCACATAATTAGCCTTCAGCTTGACCCTGTAATTCACAGAATCACATAATTTTTCAGAGTTGGAAGGGACCTCTAGAGATCATCTAGTCCAACTCCCCTGCTAAAGCAGGATTGCCTAGAGCACATTACTCAGGACTGCATCCAGGCGGGTCTTGAAAATCTCCTAAGAAGGGGACTCCACAACCTCCCTGGGCAGCCTGTTCCAGTGCTCTGCCACCCTAACTGTAAAGAAGGTTTTCCGTGTGTTGGAACGGAACTTCCTATGTTCCAACTTGCACCCATTGCCCCTCGTCCTGTCACTGGGAACCACCGAGAAGAGTGTGGCTCCTTCCTCCTTCAACCCACCCTTTAGATAATTGCAGTGGATAGGTCCGTGCATTTTTAAAAGCCACCCCAAGATTAGCAGCAGCTCTACATGTACTGAGCACAGTAGAATCAGGTCCTCCTTGGTACAGATCTGAAGGCCCATCTAAACAAGGCAGCATTGTATCTCATACAGCATTTTAGAACTAGCTTGAAGTAACACTGGGATTTCAGTTCATCTTTACTACTGCTGTTCCTGCATTACCTAGAATAACAGCATTACAGACTTGCTATACCATGCTGCAAGCTCACACTCTTGCCACACAGACCAATGGAAGAGAATGACTGTATTTAGCAGCCAAATACAACTGTGAAAGTATTTGGCCAAGATTCACTGGGCTTCCCTGAAAGAATATTACTATGCAATGACATAGCAATAATGCTCATCGCAATAATTAGCTCTGCAAAAGGATGAACATCACGCCTGAACACAGCACTTGAATCTCAAGGAAAGGCATCTCACCACACATAAGCTCATCAGAACCGTCAATGCAATCTGGAAAGGAGTCACACTGTTGCTTCAGGAGGATGCACTGGCCACTTGCACATCGGAACTGATTGGGTAGACAAATTGCTGCACAGAAAGAAAGAAAAGATTAAGTACTAGTTGCATGGGAGCATTTGAGTACCTTAAGAAAACCAAAAGAAGTGAGACATGAAGCTGCAGTGCATTTTATATTACGACCAGGCAGGCACCAGAACACCTGCTTTGCTGCTGTGGGTAAAATGCAAGTCTCCATTTCTCTGATTCTTCCTTTTTGTTGTTGTACACCCTACTCAGTGGGACTAAAATAAAATTCTGATCCCAGTAACTCCCCATCCTTTGTCAAATCAGTCATGTTGGGGCAAAACTGGGATCAAATCTGCAAGAATCACTTACAATAACTAATAAATTGTTGCTAATCATCTGACATGTCAACAAAATGTAGTAACTCAGCATATTATAAAACCTTATATAGTCTATGCTATCTTATATAGCCCTGTATAGTAAAACCATGCTAAATTTCTTATCTATATTCAGAAGCCTCTGTTTCAGCAAAAATGACTTGTTAACTTTGGAATCTCCATCAAGTCAAAGCATATTAAATGATGAGTGAAGAGACTGTCTTATGGGGGCTAGTAACCAGCAATCCTGGAAGGTTCGCAGTATAGGTCATTCATTGTAAAAGGAAGAAAGATTGTTTTCTTCTTCTGGAGGAGATCCACATTCATGCTTTGGATCACAGCACTGGTGGTATTGTGAAGTGGACCTCCTGAATAGCCATAGTCCAGTTTGCAGAACAGTTCTTGTGGAAGAGAACTAAGTTATCTATGGAGAAAAGAACTTAGCTAGAAGCTCCAAATGCATCAGTTCCTGATTTGGGTTGTTATGACCCCAGTAAGTTGGATACAGCTCCACAAGGTCCATACAAAACACACACATTTATAGTAGGCTCTAAAAGCATCTAGAGCTCCCACCACACCATTAGGAGAAGGGACAAGTTCTGTGAGCGCTGTGCCAGTGACGGCCAGCCCTCTACTTATTCTTGCTACTGTCTGCTGCTCCTTTGTCTTCCATCAAGACTTCTGTCTTAATATCCTTTCCCTTCTTAGGTGCCGTGTCTTCTGTTGCTGTCCTGCCTTGTTGGACTTCTTGCTTCTTGTTGATCCAGCAACGGACAACTTGGAGGACTGAACCTGTGTTGTACGGGAGATGAAGTTTCTTCAGTGGCCTGGTAATCCAGTTGCAGTATCAAGAGACTGTCAACCTTGTGACTTTCCCTGGGTATGAGAGAACCAGCTAGCAGTACCACAATAAATTCAAGAAGACGAAAGGCATGTCTTGAAGGTGTGGGACAAGAACCACAAACAGATCCAGGGATGTTTCTTTGACCAGTTCCAGTTATAGTCTGCAACCCCTGTGCCAATGCTTCAGATTCAACTCTCAAAAAGCATGCCTTGGGAAAACAGGAGAAGCAGCTTCTGACAGAATCAAGGTATTGAACTCAGATCTATGGAAAGGCAGTGATTATCACTGCTCTGACCAGAAATCAATTCCTCTGATGCGTAAGGAATAGTAGAAAAGTTCTGTTAAGCCCAGTCAGCTTCACCACCTCAATAAACCTCATATAAAGAACAAGACTGTGCTACATGCCACTTTCCCTTCCCCAAACACAGTGGGTTATAGGCTGACGCATGCTAAGGCATAAGAAAGGCCTATCAGTTTTATTTTTCTTAGGAACCCACTCAGGACTTGGTCTGTAAAGATTCCTGAGGACTACAGAGGCCACGTTTACCACATCTCCCTCAGTGTAACTCTGGACACCAAGTATGTTCATAGCCCTTGTAGGGAACTGCCAGACACCATCCTGGACAAAAGTCTAGTCATAGGTGGCCCAAGTGCTTGCAGAGGACTAGGGATGCAACCACTCAGTATTCAACTGCTGAAGAAATGTGTCTTCAACTATTCTAGACCAGATGGTAAAACTCATCTGTGCCCTCAAAGGGGCTGTGCAGGGCAAGGCAGGTTCCTACAGTTCACGCAGCGCCAGGAACACTGGCATTAAATTTGCTTAGCAGTGCCCACCATTTCACAAGGAGATAACCAAATCCATATTCCACTTTGACTCTGTGTGTGGGTGATGGCACCGTTACACTGCATTTGGGCTCCATGCTGAACAAAGCAGAGCCTCTTGATGAAGCAGTACAGGTAGTAAGTACCACTTCCCACAAGAAAGACAGGAACTTGTTTGCAAAGAAGGTACTAATATTCTGGTGTCCAGGCTCAGAGTTACAGAAGACACTGCAAATCCAAAAAATTGAGCACTGAAATGTCCATAAAAATCTACCCTGTTAGCTTAGTGGCAATGGCTAGCCACTGAGTGGGTGAAGCCAAAGGTCCCGAGGCTTCACAGGGCAAGAGCTACGCTACTGAATAGGCTCCTGAAATTTGGCACAGTAATAAGGAAGCCATGGTGCCAGCTCATAGTCACGTGTCTGTTTCAGCTATGCCTTGATACTAAACACAAGTTTTACCATCAATGAAGGGATGATGCAAATGCACTCATCCATGTTTCTTTTTTCGACCCAGATCCTACAGATGACTGCATACAAAGCAGCTGCAGCAGCAAGAGTTCCTTGGACGTCATTCCACAGACTTCTCATAAAATGGTACATGCAGGATTATAAGCATCAGCTTGCTAAGACTGAACTCTCAGAACAGCCAGTTCAGCCACAGGATTAAGTCCATCTCTTCCTCCCTGTGGCACTTTGCAGTGACCACTGTCCAAATGTGAAGTGGACACCATGGATATGGTGCAAGTCAAAGTGGTAATTATGCAGGAAAAAAAAAAAGCATGTTCTGCCAGTTTCTTTCCTGTTTTCATTCTGAATGTGGATTAAAGATACTCTCCTCTCTCCCCTACATGGTCAGCAATTTATGTAGCTACAGAGAAGTCTAATTTGAGCAACAGAATAAGAATGAGTAACAGAAAGACTGAATCAGTGGACAGCTTAGTTAGGCTTAGGGTTAAAGCCGTTTTTCCCCATTTGAAAGCAAAAATCATATATATATACATATATATATATATCAACAACAGTTAGAATCCCAAATGGATGCTTATGTTAGAACCATGAGTTCAGAAAAATTAATCTTACTATCACAATCCGCTTCATCAGATTTATCTTGGCAGTCAATTTCTCCATTACACCGGAAGTGTGCATCGATACACTGTCCTTTCTCACACTGGAACTGGGATGCAGAGCATATGGGGCAACTATCTTCATCGCTCTGGTCATCACACTCTGGAAATCCATCACACCGCCATGCCATTGGGATACAGTCGATCTCTCCAGTTGCACAGGTAAACTGGTCTGGGGAACAAGTTGGAGGTTCTAGAGAAAGAGAAAACAAATCCCATTTGTATATTCAGTTTTAGCCCTTACAACAGAGTAAAAATGTGATGGACTTTTTCAAGAAAAACACACTTATACCTGGAGTGAAGTTGTTCTGTGACAATATTAAGATTCCAGCAAAGAGGAAAACATGATTTTGCACAGGGAATGAAATTTTGCCAACTTCATAACAAAAACTGGATGCATGCTGATTGAAGAAGCTTGCTTTAGCAGGTGATCACTGTACTAAGGACAGGAACTACAAATACTTTGGCTCTAACAGCCACCTTTTGGAAGACGCTGTCATACACATAAATTCAAATGAATAGTCAATTTCTGATTGCAAACCACATTCTACACAATTCTAATCCCTACAATTATATCACCCTGGAACAATTCTTCATAAGAAAAGCTGGCACATTGGGTTAATTGGCAATTAATACACTTAAAACATATAACATTTGCTTCTACAATATCTGTTTCTCTATTTTTCCAGTGGTTTCTCCACAAATTTCTGAGTCAGATATGAATTGAAAAATATGAATGGAGAAAAAGTATCTGTTAAGCATTAAGCTAAGTCCGCTTGCTGAAAAGTCTCTGGGTGCAGGTCAGCAGAGGTTCAGAGAGTAGTCTGAGGAGCACTGTAGGCCTGCCCTGATCTTACATTCTTTCACTATGGTCAGAGACAGAACCTTGTGCACAGCCATTTTTATGTTTGCTGGACCTAAGAAAGCTGGGACTTAATTCAAATTTGACTTTTCATGGACCCCAAGATCCTGGCATCAATCCATTCCAGATCCATGCTGTTGCTCAAGTTGCAATCACACACTGATAGCATTAAGCAGCAGCTACAACCTCACGTAGAGATGCAACAATTATGCTGTAATAGTTGCTTTCTTCAGAATGTCAAAAGACAAAGACAGTCCAGAAAAAGAATCTATTGCAAAAAATGCTTCTAATTCTTACATACAGCAAATTAGCACATACTTTTTCACTATTAGTATCAATGAAAGAAACAGTCAATGTGTAAGTCCCTTCAGTCATTATGAGCAGCAGTTAGTCGTGTTCAAAATGAGGGTGCCATCTCAAAACACTGCTGCAGCAGACAAACACATTTCCACTGATTTCAAAAGTTGCTGGGTCAAATCTCTGTGACGTAATTAATCAGTTAACAGAAGCAGTTACTAGTTCCCACAGCTGCTGTTGCCAGCTAATGCTCTAAGTAGATGCTTTACCACTTGGATTAACACAGTATCACATCAGACCCATACGACAACAATATTGAGCAAGCTGGAGGAGTGCTCTGACACTGGATGGTAACACTCCTCTGGAAACCCAATGAGCTTTTATTAACATTCAGGCTCAGAAATGGACTTCACAGAGAATGCAGCATAAGGAAAGCTTCTCAGTTGTAACCAATGACAAGACTTTTGTATGAGTATTTTTCTCCTGAGGGTGGTGTTACAGATCCTAAATCTATGCAATTACATGCAAACCATTTTTAAAGTGCTGATGTCCCTCCTTCATTAGGGAGAAATCTTCAAGAATGAGACTCAAGTATAGTCAAGAGCTTGAAAAACAAAATGCAAATAAAAATCGAAATGCATTTGATTTTTGAAAATTTTATGATTTTTAACTTTCTGATTTATGATTATTTGGTGTAGCAATATGAGAATTACAAATATAGCCAGTGATCTGACAGCTGTAGGTAAGATAAAGATACCAGATACACACAGTAAGATAATTCTTGAATTACATTTTGATACGAGTGTGCTGTTTAGATAATCCAACAGACAGATTACTACTTCTGCATTTAGAGCCACAATTAATCTTGCATTATGGTTGCACTTGGCAGGCACAAGCTCGCATTTAAAAACTTGTAAGGAACATTCATAAGGGTACATGGGCAAATGGTCTCCAGCGTAAACAGCTATTAATCTATTTTGAAATACTGGCTATTGGCTGCTACTATGGCAGACACGATAGGTTAAAAAGTTGTTGCAGGCTTAGCTAAGGATTAGAATAAAAAAAACCAAGACACTGAAATGGAAGTCCCTTAATTTTTAAATGTATAGCTGAAGATAACAAAGGAGTGGGATGTAAGAATCTCTCCTTGGCTATGTTGTGCAACAACAGTATAGCAAGAAATGTAAGTAGATTGATTCCACCACCACCCCCTGCCAGATGTAACCACATAGCGTATTGTGGTCATGGGAAAGAAAACTGTCTATAATGGAAATGACTGTCACGTGGGAAGTCAGAGTTCAGCCAGAAAACAAAATCCACAGCAAAATGAATACATAAAAAGAAGTCAAGAGGACCAACAGAGCCAGATGATTTAAGATGATGACTCCCCAAAAGAAACAATGTTTTAAGTGGGGGGAGGATTTAAAAAAATCCTGTGATTGTGAAAGGGAAGTCTAAAGAAAAAGTCTGCCACGTGGAAAGAGGTGAACTACCTTAAATAAAAAGGACTGCAATGGAGCCTTTGGCCTACATTTCATTAACTAGACAGTACAGTGTTTCATGTTATGAGGCCAAATTCATTTGAAAGACTGGAGTATCACTGTGGGAATCATACGCACAATTTCTGCTGATAGGTCACCAAGGGTTGATGCAACATCATCTTATAAGCATTTGTTTAAAGCACAAACCTGTCACGTCATACAATTATAAAAATCTCAGTAGAAGATGCCAATATTTTAAGGTCAAACAAGAATATACTGCTCACAATGAAAAGTTACATATGTCCAAAAACTGAAGCAGAAAACAGCTGGTAAGAGAATGAAAGGTTAATTTAACACATGATGCAACACACCATGTGTAGGAAAGCACTGTGTATAAATACACATTTTGGATTGGAAAGCAACCTCAATCCCCACCTTTTTTGATATAAACTGCTTAGCAGTACTGTTAAACATAACTCACCTCCACACGTTAACAGATTCTGTAGTAGCACAAGGTGCTCAGGGCATGAACATCTTGGAGTCCCATCCCCTTTGGCAATGCAGATGTGCGAACACCCACCATTGTCACGGGAGCATGGATGCGCAGCTGGAGAAACACACAGAAAAGAGTATTATACAGCATAAAAGAAATTATAACTACTCCTAGCTAGGACGAACTCACAAAACCACTAGCAAAACGCTTTTGTTTGAGTAACCAAGATTTCACAACAAATTAATAGGAAGATAAATGCAGGATTTTTCAGTTCAGTGCTCAAAAGCTCATTTACTACTTCATAAGGACAACATTTCTCACAGTCACAGTGCTATGGAGACCTTTAAAGGACTTCTGAAAAGAATATGGGAGCTCAGGTGAAGAGGAAAGAGAAGGCAGATTTGAGAAGGTCGCATTTACAGTGCACCTAGACATCCCACCTGCATTTCTAGGGTAGCCAGGCATCGAGAATTAACATATGTCACTGCAGAATGGCAACCCCCAAAACCTTCAGGAACTCTTCTCTAATCTTAGAGCTCTTAATATCTAGCCCCTCCACTTCCCTGTTACTCACAAAACTGCAATGTAAGGACACACAGTTGATTTTTTTTTTTTTTTTTTTAAAGACAGGAAGCTACATGGTTGTGTTCCCAAATCAGCTACCCAGAAGCACTCAGTACCTGTGAGCTCCTAATAGAATCACATTAAATGAACATTAGGTGGGTAAGAAACAGGCACAGAAAGGCGAGGTCACTGTCTGAGGACCTCGGCCCAACAGAGTCAGAAGAGACCAGTCTCCCGCCTGCTTATTTCAGCTGACAGCTGAGCATCGGCTGGAGTGATCTGTGGGTCTATAGTCTGTGTTATCTGTGATGCTGCTGACCCTTTTACTACCTTTTTTTTTTTCCCCCTACTCTTTACGACTAGTAAGGACCAAGAATTTCCACAGGGAAGAAATAGCATAGATACCGTAATTTCTGTGCCAAAGTTGTTTTCCATTTGTTCAGACTTCTCAGCAACCTGCTTTCACCTTTAACAAATTCATTAACTTAATACAGTGTTGGAGACACTACTGTTTGAGGCATGGGTTGCTAGCAGAAAAAGTACATGCATGTATACTTGTGTGGGCAGGCACAGATGCATATGTATTTTAACTCCCCTGTCGTAACAGAAGTCACCTATGCAGGACAGTTTTCAGGTGCAAAAGGTGACTCCTTTCAGTGTGACTTAGAAGAAACAGTAATCTTGCCATGAAAAATAAACATTTTTAAAAAACACATGGGATATAAAGTAATCTTTCAACAGTGCTGAGAATTAAAGAAAAAATTCTTTTTGCATCATTCAGTATTGCCTTTGAAATACACTAAGAATACAAGAAATGGCAGAGAAGAAAAACTGGGTATTGTGAAAGGAAAAAGAATATCTGGATGAGGATTAGCACACAGAATCTACTACAGTTTAGATACACATTAGCTTATTTGTAACAGCTTGTCCACATAAACAAGTATGAAAATACTTTCAGCTATCACAGAAACTAATGTGCGTGGTACAGAGGGTTACAAAGTGGAAGAATTTCTTCTGAAAATTAGAGCATTATACAGAAATGTACAACCCATCACATGCAACAAAGTTTAACGAGGCCCCTGTCATTAATTAGCCCTCTGTTTCCCACATCTTGTTCGTGCTTTTATATTCTCTTTTATACTCCTATAAGCAGGAGCAGCTGTAGGTTGCCATTTTGAGGAATGACTACTTGAAGAGGTTTCTGTACTCTCCCTCAAATCACAGGAACTTGGACCACCAGTCCAGAAAAAGAAGGTCCTCCATGCATGATCCTTTTCAGAAGGGAACACCTAAAATGGCTCCACCTCTGATGGAAGAGAAATTCCACACCCATAATAATTCATTGTAGGAGCTTCCTGCCCATTCTCCCTCCCGCACTGGGGGATTTTGCATCACTGACTGTGTTGACTCGAGCCAGTTGTGCTTTATGCAGGGTTCTAAAACCACGGGAGAAAAGGCAAGTACAATCCTGTTCTTTCTTTTTAAAGGTTTCTCCAAGTCTTACTACTTGGTTGTACTTCTAGCTGTGCAGAAATACTCCTCTGGAGAAGAATGAGCAACTTGTTTCTCCTCCTCTTCTAGGACGCCGACTGGCTAAGTTGAAAGCACTCCATGGCTTACTTAAACCCCACTGGGCAACATTATTACAATATTCAGCTGTATGAGGACTGCGGAGACAGTGACCAAGAGAAGAGACATCAGATATTGAAATAAACTCACAGAATTCCTCCATATCAAGCTCTTCCACAGCATGAATGCCTGTTAGGTGAGCAATTCGGCCTTGAATTCTAGTCCTTTTGTACCCATTCATTTTCTCCACTCTCTCAATCATCTGCTGCTGACGATCAATCCAATACAAGTGATTCCCCAGCACAGTGAGTCCCATTGGCTGAAGGATGTTGGAGTCCTCCAGGGTCACACGGTTAGCACCTGAGATCAAAAAAACCAAAGACTAGTTAGTTTTACAACAGCCAACTTTTAACTCATTTCTTAAAAAAAACCCAACTACAACCAAATCAAACCCTGAAAATAGTTAGCTATAAGGTCATTGGCTTCATCTGTCTATGAGGCTCTTCTTGTTCAGCCTCATCTCAGGTAAATGCAACAAGTTGCCATGACATGAGGGGAAGCACATACAATATGAAAACAGCTCATCCTTTCATACACTGACTGGTCAGCCAGCCATGATCAACCTCATGTTGACATGCTTTGTCATGTGTAACTGTGTGGAGCCCCTAAAAGCCTGTGTCACCGATTACAGACTCAGCTCTCGTGCCAAAATTTTTACAATACATTCACACACCAAGCAGTACACTTTGTTGTAATCTACAAGCAAGAGTGAAACACAACTGATTAGCTTCGCTGCCATTACTCAAATAAAACACATTCATCATGCAAAGCAAGAGGCAAGTACACAAACCCTGTCATATGCTATATCACAACCACAGAGATACAATCACGAAAGAAAAGCTCATATTCTAACAGCCACACTTCTTCCTTCACCTTCTCTTTTTAGTTCAGTAACCAACCAGAAAACCTAAACACCAAGTAATTAAATATGCTCTTAAACAGGAACAATATCAAATGCTTAGGTTTTCTGCTCTACAGAAATGTGCAGAAACCTGCTCTCAGCCAATGTGTAAAAATCAGGTTAAGTAAAAATGCATTTATGACTGTTTTTAACTTTAATTGCTTACAGTCTTCTACAGTGTGCTGCCCTACACTTAGTGGCATTTAATTGTTGCTTTTGTTATGCTTGTCTAGGGTGAACAAGAGATTCCAAATTATTGTATTAATTCACAGAAACCATTTTGAGGCTGTGTATGCCTATGTATACTGGCTACATTTGATTTTAAAAATGAGAACTCAAAACAAAATCATAACTTGGTGGTTCTTCTGTTCTTGTATTTCATTTTGGACTAAAGACCTTGTGTCTGCTTGTATTTAAAAAACAGAGGTTTTTAATGTCTACACAAAATGAGATTATAGAATCTGGATACATAATAAAAATGCTATGACCACCAGATTCAGCTATTTTGCTGCATAAATTATGAAGAGCTCAGACAAGCATAAGAATGTAATATTTACTTCAATTACACATTCTATTAGTTTTGCACATAGAATTATTGCCTGCAATGACTCTTACTTGACTGTCATTGACAAACAGTGTGCATTCAAATCAAATTTAGTTGTAGAGAGATCAGAAATTCTTGGACTTGCACTTGGGGTTTTAGTTCTGTGGTCCTAAATTTCTTTTGTTTCCAAACCCACGAGGAAGACATCTTTGTTTAATTCCATTTTCAGAAGAAACATGCATGAACTGTTATGTGACAGTACAGTCCTGGTTGTAATCTGATGTATCTACTATTGTACACACTTCCAACGTGCCACTGGATTTTACTCTTGAAAAGACTAAAAGAACAGAATAGATGCACCTGCACTAATTTCACTAAACGGGCACTAAACCTGACCCTTAGTACCACTCTCTAGTATCGTGGTTCCTGAGATGTTCTTTGTCTTCTCCTAAACAGGTCTTAAAATTTAGAAATACTAGGAAACATCTTGACAGAAGAAGTTTCTCAATGAACAAAGCACAGGGCACTTCGTTCATTTGCCCTCCAACCTGCTGAGCACCCTTAGCTCCTACGAACTTCAGCGTCATTGGATTTTCAAAGATGACTGTCCTTTTGCCAGACTAAGCCTCACATTTTGACCCAAAAGCACAATTTTCAGCTGCATTCAAGATACTGCAAGAATAGGAAAGCCTTATTTCAATTCAATATAAAGAAACCTCTTCTGCCTTCTTGATTTTTTAAGTGCTAAATTGCTGATCCATTTAGAAGTAAAAGGCAAGCTGGTTTCCTGAAGGATATCCTGAATGCATCCTGAAATCAAGAATACATGAGGTGTCAGGTGACACTTGCAAGCTAGCAGTCCTGCTAGAATCCTAGCCTATTTGAACAGCCTCCCAAATCCAGGCCTAAAACAGGGTACAGTTTTCGGGGATGTACATCAAGCATCATCTTTCATCTGTGTCATCTGCAAAAAGCTGAACATTGGTGATTTGGGAAGCTGCTGGAGATAGCACTGGATAAGGTGATTAATCTATATTTACATTGGATTTGATCTTGACTGTCCAAATTATTAATGAATAATTTTAAATGGAGAGGCAAAGGCCACCTATAGCACTGGATGACACCATTAAATGGTTTAAAAGAATGATCAAAATGGAAAACTCTATCTGAATAAATAAAAGGATATTTTCAACAGATATTGTTAGAAAAAAGAAGAGAAAACATGTTACAAGTAAAGAAGTGTTGAATTTCCATAGTAATTAAATACTTTGATTCCCAGAATGAAACAGATGTGTAGTCTTTTCAAGATGGAAACCAACAGTTGAATGTAAAGAACATTAAGCTGGAAGGACACAATTCCTCTATTTAAAGTCTAATTGAAAACAAATCACATTTTCACTGCATAACTTTTCCAGTCACTTCAACAATAATATAAACCACTACTTTTTAGTTGACTGGTGTGGCAGACAAGTTATTTGCAAATAGTTTATGAATGTCTAAAAAAGCATCAACAACTCCAACTGAAAAATTCAAGAATCTCATGAAGAAAACTGTTAGACAGGTTTACAGTTCTTTCACCCCTCTCTGAAAGTTAACCATTGGACACCTGAGGTTATTCCACGACTTAGCAGGATGCTGTAATCAGGGTGTAGTGCAACCTTCAGAAACTGCCATAACCACGTCATCTCTCCAAGCCTACCAGGGAATAAGCTTGTCTTGACCAGTCTAATTGGTATGAAGGATGCTATACGCCATTTCAGTCCCATTTATTCAGCAGCCTCAGTTTCCACTAAAATCCTTTTGCTAATATGTGCTCATTGTAATGTTTTGCTCAGAAAATACTTTTTAGAGGAACTACTTCAAGCAACATAACTTTGGGTGTCAGATTTTTTCTAAAGTTGTGATGCAAGACTGCAAAATATTTTAAAATAAAATTATGCTGTTAATTCATTTAAAAAAAACCCAACAGTTCGGTGAATCAAATTACATCGAGCTCAGCTACATCAAATACAACCATAGTTTCCTGGCTACATGATACATATCCTCTAGTTAATAAACATTGTTTTCTTTTAATCCTGTAGCTTTCCCCTGCTTTTATCTTACCGATAGTGTTTGATTTGTTAGCTGTGAATCAAATAAATGTGCATGAAAAGCTTTGGTTCAATATTAACCAGAGGAAGGTTAGTTTTCCCTTTAAAAAGATCCAAAGAATTGGATTAAAATGTATACCCAGTATGCAGACATATGCTTACATGGAGTTTTAATATCATGAAAATGAAGAAAGAGTACAAAGGAAGCTGCAATCACAGGACACAACTACCAGCATGTGATGGCCTAGCTGCTGATTTATTCATATATCAGTTTACTTAAGTCCTATTGTCAGGTCTTATCCATTCAAGACTTAGAAGTAAAGCAATATTAAACAGACTCCTCTGCACTTTATGCAAGGACACAGTTCATCTTCCAACCCGTAACATGACAAGCAAGAAGCGCCTGCCCCCTGCCTGCCCCCATCTGCTAGCTGCGACTCGACCTTGCATGCGTGCTAAATCAAAGGGGGAAAAAAGGATGCTTATGTACATACAAGTAGAAGACCTATGCATAGCTAGGTCCACTGTATGCTACAGCTTCGTTATGTAATATGGCTTCCTATTACATGGGGGTCACCTTTTTACCAGTAGCAGCCCTAGTTATTGATCCCATCCTCCCTTCTCAAATCATTAACTTCTCCCTGGTACATTCCCCCTCTCTCAAACCATGTGATTTCCACATAATCTTCTTTAGTGCCTTGTCACTCTCTTGAGTTTGTGGATACCACTTCAGCCACAATACCTGCATGATATGCTGCTTTTCTGTCTTGTCCTTTTATTTTCGGATATATCTGAATATATATATATCTAAATCTGATCTTGCAAGAATTGCTTTCAGAACATATCAAAAGTCAAATGGCTCTGTTGGACGGTGGCAATCATTACAGACATGTTTATTCCAAACACATCAAAGACGGGAGCCCATGAGAAATTGTTATCTGTGACTGCCTACACAGAACTGGCAAGAGTGGAGATAGAAATTACTGGGGTCAGCATCAAAGAGGGAATGATGTCCCACACATACACACACACTGCTTCAAATGTTCAGCTGTATACCACATACCTGACAGATCACAGCTTTCGATGCGCTTCAGATCTGCATCTACCCAGAAAAGCTTTCCAATTTTGTTGTCAATCACCAGTGCTACTGGTCGGATCAATCCAGTTGTAAAAAGCACTTCTCTCTCTGTGCCATCAAGGGCTGCACGCTCAATCTTAGGAGCTCGCTCTTGCATGTTGGTGAAGTACATGTACCTGAGAACAAAGACACCAGCCACTTAACTGAGAGCTTCAGAAGGGAAGGAACTCACCTTTGCACACAGGTTCTACATTGTAAGTGGGAATGGTTCACACAGGGATGACTGTGGTGACTGTTGCTCCCAGCTGCAAAGATCCAGATCTTAAAAGCCAGAATCATACAAGCAGTCACCTACATCCCTAACAATTAAATATGAAAAACATTCTCCTTTTTAAAATATACAGATGCAACACAAGATTCACACACACAGCTGACATACTTCCCCAAGAGTGCTCTGTATAGGTACAGAAAGGAATCTCACCCTCGCTCTGCATTCACTACAATAGCTCTGGGCTTGTCGTGATCCCCTCGCAGCACCATCCCAATTGACTTGCCATTCAGCCTGTGGACATTGACTGAATTTGTAGCCTCACAGGTCCAGTACAAGGTATGGCTGTATATATCGATGCTGAGGTCATGTGGCTGCTTCTCTGGGTTCTGGCTTTGGTTTGGAGTACTCATGACAGTGAAAGGCTGCAAGAAAACATATAGGGAACAATTTCCAGTAATTATTCTGATTACTGATCGAAGAAGACCTACCTGACAGTCTAGAAACACCTAAAACCACCCACAAGGAAACAACAAATACAAGAAATGCAATAAAGCTTAATAAAAAAAAAAAATAATTGATTCAAACTGTGGATTAGAGGAAAATCATCCATAAGATTATGCAAAACTCCCCAGAACACAGTTGTGGCACCTCCTATAAGTAGAATTAATTAGCAGGAGATGGAAGAAAACTATAGTGAATATTTATGCATGGAACAATCTTGAATGAAACAATGCAAGAAATAAGGCAGCCTTCTGGTCAGACCTGCACTGTCATACAGTCAGCTGAACAAATCTCTATCTCTTGCCAAAGTCTCCTTACTTTATTATTTGTAGTGTAGTAGATATTGATTTTCTTTAAGTCCTGGCTTCTCTTAAAAACTAAAATCTTTTAATGAAACTTGGTTCTGTTTGCTTACATGTCAAATGGCTACAGCTCTGCCTCACACTCGTACTAACAACACTACCTTGCTTTCACCCTCATGTCTTTATGATAGAACTCACAAAACTTGACATTATTGCCAAACTTCTGGAATCATTACCCTCAACCCCTCCCAATCTAACATACTATTTACTACACTTTTTAACTCTATGTTGAATACTAACATAGACTTCAATATTTTATTTCTGTGAAGAGCACTAGAGCATATAAAAAAAATCCCTGAAGGAAAATAATCTTTCTGTTGTTTGTTTAATGTTACACAGGCTCCACTAGCGTACAGCGAACCTCAGTGCCACTGGCATAGTAATACTGCTGGCAAACTCCCAACGTCAAAGTAGCCTTCAAACGTGACTGCTTCTGGTGACATAATAATGGTTAGGGGAAAGCAGAGGCTTCTTTAGTGTCCTAACACAGCGCTCCCAATCCAAGCACAAAAACAGTACCAGAAAAAGTTCATATGGGTCAAGAAAGCTGAAGACACCATTCCGTGCTTAGCTTAAGTCAAATGAATTACCCAACACAGCATTACTTGTGAAAGTTCTATTTCCACAATTTGGTTTTTAAGCTGCCAAGTTCTGCATAGTGATATACAGGCTTTTTCCTTTTTATATAAAGCTTTACCCCTATTTTGCCTTGACAGTGCACCTACAAATAAAAATAAATCATTCTTTTCCTGAAATCAAAGGTAACATTACCCAGGTATGAAATTTATATGCATCATCCGCAAACAGCATAATTAAGCAAAATTGAGTAAATATAGTTAGTGAAAATTTGAAAGACAAAATTTGCATGGGACCTGCATCTTCAAAGCTGTGTGACCAAGGTAGAGGAAAACACAGAGCAAATGAATCTCCATTGCAATTTGCACCTAGCAAGTACCAAAGAGAAGCTAGACTACAACAATTAGCACCTACCATAATCCCAAAAAGCAAGAGCTTCTTCAAAATTCATCCACAACCCAGCTAGCTGCTCATCCTAACATACCTCCTCCCAATCTTAAAAGAAAAGGTCAAAAAATAAAATTGTCATGTCTTCCTTTAAAGGAAACTATAAAACCTTTGATGCATGAAGACACCAGTCTATTTCCACCGATATCATGTCATATTGTTTAGATACGATTGCCCAAGAACTAGGAAAACGTAACTTGCCCGTTCTCCATTTCATTTTATATTCCTATTCAAACCATAGTTTGTAAAGAATCTGTTATCTTGACCTGGGATTAAGCTATGTTAACACATAATACTACCTGGAAAAATAGTACACTTCTTTCCACTCTTGTATGAATAATTAGTGTAAAAGAATAATATCCCCAACTCAGTAAAACAATTAAGCATGTGGATAAGCCTATCCCTATCTGGCACGGCAATCAACTCTACATTCACTCAGGGTTTAACTACAGCTTGGATAGCTGAGAGTTTTCATTCTGACAAAGCTTTACACTGATGACAACATTATCAGACAAATGGCATGCGCAATATTGAGTTTAGAATATGATTTGTCTGTCCTGAGTATAGTGAATCTGCCTTACTTCAGTGCCCACCCTTAACTAAAGACTGCAATTCAAGGCTTATAGCTTCAGATACATATGATGTACTATATTCTATTACACTTCTTTGTGTATAAATTAAAATCATGATCCTAAAAGCCTCCAGTAATTTTCAGATATAAATAGAATACACAGGAAGTGCTGGCAAGAGTAAAGCTTAAACCGATGAATCCTTGGTGCAGAAGACGGGAGGGGAACATCAAGCATAAAGTGCAAGGCACACAAAAAAGACCAACACAGAACTACATACACCACATAAACTTGCCTGAGTGCCATCATCTTTGGCTCTTTTGATAATATTCTGACGTCCGTCCACCCAGTAGATCAATTTATCTAAGGGATCATAATCAATAGCCTTGACATTCCTTAAACCATGCACAGGCAGGATGATATCCGGACTTTGCTGATCATCTGGTATCATCCGGCTGATTGCAGATTTCTGGCTAAATAACAGGAAGCTGGCAGGGGCTGAAACAAGTCAAAACAGAATGCATAAAAAAATGCAACTTGCACAGTCAAAAATACACCCACACAGAAGACAAAATCACAGAGAGAGAATTATATTCACAATGGAAACTACGGTAATTTGTAAGTTGAGATTTTTGCTATTAAATTGGAAGTGTTTCTTTGTGTACTTCTCAGGGGTACATGTGCTCACCCTCACCCAGAAAGTATTTCCTTTCTATATTATAAAATAACTATGTTCCCTATCTGGAATTTAAGTAAAACCAGTGACAGTGGGCAATACAGCATCACAGATAATCACAGAATTACATAACTCCATGATTATATATAATCATGGAATTGTTTAGGTTGGAAAGGACCTTTAAGATCATCAAGTCCAACATAGCACTGCCAAGTCCACCACTAAACCATGTCCCTAAGCACATCATCTACATGTTTTTTTAAATACCTCCAGGGATGGGGACTCAACCGCTTCCCTGTTCCAATGCTCGACAACCCTTTCAGTGAAGAAAACTTCCTCATATCCAATCTAAACCTCCCCTGGAACAATTTGAGACTGTTTGCTCTCATCCTATTACTTGGGAGAAAAAAAAAACCTACTCCCACCTCTCCACAACCTCCTTTTGGGTAGTTGTGGGGAGCGATAAGGTCTCCCCTCAGCCTCCTTTTCTCCAGGCTAAACAACCCCACTTCCCTCAGTCACTCCTCATAAGGCTTGTGCTCTAAACCCCTCACCAGCTTCATTGCTCTTCTCTGTACACACTCTAGCACCTCAATGCCTTTCTTTTACTGAGGAGCCAAAATTGAACACAGTACTTGAGGTGCAGCCTCACCAGTGCCAAGTACAGGTGGACAATCACTTCCCTAGCCCTGCTGGCCACACTATTCCTGATACCAGCCAGGACATTATTGGCCTTCTTGGCCACACTGCCAGCTCATATTCAGCCAGCTGTCGACCAACGACCCCACATACTTTTCTGCTGAGCAGCTTTCCAGACACTCTTCCCCAAACCTATAGCATTGCAAGGGGTTGTTGTGACCCAAGTGCAGGACCCAGCACTTGATCTTGTTGAACTTCATACAACTGACCTCGACCCATCAACCCAGCCTGTCCAGATCCCCCTGTAGAGCCTTGCTACCCTCAAGTAGATCAACCCTCTCACCCAATTTGGTGTCGTCTGCAAACTTACTGAGGGTGCACTCAATTCCTGCATCCAGGTTCTTGATAAAGATATTAACCAGAACTCGCCCCAGTACTGAGCCCTGGGGAACACCACTTGTGACCGGACACCAACTGGATTTAACCCCATTCACCACCACTCTCTGGACCCAGCCGCCCAACCAGTTTTTTTACCCAGCAAAGCATACACCCATACAAGCCAGAAGCAGCCAGTTTCTCCAGGAGAATGATGTGGGAAACCATGTCGAAGGCTTTACTGAAGTCCAAGTAAACAATATCAACAGCCTTTCCCTCATCCACTAAGCAGGTCATCTTGTCATAGAGGAGATCAGATTAGTCAAGCAGGACCATAACTCCATCCTTTCTTCCAGTTATAATTTCCTTATATGCTACTGCGCCAGGATGCCCAAAGCTTTGTTGGTTTATTTTTTTTTACGTGAACAGTCCACTTCCTATTCATGATTTTTTACTAGAAACAAATTCTTATTGGACAACTGGTGAACTGGCAGGCTCATAATATCACACAATGGGAAAAAACCCTTACATTTCAAGTGCACGTGCACATTGTGCAGACTACTTAGGATGCTGTTTTACTGGATGTTATTTTTGCTGACTTTATTAAACACTAAAGAGAACAAGACATTTTTTGTTTATAATTTCTAATCCACACACCTACACACTTAAGTAAGGTCTGGGAAAGCTTCAATAACACAGCTGAATCACCTAGAAAGCACTTCTAGTAAAGCAAGAAAGACCAGGCTTGACAGCACTGTTATTTCTAAGATTTGAAATAAAAATGTTCAGCCCTGAGACACGTCTCAAAAATGGATATAAAACTCCATACTCTGTCCTCATATTTAAAGATCACCTTTAAAGTCAGAACCTTTGAAATAGACTTATGATACCCCTTCCCTTTCCAGACCAAAAGGGATCACAAGCACCTGGGAGCCACAAGCACTGAAGAATATAGTAGCATAGAAAAAGGCTTACAACTACAGTTCCTGCTGTTGGGATCCAAGGTATAATGAGCAGCACAGCCGCACCTAAATCCATTTGGTATGGCAAGGCACAAGTGCCCACAATGGCCATTATTTTGCACACAATCATTCAAGCCATCCTGACGTGAAGAATGGAAGACCAATATATCCATCACAAAATCCAAATGGCCCTGAATAAGTGTCCTGTTCTTCCCACTGGTTTTGTCTGCTCTTTCTATGCTGTGAAGATTCCAGTCTGTCCAGTAGATGTAGTCACTGTATTGGGTTAATCCGAATGGATGAGGTAGATCATCTGCTATGATTTCTCGTTCTTGTCCTGCAAAAATAAGGATAATCAACTAAAGGACAATTCCCAAGTCATGAAATGAAGAGTGTGACAGGCATCAAGAAGAATTTTTTTCTTCCTTTTTTAAAGTAAAACCTGATTTCCCAAGTCAGCATCATGGGATTGATTCCCATCTCACAAAGGCCTCTCCTTGGAAATGGAACAGGGATAGAATGTCAGGTCAGGAACTTCTGGATTCCATTTCGGGTCCTACCATTGATTCACTGTGTGGTATTTGGAAACTATATAAACTCTGTTTTCTCAAAAAGGAGTTCATATCTGCTTCAGCTAAAACATTGAGGACCATTTAGTATTTACAAAACATCTGGACCATAAAAAAAGCTCTGTCAGCTGCAGAGAACAAAACTTTCTTCTTTTATCCAGTTAGTTATCATGTCAATGTCAATGTGAAAGTTTAGCAATCCTTAGCACCCTCTTGTATGCATGAACAAAATTCCAATGGAAGATATGAAAATGTGTAGATTTGTTTTACTTTACACATGACAGAGTTTTAATCACATGTTATGATATGCTGCAGAAGTAGCTGCATAACCTTTCAGACTGGAGGAAATGCAAGCAGTATTTTGGTTTTGAACTAATACAACCAGTCCGAAGCTGAAAACAGAGATAATACTTCAACAGAAAATTAGTGTACAGATTGAAAAGTCGGGGTAGTTTAGGTAAACCTATAAGTTGTCCTCATTTTGAGAAACTCAGAGGTCCTCTCTTCTTTGGTAAAACACAGGCAGTTTCATATCAATACAGAGAAATGACATCGTATCTCACCATCATTATACATTATCATATGGTTATTAATTTAGGAGGCTTTTTTAATCTCCTTGAACATTTAACTCTCCATTTCCTTTCATAAGAAAAATATACACACAGACTTAATATCAATTACATTATTCCAATTTCATATTATTCAATTGTTTTAGTATGGTCAGTGCATATTTCTGTACTGGTTGGTGTAATATAACACTAGGTTACCTAGCATATTTGATGACTCAATCATGCTTGTGTCTAAGTCAGTCCAATATAGCCTTTGGTCTACATAATCAATGGTGAGGTCGTTGGCACGACCCACTTTATCCACCAAAGTGATGCTGTTTGTTCCATCCATATATGCTCGAACAATCCTAGGTTTACCTCCCCATTCAGTCCAGTACATGTATCTGCAAGGAGAAGTGGAACAAAAAGAGTACATTAGCTAAGTAAGATTGTATTTAGCTGCATGCTTTGATTTTTCTAAATTTCTTTTCAGTTCCTTAAAAAGAATTAAAAAAGAATAACCCATGGGGTTATGTGCAGTATTACAGTACTCCTTTTTTAGACAAAGGCAGAAAAATATGATTGACCATTCTTAATTTTTCAACGTAACCCATAGGGTTCTGGAGCATTTATCGTTTTTTCAAGGACCCTGAAGAAACGGAGGTATATAAACTGCCAATTAACTTGTCACATACAAGAATATGCACACAAAGCTTCGAAAAACAACACTGTCCCTTACCCTTTGGTAGGATCAAGAGCCAGAGACCTTGGGTTGTCCAAGTCCTTCCACACAAGGACCTGCCTATACTGTCCATCCAGGCGGGCTACTTCAATGCGATTGGTTCCAGTATCTGCCCAGTAGAGGTTCTTTCCCATCCAATCTACAGCCATTCCCTCAGGATAATCTAGCCCAAACTCAATCACATGTTCAACAGAGCTCCCATTCATGAAAGCTCGGCTTATGGTCTGGAAAACAATTGTGTAAAAATATTACAGTGTTTATGGATACCCCAGTGAAATCAAAAGGAATAATTATTATGAAGTTTAGCATACAAAAAGAAATTAGTAAAAAAAAAAAATAATCAGCCAGTGTTACATTTTAAAAAATAAATTTCTGTTGTCAAAAAAGATATAGCAATTCACAGGATAAAGAGACATGAATCTTCAGAAAGCTAGTGGTCTCTGATGATCAGTCCAAGACATCTTCAAAGGATATGATTTTCAGAAAGCACTATGTGTCTGCAGATTCTTCCTTGCCCCTTCTCCCTCTCTTCTATTTGCACACAAAAAGTTTGTTGGTTGTTTGGTTTTTTTAAATTACTTAATTCACTGTAGTGTTTCAAGTCTCAGAAACACATCTGAATTCAGAGAAATCTGAATTAAATTGTTTCTCAAGATCAGTCACCTGGAACAAGTTTGCTGACCCCACCTACATTTTACTTATGCACACTCAACAAAACAAGTCATAGGCCAAGGACTGGTTCATATAGATAAATCAATTCTAACAAGGAGCACTGAAACGACCCCCAGGTAAATGACTGGTAACTTCCAGGACCAATGTACAACTACCCACCCTTGTTATCAACACTAAGCAATCATTCTACATGCCTGCTAATATTTCAGCTATTAATTTCTTAATAATTTGATAAAAAAACATATCAGGGTAAGAGACATTTTGTATCTTTAAAGGTAAATGTCAAAACCAGAAATCATGTAGTATATTTTTACGGGTATAACCTACATGTCAGAAAAAGTATAACCCCTTTTTGAAAATGAGTCCTTATATAATCTGAGGGAGGAGGCGATCAGGGAAGTGGTGGTCACAAAAGGAAAGGGAGATGACTACGGGCTCTGAAGTTACATTACCTGGTGCTAAGTTGTAGAAGGTGCGGGGACAAGGGGAATGAAAACCCAGACATGCTGAAACATATGCTGATACGTTATGCAAACATACATTATGCTGGATAATTCACAAAGCCACAAACAAGTACAATGTTTTACAGTTCTGCACTGAGTGAGACTGGGATCTACGCACTGACGCAGTTGAAGTAATTTATTTTCCACTACAAATGGTTAAGACAACCATAGCTCCAGCTCTCCATGTGCTTGCGTGAGATTTATTTAGTAACTGTGTCTGCAGTATGCTAATTTATTATATTGGCACTGTTCCTGAAGTATCCACACCACAAGCAGCACTGTTAATGCTGAAGCTCAACCCTCATTAGTCTTCACAGAGAGGCTATGGAAACTGCACATGCCCTGCAGTCACTAAAAGTGAGCTTTTCGCTATTATGGCTTAGGCACATTGGCAAGGAAAATTTGATTGCTCTTGGAAAACCTATTAAGAGGCTAAACAGAGACATTCAGTTTCAGTGAAGTAAATCTGTCATTTTCTACCATTACTTAATTCACTTCAAAAAGCAAAGTAACACTGATGAACAGCACAACACTCACTTTAGCATGCACCTGGATGTGAACCAAACAAGTCACAGGAAATGACAAACTCCTTGGGAACACAGTGACATAAAAATAGGGGCAGGCGGGGGCTTAATACAGTGTAGAGGGGACTGGACAAGTTCCCCAGCCTTTTCTGTACCAAGCTAGAGCCACATACCAACAGCAATCAATCCAAAGCTCACTTGCCAAATGTTATTACTGAGTAAGATTGCCTTCCAAGTCAAAACTGGAGGAGGACGGGGGGCTCGGGAAGCTGAGAAGCTTGATGTTTAAATTACTCTACTATGTGACATGAAAACAGCTTTTCTACAATAGATACATATATGGATGCAACACATGCAATATCCAACATTTAGGCATTCCGTATGAGCAGACACCAATTTGGATTTTTATTTGAAGCAGGAAGATGCCTGTCACCCAACTTGCATTCAACAGTGCAACTGTCTTCCTCTCCAAGAGTCTCCTTGGATGCAATTCAGTGACATTAGCAACTGCAGGACAGATCATGTAACAGAGACCTATCCTAGATCAAAGTAACTGCTCTGTGGTTTTATACTCAGGGAATTCGCACATCAGTAATACCTTCAAACTAACATCAGTCCAATAAATTCTGTTATCAGACACATCAAAATCCAGAGCAGATGCTTCCTTGACTCCAGTTAGAGGAATAGCAACATCATTATTATTGGTTTCAAGGGAAATCCTATGAATTGCTGCTCTGCTTGTGAAAACTAAGAAGGCTTCAGGAATGATGCAAGTCTTCATGTCACTCAATAGCTCAAGGCCAATGGGACAGGCACACCTGGTCTCCTGGGGTGTAAAGAAACACAGATGGCTGCAGCCTCCATTGTTCTCTGCGCATGAATTTGTTCCTTAAAGAAAAACCAAAACAAAACAGATATTGGTGCATTGTGGAGGTAGGGGGGAAAAGGGGAGGCTGAGTAGAAATGCGTTGTAATTATAATTTTTCAAAATAAGTTAGCACTATGGGTTGTCAACAGTGAATTCTATAAAAAAAACATTCAAAACTCTTTCTTTCCTTCTCTGCAAGGATTAGGAAGCTGGTCCTATCCCTCTTATAGTACAAACAACAGCTACAAACATACCCTTCTAGTTTCTCCAAAGACTAAATTCCTGAAATTCCTCCACTGAAGATAGGTGATTACATACATGTTCAGCTTGATTATTTTTGGCCAAGTACCCCATCTTTGTATCTCTCCGAAACCAACAGTTTTACAAATGTACAATGATACAAAATGGTGAGAAAAGAACTGGGTAACTGCAGTTCTTTCTCATCTGTTTAATTTAAAGCTGAGAAGATTCATTAGCAAAGCAGTTCCAACAAAATCACCACCATCTCACACTTACTTTTTCATGTGAACAACCATGACTAGATGGAGAGGGAATGGGGAGGGGAAAGTAAGGACCAAAACAGTGCCTTTCTCCACCTGCTGGAACCAAGCATTTAGGTATTTAAAGACTGCTACCACAAAAAAAAAAAATCTCCAAGATCAGCTGCAGTCAAGTTTCTCTTAATTTTGCCTTCTTAGGGCATACCTATTTCAGACTGATGCTGTAACTTGCAGCTTGAGGACCTGATCATCCTTCAAGTAAAACCTCCTAAAAGGCTGGAAATCCACGTACTGGCAGGGTGCAATTTGACAACCTACTTTATGTGATTCTGTTACAACTATTCTCAGTAATTTTAACATCTGACCAACAAATCTGTTTACTGCTATGCCCAGACTGCAATGTTCCAGGTAGTAGACAGATCTGTGGTGAACATGCACCTCTCATGAGTTACTACCAAAGCCAAGAGGTCCTGTGACATTCTGCTCTGCAGAACGCTAGCAGAGTACATAAAACACAGGCTGCAGCTTTCAGGAGATGCAGTGGAAGAACACAGAGCTCCAGCTGCTGATCCCATGACAAGGGCAAGATTTAATTGTTAAGATTTAAGCACGATTTAGGTGTTAAAGTTAACATTTAAGCGCCATGTGCTTTAAGGCATCCTTGTAATGGCCACTAACTCTGCCTGGACCACCTGACATAGTTAAAAGCATTCTGCTAACTGAACATCACTGGGACTTTGTACTGGAAGAAAAGAGCAACAGAAAATGGAGCAATTCTGCGAGCACCAGAAGTAATGATTCCTACAGATTGGAGGAAGGAATAAAATTCTCCTCACAAATATTCAAAAGTGTAGTGGAAGCTTTGGAAGACTAATGTCAAATGTCACTAATAAATGGAAGCCCATACTTCTTTTGCAATATTGCATTTTCCCAACTTAATAAACAATAGGTGCAGTTTTCCTTTAAAATGATTCAAACATATAAGACCACATCTGTTCTCATTATAAGTGATCAACAGTTGCTTAATGAAAGCAAGCCCATCTCGAAACTACTACAGAACCACCCTATGATTATTCATGCTTACCGAACACTTTGGTAACACTTGTTGCTTTAAGACCCATTAAATCTGGCAGCTGATCAATAATGATATCTCTGCTAGCCTTTATCTTGTGAACTCTTTCAATGCTTCGTCTCTGCCAGTCGGTCCAGTAGATGTAATCTCCCAGCAGTGTGAAACCAAATATATGTGGAAGCTTATCCTCTAGGAGGGTTTTCCTCATTGTTCCATCAACATTTATGACCTGTGGGATGCATGAGAAAAAAGGAAAAAATAATATTCTCTAATGTGGGTACAATTAAAATGACAATATAAATCATATTTTGACAACTCCTCTACTTTTACACAAGAATCCCCTGAAATACACAGCATGATTCTTTCAAAAGAGCGTACCTCTAGGTTTGTTGAAAGAGAATTATATTGGAATGACAAGACTGAAAGTGCCTTATCTCACCCCTTCCCATTGAAAAACCTAAGCAACACGAATTTAATTCGCATCAGTTCAAACGTGCGAAGACCACAAAGGGAATAGTTTTTGGGATGTGAGTGAGGTTCAGGAGATTTTTAATCTCCATTCATGTCTCGGTCACATTACTGAACTCTCTCCCCAGAAACAACGGACTTTCAGCAATCAATCACAAGGATCAGAGGCCATCAGAATTCTTTCAGGGCACAACAAGGCGATGTAGAATCTGCACCTTCTGAAATTTTTGTATTTTTGCCATAAAATAATTACTTTTTTCACACTCTTGTGATAAGCAAGATCTTTAAGATGTGGAATAAATATTCACTTACATAAATTTGCATTCCTAAAACTGCAGAGAAAGCAAAATAGTACTGCAGAAGGGATAAGCCCCACAGATATATGTATGTCCTATTGGTTAATTATTTCATAACCAATTACTACAGTGATAGAATAAAAAATAGAATCATGGAATTGTTTAGGTTGGAAAGGACCTTTAAGATCATCAAGTCCAACATAGCACTGCCAAGTCCACCACTAAACCATGTCCCTAAGCACATCATCTACATGTTTTTTTAAATACCTCCAGGGATGGGGACTCAACCGCTTCCCTGTTCCAATGCTCGACAACCCTTTCAGTGAAGAAAACTTCCTCATATCCAATCTAAACCTCCCCTGGAACAATTTGAGACTGTTTGCTCTCATCCTATTACTTGGGAGAAAAAAAAAACCTACTCCCACCTCTCCACAACCTCCTTTTGGGTAGTTGTGGGGAGCGATAAGGTCTCCCCTCAGCCTCCTTTTCTCCAGGCTAAACAACCCCACTTCCCTCAGTCACTCCTCATAAGGCTTGTGCTCTAAACCCCTCACCAGCTTCATTGCTCTTCTCTGTACACACTCTAGCACCTCAATGCCTTTCTTTTACTGAGGAGCCAAAATTGAACACAGTACTTGAGGTGCAGCCTCACCAGTGCCAAGTACAGGTGGACAATCACTTCCCTAGCCCTGCTGGCCACACTATTCCTGATACCAGCCAGGACATTATTGGCCTTCTTGGCCACACTGCCAGCTCATATTCAGCCAGCTGTCGACCAACGACCCCACATACTTTTCTGCTGAGCAGCTTTCCAGACACTCTTCCCCAAACCTATAGCATTGCAAGGGGTTGTTGTGACCCAAGTGCAGGACCCAGCACTTGATCTTGTTGAACTTCATACAACTGACCTCGACCCATCAACCCAGCCTGTCCAGATCCCCCTGTAGAGCCTTGCTACCCTCAAGTAGATCAACCCTCTCACCCAATTTGGTGTCGTCTGCAAACTTACTGAGGGTGCACTCAATTCCTGCATCCAGGTTCTTGATAAAGATATTAACCAGAACTCGCCCCAGTACTGAGCCCTGGGGAACACCACTTGTGACCGGACACCAACTGGATTTAACCCCATTCACCACCACTCTCTGGACCCAGCCGCCCAACCAGTTTTTTTACCCAGCAAAGCATACACCCATACAAGCCAGAAGCAGCCAGTTTCTCCAGGAGAATGATGTGGGAAACCATGTCGAAGGCTTTACTGAAGTCCAAGTAAACAATATCAACAGCCTTTCCCTCATCCACTAAGCAGGTCATCTTGTCATAGAGGAGATCAGATTAGTCAAGCAGGACCATAACTCCATCCTTTCTTCCAGTTATAATTTCCTTATATGCTACTGCGCCAGGATGCCCAAAGCTTTGTTGGTTTATTTTTTTTTACGTGAACAGTCCACTTCCTATTCATGATTTTTTACTAGAAACAAATTCTTATTGGACAACTGGTGAACTGGCAGGCTCATAATATCACACAATGGGAAAAAACCCTTACATTTCAAGTGCACGTGCACATTGTGCAGACTACTTAGGATGCTGTTTTACTGGATGTTATTTTTGCTGACTTTATTAAACACTAAAGAGAACAAGACATTTTTTGTTTATAATTTCTAATCCACACACCTACACACTTAAGTAAGGTCTGGGAAAGCTTCAATAACACAGCTGAATCACCTAGAAAGCACTTCTAGTAAAGCAAGAAAGACCAGGCTTGACAGCACTGTTATTTCTAAGATTTGAAATAAAAATGTTCAGCCCTGAGACACGTCTCAAAAATGGATATAAAACTCCATACTCTGTCCTCATATTTAAAGATCACCTTTAAAGTCAGAACCTTTGAAATAGACTTATGATACCCCTTCCCTTTCTAGACCAAAAGGGATCACAAGCACCTGGGAGCCATAAGCACTGAAGAATATAGTAGCATAGAAAAAGGCTTACAACTACAGTTCCTGCTGTTGGGATCACCTTGTCATAGAAGGAGATCGGGTTAATCAAGCAGGACCTGCCTTTAATGAATCCATGCTGACTGGGCCTGATCACCTGGTTGTCCTGCATGTGCCGCGTAATGGCACTTAAGATGATCTGCTCCATAACCTTCCCTGGTGCCGAGGTCAGACTGACAGGCCTGTAGTTCCCCGGATCCTCCTTCTGGCCCTTCTTGTGGATGTGGATGGCAGTCACATTTGCTAACCTCCAGTCAACTGGGACCTCCCTGGTTAGCCAGGATTGCTATAAATGATGGACAGTGGCCTGGTGAGCACTTCCGCCAGCTACCTCAGTGGATCCTATCCAGTCCCACAGACTTGCATAGGTCTGGGTGCCGTAGCAGGTCACTCACCATTTCCCCATGGATTATGAGGGCTTCATTCTGCTCCCTGCCCCTGTCTACTCAGGAAACAACTGTTTTTACTGTTAAAGTCTGAGGCAGAGAAGGCATTAAATACCTCAGTTTCCTCATACTTTGTCACTATGTTTCCACCCCCGTCTACTAAAGGACAGAGATTATCGTTACGTCCTCCTTTTATTGCTAATGCACTAGAGTACAGATGTCTTCAACTGCAGAGGAAAACAACTTCACAAGAACTTTTAAGACTACCTAGCAGCTTATGTGAATTTGAATACATGCTACAATGTAAACCTCTGGATTCCTTCCAGACAAAAAGCCTCCTGCTGGAGACAGTTAAAAATTTTTTTTTTCCTGAAAACTGATTTTCAGGAGAGTTTTGTGTCAGCCCAGCAACCTACAATTCTTCTATTACTTGATGAGGTAGCAGAGACTGAAGATTAATATCTTTTCCTTTCTTTTTTAAGCTAAACAGAGTACATTTGAAAAAAAAAAAAAAAAGGGCTGTATCTGCGGTTAAAAGCCAAATGGTTGTGCAATAACTTCATTACATCATGTCCAGGCAAACCCCAAATGCTCATTTATTTCAAACAGTATCAATCCCACAGGCAATGTGGCAGGTTCGAAAGTTCATCATGCATTCTCAGGTGCTGGAGCCAAACTGGTGCCACACTAAGTAACCAGACACCATTTCCCTTACAACAATGCATCAGCAGGACGATGATCAAACCACCACATTTCCAACTATGTACAGATAGGGACAGTCAAAGTACAATTCAAATATTGGTGACTAAATATGGTGACTAAAACACGCCAGACAAAGATTGGATCCAAGCATACAGAAACACACATTATTTAAATCTATGCACATCTGTGGATGTTGCAGACAACACCGAGCTGTTAACTTCATGAAGTTCAACAAGGTCAAGTGCAGGGTCCTGCACCTGGGTCAGGGCAATTCCCCGTATCAATACAGGTTGGAGGATGAATGGATTCAGCAACCATGCCGAGAAGGACTTGGTGGATGAAATATTGGACATGAGCTGGCAATGTGCACTTGCAGCCCACAGAGCAAATCATGTCCTGAGCTGCATAAGAAGCAGCATGGCCAGCAATCAAGGGAAGCGATTTTCCCCCTCTACACTGCTCTGCTGAGACCCCATCTGGAGTACTGCATCCAGCTCTGAGGTCCCCAGTACAAGACAGATATGGATCTATTAGAGCGGGTCCATAGGAGGGCCACAAAAATGATCAGAGGGCTGGAAGACTTCTGCTATGAAGAAAGGCTGAGAGTTGGGCCTGGAGAAGAGAAGGCTCTGGGGAGACCTTATTGTGGCATTCCTACATTATACGTTTGGTCAAGCATAGTGGGAGTAGAGATCCAAAATGTGGAATCAGACAGCTTATATTTTGGGCTAAGAAGGTGATGGGGTAAGTAGTTACTTTCTCTCTCCCGAAAATCCCTCCCCCCATCCTGTGGGCTGAACACCTATGAATCCAAGCAGGCTTCCCTTGGATGCAGAAGGGCAGCTCCGACTTGGGAGTATTTTTCTGTGCCATAGGTAGTCGAGCCCTCTTAGTGGTAGCTAATTCATGGCAACAGGCAGGAAACGCTAACTAACCATTAGACTATCTTCTAGGAGCAGCCAGGGCAAAGCTTGAACAGTGAGCTGTCACGTGCAGTTCAATATAGGTACATATACAGAGCCTTTACTTCAAATTTTGCTGCCATCCATCTTCCCAGAGATTCACCTCTACTCTAGCATATTAACTGAAACCATGGTGATGCAAAATAAAAATCTATAAACAGGCCTCACAATACGGCGAAAAGCACAACTCCTTTCACTAAAATGGCACAGCTAATAAAATATCATATTAACTCATCATTTAATATCTGAAATGGTGTGTAGCCTGCCAGCTGCAGCCCAAAGGAAGCTGTTAAGATGCATTCCTTACCATTAAGCAAAAGAGACTAGAATACACTTTTTCTATTCACGGTTTTCATCCTCTTTCTCTAACTGATAAATGGATCTCAACTTGGGTCAAAGGATAAATGCAACACTAAACCTGTGGTGTTTTCCATACGAAACACTGAACGTCTCCGTTAAACAGAGGCACACACGAAAAGCCCCTGATTAGTCTTAAGACTTCAATGACAAATCTCCTATTGAGGTATCACAAAGCTTAGCTAAAGTCTGTTGTGGGCTAAATGAAGTCAACATCAAACACCTTAATGAACTGAATTACACAGAAATAACCCAATAAGATGATAAAGTGCGATTTTTTTTTTAGATGCTGCTGCAGTGTAGGCAAAATGTTTTCACAAACATTTCCAAATATAACACTCAAAAGCTCTTGGCTCTTTGAAGAAGATTAAAGTAAAACAATGCAATTAAATTCTACACATCAGTGTGATTCATGTAGTCAAGTTATATTTCACATGCATCTGTGAAAAAAAACCCAACTATTCAGCATACCTATAGGATGTCTTTTGACAGAACAAAGAGAACTATCTTGCTCCTATATTTAATTCATTAAGATAAAACAAAATCTATTCAATTGCTACAGACAAAGCTGTAGTCAAATGAAAACCAATTCTTGGGCTGAGCTAAATCACTATGTGAACAGTAAGCAGACACAGCAGGTTGGCAATGGTAAAACGACATCACTGCCATATTATGAAGACCCATGTGGTGGGCTTACAGGTCTATGACTCTTCTCTTGTGGATCTATTCCTCTTCCCCTGTGGAAGACGAGAGCTACTTTTGCTGTGAGGGTGACTAAGAACTGGAACAGGTTGCCCAGGGAGGTTGTGGAGTCTCCATCCTTGGAGATATTCAAAAGCCATCCAGTCATGGTCCTGGGCAACTGTTTCTAGGTGGCCCTGCCTGAGCAGGGGGGTTGGACCAGATGACCTCCAGAGGTCCCTTCCAACCTCAACCATTCTGTGATTCTGTAAATGGCTTCTAATGATTCTCACCAGAGTCTCTAAAGAGGCATCTCAAGTGAACAATGCCCATTCATCTTTGGCTGGAGAATGAACTTGTGAGAAAAATCATGTGGGTGGCAGTCAACAGGGAAAGAAAAAGACAAAGAAAAACTGAGAGAAGTGGAAAACTCTGGAGGGTAAAGAAGCCTGCCACAAAAAGAGAAAAGTGAAGCAACTGTGAACAGTCTGTACCGCAGTCTATATTCAGCTGAGTATAAGCCATTTGTCAACATTTCCAACAGCTGATGCACAACCACCTTTCATCAATGCTTCAGGATAAAAGTGAACTCCTCTTTTTTTTCTGGTCTGAAGGGTTTTAATGCCAGGCATGTGTTAGCAGACACTAGCAAGCAGAGAAGAGAATAACATTAAAACAAACAGTACTGGAATGCATATATCAAAAAAAGGGCGAGGATGGACGGAGAACAGACATATCTGGCCATTTTCCAAAAAAAAAAAAAAAGAAAAAAAAAAAAAGAGTACTTGAGTCTCTTAGCAAAATCTGTTGCCTCGAACACTTGAGTAAGACATGAGAATTTAGAAAGCAGTTCCTCACTGTTTTCAATAATTTCTCTCCACCTTAACAATACCTGGCTACCTGGTAAAAGCCGATCCATAAATCAGAATCACAGAATGGTAGGGGTTCGAAAGGACCTTTGGAGATCATCTAGTCCAATCCCCCCGCCAAAGCAGGTTCACCTAGAGCAGGCTGGACAGGAATGCATCCAGGCGGGTTTTGAATGTCTCCAGAGAAGGAGACTCCACAACCTCTCCGGGCACCTGTTCCAGTGCTTTGTCACCCTCAAAGTAAAGAAGTTTTTCCTCATGTTGAGATGGAATTTCCTGTGTTCCAGTTTGTGCCCGCTGCCCCTTGTCCTGTCACTGGGCACCACTGAAAAGAGTCTGGCCCCATCCTCTTGACATCTGCTGTTTAGATATTTATAAGTATTGATGAGATCCCCTCTCAGTCTTCTCCAGGCTAAACACACCCAGGTCTCTCAGCCTTTCCTCTTAAGAGAGGTGCTCCATTCACTTGATGATGTTTGTATCTGTCTGCTGGACTCTCTGCAGTAGTTCCTTGACTTACTTGAACTGGGGAGCCCAGAACTAGACACAGTACTCCAGATGTGGCCACACCAGGGCAGAGTAGAGGGGGAAGATGACCTCCCTCAACCTGCTGGCCACGCTCTTTTTAATGCCCCCAGGATATCACTTGCCTTCTTGGCCAAAAGGGCACATTGCTGGCTCAATAAATAAAATTCATCAGGTTTCTATTGTCATTACATTTCATGGATTAATCCTACATGTACAATTGTGGCTCTCTTTTCAGCTCATTCTCATCCCAGGTAAGTTTTGATGTTGATGTACATTTTTATTATTATTTTCTGAACCCTCACATTGTTTAGGTATTAGTGTTGGTTACTGTCCTGGTTTAAGCAACACAGGACTAATTTCTATTCTAATACTTGGGAAAACTGCATTTTTAGAAGACTCCAGTGTCTGAATTTGTGAAAATATTTACTTTACAGCCAACTATGGTGTGTGGGTCTCAAGGTCTCAGTGTTTTCGAGCTTGCCAGGTGTGGGGATGAGGAGGAGCAAGACCCAGGCACTTGACCCAAGCTGGCCAACAGGATTATTTCATCCCATCAACGTCACATTCACTATAAATTAGAAAGTTTGCTGTGAAGTTCTCTCTCTCCCTTGATGGCTGCCATCTTGAGAACTTTGTACCCTGGTGCTGGACTCCTGGGTCCTTCCCCTCCCCCGGAAGCTGTAGCACTCGCAGGGTCCAACATTTGCTGTCCACTGCTGGGAGTGCACAGCTTCCTACTGATATCATTGGCTGAGGATAATCTTTGCATATTCTGTATTGGGGTCAGGATCAATATCGGTTCTAGTTCTGTTAATTATCTCAGATGTTAAGTATCTAATCTTATTCTATTAAATCTGTTTATACTTCAGCTCCTGGGTTTCCTTGCTTTTCCCTGATTCCCCTTCCCGGGTGGGGAGGGGTCATTGGGTTATAGAATGATTGTCTAAACCGCAACAAATTGTTATAGGTCTCTCAAACCGTAACAGTTACCAATTGCCAACTATCAGCAGCTACCTACATTTAGAATAAGCTATGAACCAAGAGAGCATGGAGGATGAATTTATACAACACCGAGTGAAACACCCCTACTGAACTCTGGATACCAATTTGCAATTTGCAAATACATGTAGTGACACACCACTGCCTTTTTCTTAGATATTCTCTTCCTTTCTCTAAGAGATATTTCCTCATTTCTTACTGCAGAACATGTCATTTTAGCTTGTTGAGGATACAGCATGACAAGATACTTCTCTATGGCTACACATATGGGTCATATTTTCACTTGCAGTACAAAAGCCACTTTGAGATGCTCAGTAAAGAGAATTCCAAGGACGATTATCGAACATCAGTACTCTTTTTTCGTACCCTTCCCTCACAAGTACTGTTACAGCCTCCTAAAGCTAAAGCATGGCAGTAATGGCAAACAATCCCTGCTGGTAGGCTCTATCTTGCAGTGGTGGTATGCTAAGGCTGGTAGGGAAGCCATGCCTGTCCTACAGACAGGCAAAGCAAAATAGTGGTGTGTCATACCAAATTAAAGCCATTGGTAAGAGCTCGTACTCAATTTTTTTCTGACAGTCTTACACACACACAGACAAAATTCTCAACCATCTAGCAATGTCAACTTCTTGACGGGATACTCCAAAACTGTTTGTTCTAAATGCTATGACTCTAGCACATTTTCTTTATCAATTTGTTCTGTTTCATACAAATTAAAATCTACAGTTACAAATGAATGTAAGACGGTTAAGTAGTGACTTGTTTAAAAATCCCCTACCTAACCACCTACAAAGATGCCAAATGCAACAGAGTATAAATTTACGTTATGAAAGATCGTATTTATAGTGATCTCCTATTTTCCCTGGGAATAATATAAACAAAATGTATTCTTATTATCACCATGTGAAGTGGTTATTTATTTGCAGTGTTGATCTGTTCATATTTTTCCATATCAAATCACCACCATACCTGGTTTTCTTTTAGGACTTCACAAAATCTTACTAGTTCCAGAGACAGTATTGCATTTTCAGATAGACTTTTCAAAACACAAGCACATGTAATAAGCTCTAACAGACACTGGTTGATGGATAAATTTCTTCTTGTTGGAAAGGTTGTGTTAACATGATTGTGATTTTGAACCCACTTATACTTTATAAACCTCATCTAGGAGCAGCTAGAGTTCTCCATATGAGTTACATCAGCCTGACATTTCCAGAACTTTGTTTTGCTTACAGGATATCAAAAGATTAAGGGTGCAGCTGGTCAATTCTCCAACTTTTCTCTCATAAACATGGCATGCTTCAAAATTCCTTAAAAGGGGAAAAAGTTAAACACAAACATTCTCAAAATAATTTATGGAAACTGGTGGCTAGACCCTAAAGCATAGAGGATCTACTGAATTAGTATTTCAGTTTTATTTTTAGGTAGAAGTTGCTTATTTAATACACTTCAGGGAAATTTTACTTTCTGTGAATACTTTTAATTCTGAAATGTTGACAACAATCAGTGAAGTTTAAATCAGCATGTGACAACTCTGAAATTTAGCTAACATCCGTTATGAAAACAACACGCCTTTCCAACTTCTAGTTAACTAGTCTGAGAAAGGTGAAGAAAAATTTAAACTTTTTACAATAGCATTTTTTAAATGCACATATCTTAATTTTTCTCGCTTCTCTTTTCTTCAAAGGGATGTGAATAGTCCTGTAAGATCTTTACCCCCTTCTTTCCAAATCCAAATGTCTTCCCAACTCTATAGGCAGCTAAAGGTCTGTGGAAATAGCACATCATATAAATATTTACGATGCCGTACTCCTGCTGATGAAATTGGGACTGCAAGCACATTTATAACCTGTATGTACACCATGAAAGAAACACAAAAAATGAGCTTGATACGAGAAAAAATTTGTGGTACCCTTGAGTCCAAAAAACAAAACAACAATTTCAGTAGCCAACTAGAATTCCTTAAAAAGTCAAAACGATGTCACAAATAACAGCTACACTTGATATTGAAGTAGAAAGTGGCACTAGTGCTACTCAACACTTCCAAGGAGATTTGCCTCCTGCCCAGTCTTACCAACTACTAACATTAACTTGCAATGAAATAAAAATTAAGCTAAATGCAGTATTTACTATTCCTATTTTTCTCCTTTTTGTTTGCTTACCCAAATATACCAGGATTTTTAATTTTTGTTAAAATAATCTTTTATCTTACAGACAATGAGAGGTCCATGAACAGTTGACTGAGAAACAGCGGTCTAGTCATGACCCCCTCTTGTGGTCTTCCTATCCATGTTTTACATACAGTGCTAGGTCTCACGCAGTCAACCTCCGTCCACAGTAAATTAAGATTAAGCTAGAAGTATTTTGTCCAGCAAACCTCTTGCTCAGAACTCAGCGTTCCAGTCTTGCCTTGGAGAATGGTAACATTTTCATTTTCTTAACCTCGCCACAGCGTAATCATCAGAAGCCATTTGCAGCGCTCCGCATCTTCTTCATACTGTGATAGGCATGTACAGTGCTTCAGAGAGCCAAATGATGAATCCTTTACACTCTAAGTCACCAGAAGTGTCACATACAGAAATTCCATTGGAAGTCAAAGGTAAAAGAATAGACTCTAGATTAGTTGACATGTCCATCTATTTATGGCACTACACCTTGAAGAATGGATGCTTTTATCCTCATTTAATAATGGATTAGCCAAGTCTCATGTAACTCCCTTCGTTCTCTCTCAGAAATTGAATCAAGGGTCTCTCATTAAACAAATATTTCTATTGGAAAGAGACAGATGAAATACTAATCCAATACAAATACAGCCAAAGGCAGTGGGCATACAATGCCACCTCAGAGGGAGTCAATGAAAGTCCAAGGACTCCTGTATGCATCTGAAAATATTCATTCAGTTCCTTATCTCCTGAAGCTTCCTGGCCCAAGCAAACAGCAATTTCTGATCATGATTCCCTCCTATTTGTACCATTTATAAAAGCACTGCATTAAACTAATCCTATAAATCCAGTCTTACGTACCACCATGTATGTCAACAAAGCACAAGTAAAAGCCACACACAGAAACCTAAACAAGGTTGTCCACAATTAGCTGGAGTATGAATAGCTGTACAGAGCCCAGGCTAAGATACTGTGCTAACACAACTGCATTGCTAGCTCCTGCAGAACTAAGCCAGGTACTTCAACAGAGCAAGACTTGACACATGCTGAAATGTACCTGCTGAAAGAAGTGCTCATGGCAAGCCTTCTCCTGCCTTGATAAGATAACTGCATTCCACTGTCACTTTGGATAAGCAATACTATAAATCATATTTATTTGAGACACTATTACTAAGTTATGCAACGTAGCATTCAGAGAGTTTATCAACAAAATGTAGTTACCAGATGGTCTCCAGTCCCTGCAAATGGTTAAAAAGGCAAAACACAACTTTTAGCCAGCACCATCTCGATCTATTTTCAAATAAAACTACCTTTCCTTCTCAGGCCAAAGTCTGGCAGGACAGAGAGACCCTTAGAGGATGTTCTGAAGCTCAGCCCATTCGGTTCACCACAGGAAACCAAGTCCTGCTCAACGCCCTGTCTCTGATGATTGTAGTACAGAAAGTGTTTTGTGATGTTGCATAGGGAAGGTGCCACTACTTCTGCAGCCAAAACTCAAACTCTCTTGTGGGGTAACCATAACACAGGAAGATGCTCCATTACATTGCTATCTCTTCAGCAGCCCTCTGCGGAGGTCAGACCATCAGCTGAATTGCCCAGAATGTCACATTTTTCACGTATATCTCACAATTGTATGAGCTAACTGTCCCACCCCAGTTCTTAAACAGCTTTTTCACCAGATGAGCTCAGTATACCTTAAAAAAAAAGAAAATAACACCGTTCTCTTCTCTTGACAGGACAACAGAAACATAGGAAAGAAGTTGCCTGGAATCATCAAGCAACACTGAGAACTCAAGACTCAAGGGCCAATCTAACACTGGATTTACCACACCACACCACAATGCCTCCCTTCCCATGCTCAGGTAAGTGAGAGCATTTGCCAGGTGGAATAACCTTTCAAATGAAGTTGATGTGCAATATTTTCCACTTACTGGAAGAAAAATAAACAAATAAATAGCCTCCCCATAGTTCATATATAGGTCTGGTTTCACTCAAGAAAATTCTTCAGTCCATATCACACAGCTTATTTTCAATCCAAGGCCCTAAGCCTTATCAGCAGAGTCAAGAGATGTGTAGAATGCTCCTGAAAGTAGATTTAAGTAAGGTTGTTCATCAAGAGCTTCATAGATCAAACCAATATGAAATAGTGGAGTCAAGAGATTAGCTGAAATTTAGGATGTCCTTTTATCTTACAAGACAGACATTTTAGGGCATGATTCTCTGTACCCCAACACAAGTAAATAAAAGAGGTATATTTAGCACCCAGGAGAAGACAGAAGAAGAGCAGACACACACAATGTCTTCAGGAAGTTAGCTACAGTCAACTGCAATTTGCAAGACTATTCTCTGCCTTTATCAGGCTGGTCTAAGATCATAATTAAGAACTCCACTCCAAAAGAAAAGTACCTAAGAGTGCCTTCTATTCAAAATTGAACAGTTAACTCAGGTATTGGGAGGATGGTTTGGTTTTATGGCTCAAATATTAGACAAAGATGGATCCCAGTGTGAAATTACATTCTACTGGAAAACTAGTCTAAAAATAAGTCACCAAATCTCTCCAAACATTATTTCTCCATGTGCACAGCATGGATAAAATTTCTTCCTCTTTTCTGAACCCTGCCTTGTCTGTTCAAACTACTTCTCAACACCAAAGAAAGGAGCCAAGCTAATATACATCTTTTGGAGCGCCGCTTAAAATTTGGCAGGCAGTGTTGCTCAGGCCAGCTCAAGCAGATGCCACCTTGCCTCCAGCCCCTCATTCCCCTGTTCATGCTGATACCTCCTTGCCATGTCAGCACAACTACTTGTGTGGCAGAAAATGTATGAGACTGAAAAATATAAAAACATTTTGGCTGGTTATTTTTTAGCTGGATTAGTTCCCTGCTCCGGTTTCCATGTGGCTGCAGAGACTGCTATGCCAGCAAAAACAGAGCAAGAACACACTATGAGACAGGGAGGACCGGGACCACCTGCAGGCACTGATGCAAAGAACTTGTATAACACAATCTTCAGCGACGTAACAGACCCATGAGAAAAGTATGTCTTTATAGTGTGCCTCACCAGGTAACAATAGGAATTCTTTCCTTTTGAAACAGTAGGAGTGTTTTTACCCTTAAAATTAATTGGGGGTCATATTCTAAAATAGTAAATACATTAAATAATTGAAGACTTTTATATTATAGTTGATAATTGTACCTATAGAGGGCTGACAGTTAAGTAGAAACAAACAATAAAGCTTGTACTTTCTTATTCCTATACAAATGCCTGAAAAGCTCTTATTTCATGTGAAACCAGCACTATTTGAAGACGCTCAATCCCAGGTAAAAGGGGCAAAATACAATCTGTGTATGCAACTGAGTCAACCACAGGGCAAGTCTGCAAAGCCAAGCAATAAAACTGACCCAAACCCACCTCTCACCTGTAATCTGCCCACTAATGACTCTCTCCTGCAATAATGCCCTCTACAATGGCGTGATAGCTCTGGTGGATAAGGGAAGAGCAACTGACATTACCTACCTGGACTTGTGCAAAGCATTTGACGCTGTCCCACATGACATGTTTGTCTCTAAATTGGAGAGACACGAATTTGATGAACTAGCATGCAATGAACAAGTGTCTACAAGAGACCACAAGCTGGTCTCTTACACTACAGGTAGGAATAGAATACAAGGAGAGATCCTGATTTTTCCAGGGAAAATGTTACTTTGAATTGTCATGGCAATTACAAACACGCTGATGGCAGTTGCTGTATTAGGCTTTAGCAGAGTCTGTTATTTTGCAGGCTGACGTGGACAGTAAAATTCACTTACTTGTGCTTTGCTTGCAATTTCCCTCTTTTTGCACCATCAGGGTGACTAGTGCCTAATGTTTTTAGGCAATGGGTCAGATATAGGAAGATTTTCTGCTCCTCTACTCCGTTCTGGTGAGACCCCAGCTGGCGTACTGCACCCAGCTTTCGGGTTCCCAACGTAAGAAGGACATGGACCTGTTGGAGTGGGTCCAGAGGAGGGCCGCAAAGATGATCAGAGGGCTGGAGCACCTCTCCTATGAAGACAGCCTGAGAGAGTTGGGTTGTTGAGCCTGGAGAAGAGAAGGCTCTGGGGAGACCTTATAGCAGCTTTCCAGTATCTGAAGGGGGCCTATAGGAAAGATGGGGAAGGACTCTTCATCAGGGGGTGTAGCAGTAGGATGAGGGGGAATGGCATTAAACTGAAAGAGGGTAGATTTAGATTAGATATTAGGAAGAAATTCTTTCTTGTGAGGGTGGTGAGACACTGCAATAGGTTGCCCAGAGAAGTTGTGGCTCTCCCATCCCTGGAAGGGTTCAAGACCAGGTTGGATGGGGTTTTGAGCAACCTGGTCTAGTGGAAGGTGTCCGTGCTCATGGCAAGTGGGTTGGAACTAGGTGATCTTTAAGGTCCCTTCCAACTCTAACAATTCTGATACTCTGTGACAACCAAAATCCAAAACTCCAGCCTCACTTCCAAATTATTACATGTGAAAGGTGAGGAGCCTGATGACAGAGGAAATAAGCACAGTTTTTTCACCCCGAACTTGTAGAGGAGGCAAGGATTTCCCTGCTTGCACTCCAAGGTTTATCTTTCTGCCCTCTATTCCCTTGACCTTGAAAACACTGGACTGGGGCAAAACTTCACCATTCCCAAGAGCAATTGCAAGACGATGCTTCTAAGAGCAGACAGGTTCAGTAGAAAACCAGGATTCAATTCTAAATGGGTGAGGAGGGAAATAGATGTGAATTTGAACTGAAATAAAGAATTCATTAATTACAGTATTTCCCTCCCTGAAGGTTGGCACAACTGAAAGCCTGATAGTACAGGAAACTGGGCTTACAAGAAAAGGACAATGAAACATCAGTAACTGTATTTTTATGGTTTTGGATTGGAGGGCTTGTGTTTAGAAGGATGGCTATTTCTAAATGAGTTGTCTCTGTAGTATGCAAGCAACTGCAACCATGGCAGTCCTGACTAGAACAACAGTGATGGGGTAGTAGATTAAAAAATAAAGCATTTAATGTGAGCCACAAATAGACTCCTCTAACAGTACAACAACAGCACCCAAGCTATATTGAACAATTGTTGCCCTGTTGTGTCAGCAGAAAAACCCTGAGCTTAAAAATATTTGAAAGATGAGAGAGTAGTTCAGGTAAACAGCATGTGCATACCCAGCTTTCCTCTTCTGTAGATACCTGTTGGACTCAGATATTAGGAGTAGATGGACTTTGGCCTGACCCCAGATGCCCTTTTTAAAGTTCTAATAGGAATAGGAATAGGAAGTCTAATAGCAATAGGAAGTCCTGAAAGGAAAAAAAAGTAAAAGTTGACTTAGAAAGAAAGACTGGTAATGATCATCTGAGCAAAGTGTTCGCTACCTTCTGATCCTAACTAGGAGGGCAAGAATTTCAAAATTAGAATCTTCTTTGCCCCTGAGCTCAAGTATGATTTCACCAGTACTCATGCTCTCAAATAAAAGAGAGGGACCACAGGAGATAATCAGCTGCACCCTCTTCTCCTTGCCAAGATCTTATTAATGCCTCTTCAATCAATGCAAATCTCAAGTAAGAGAGAGAGATAGTTAGAACTGATTAATGCAAACCAAAAACTGTGTCTCTCATTAGCAGTAGGCAGAGTTTGCATCTAGACTGGACATGACATTTCTGATACATAATACCTTCAATAGATAGAGAAATGAAGGGAGAATAAGAGACAAATGCAAATACTGTACAGTATTAAAGGCTTTGGAGGAACTCTGCCAAATATGATATGCATGTACAGCAGTGACCACAACAGCATTCAACTTGGATGCAACTTTTATCTGCTACTGTAACATAAAGTCATAACCCTACTACAGCCCTTGTTTGTATGAGTGTCTAAAAATATATAGCCTTTTTTTTTAAGCAGTATAAAAGCATGTATTCTAAATTAAACAAAAATATTTGTAGTCATATTATTGGTCTACTTTCCAATATTCCTACAGAAAGCTTACAAATTAATCAGAAACATATGTTTAAGCTTTATTTAAACCTGCTGGAACTTCTGACAAATAAAAAAAGCTTAAAGGAATCACTGGTAAGCTGCCTATGAAAACACACAAAAAAATCTAAAATTCTGCATGAAATTCCTGCAATCAGTATTATTTTGAAACAAAAAAAAAGGTGAATGATCACCAAAAAAAAAGGTTACTTTTGAGCCACAAATACTTATATTTGCAAACAAAATATGCTCATTTAATTTAATCCTAAAGGCAATTTATTCAATGTACATTACAGACAATTATTTTAACCTTGTTAAAATAGTCAAATTTCACATACTTAAAATTATAAACTGTGACAAGGCAAAAAAGCATAAGGTCATTTTAAACTCAGCTTCTTTCGGTGGCCTCATCCTTTAAGACAAATGGTTTAAGGATTTAGCTTTAATTGGGAATGACAGCCTTCACCAACATTTCATAGAAATCCCTAGTTAATTTAACTACCAGGCTGGTTCTAAAACATTCTAAAACATTAATCTGGTCCTGAGGGATGGACACTATAATTTAAGTCATTCTACAAGGAGGGCTGGATCACTCCTGATCTTGCTTGACTAACACAGAAGCATTCACCGCTTCTGTGTTTGGTTCCAGCCTAACTATGCTAGCCTCGCCTGAACTAAGGCTTCAAAAAGAAAGCAGCAGTTCATCTCAGTACAGAGAATGAAGGCAATACAAACTTCTTTTTTTTCATTTTTTTAAACAGGAAATGAGAGAGAAGCCTATTCTCAGCTCAGAAGAGGTCAATGGCACAACTGAAAGATGTTGCAGGGGTATTCACAGGAATCCATTTAGGAATCAGATAGCTAATATTAAAAAATAAATCACATTCTACTGGAAAATTAATCTAAAAGCTGATTCTGTTAAACCAGTTACATAATCAAATAATGTTTTCTGAAAATATTTTTGTGTAAAAAGAAAAAAAAAAATCTTACCATTTTCCAGCCAAGAAACATTGAAGCATGGTATTCATGGTCAAACAGTATTATTTCTTCTCAAGTTAGTACGCCTAGAAACGTGTATTAAGATTTCCAATTCCCTTTGCTTGCTTCTTTCAGAGGTATGTGAAGGCAAGAAACTGGGTCTCCTGGCTCTCATTGCTATTTTATATGCTTCCTAGGAAAAAGTTTTTCAATCTGATTCTCCTTTTGCTTTGGATTAAGAGCTACAAAAGCCAGTGTCCTTTGACAGGTATCCATGAGAAGGGTTGTTTTTTTTTTCCCAGGTGAATGCTTGGCTCCAGATACTTGAGAAAATTGAAGCCAGAGGTAAAGGTTTAAGACGCTCATTTACCTTTCTCAACATAGGATGAGGCTATAATCTTATTAACACAACAGCCCCACAACTTCATGATAATTTTAAGCCACTGGGAGAGATGGTCCAGGAACCTCTCCTACACATCAGCCTTCTCAGCTCATTCTTATTTCCTTCTATATATGCATTTCTGTGGCTGTAGTCAGCTAGAGCAAGGATTTGATTCAGGGTAGAACTAACTTATTTTCCTGTCCTCTCTCAGCTATAGTGCTGACTTAAACCAATCTCAACACTTTGGTGTAAATCTGGTTTGGAGTCTTTTGTCTCCAAATCAGAATGCCATGGCCACCTGAAGCAAAGTGCTCTTATGATTTTTTTCCCCCACCAATTTTACTGAGAAAGCACTGAAAGGCTAGGTTTGTATCGGCAAGTTTTATACCACACCACATGCTGTCTTCCCACAGCTGCCATAATCTGGGTAACACATCAGAAACACGGCAGTCCTGTCTGACCCAGGATGCATGCTATCATGTGACTTATGGCCTGTGTGATTAAAGTTCAACTGAAGAAACACTTTAAAGCTGCAGGCAGCAAGGGAACCTAAGAGTGAGCCACTCCAAGACACAGGAATGGCACACTCTTCTCCTGCATTCCACTTTCAGCCTTTCAAAACAACTGGATGTTGTAAACTGCTTAAATGTTAGAAACACAGTAAAGAACTATATATATTCACCACTAGTTTATTTTTGTGAGTGTAATGCACTCTACATCATATATTTTTCTCAATTACCCTTGGACAAAACAGTCATGTAGAGCTTGAAGTACACATAATACTACTTTTTCATTTAGCCTGTTCTGCAATAAGGTCGACAACGTGGTCACCCCCATGTTACATTAAACACAATTCTACACAGTATGTACCAACATATGTCTACGGTTTCTTCAACCCCTTCTGCCAACCCTGTGATCCCTTAGCTGAAATTAAATTGTGTTTGGATGTTCATTCAAAGGTTGTAGATGAAGGCTGGAGAATCAGGCTGACAGGAACCTCATGAAGTTCAACAAGGAGAACTGCAAAGTCCTGCACTATGGGAAGGAACAACCCCATGACACCTATATATGCTGAGGACCACCCAGCTGGAAAGCAGCTTGGTAGAAAAAGACCTGGGGGTTCTGGTAGACACCAAGTTGAACGTGAGCCAGCAATGTGCCCTTGCTGCAAAGAAGGCTAATGGTATTCTGAGCTGCATTAGGAGGAGTGCTGCCAACAGGTCAACAGAGATGATGCTTCTCTACTCAGCAATGGTGAGGCTACCCCTGGAGTACTGTGTCCAGTTCTTGGCTCCTCAGCACAAGAGATGTGGACATGTTGGTTTGAGTCTAGCAAAGGGCTACGAAGATGAGTAATGGACTGGAGCATCTTTCTTATGAGAAAAGGCTGAGACAGATAAGCCTGTTTAGCCTGGAGAAGAGAAGGCTCAGGGGAAATCTCATGAACATATGTAAATACCTGCAGGAAGGTTGTAAAAAATATGGAGCCAGGCTCTTTTCAGTGGTACCCAGTGACAGGACAAGAGGCAATGGGCACAGATTGAAACACAGGAAGTTCCCTCTGAACACCAGGAAATACTTTTTCACTGTGAGGGTGACCAAGAACTGACACAGGTTGCCCAGGGAGACTGTGGAGATATTCAAAAGTTATCCGATACTAAAAAACCAAAAAGTCATGGTTCTAGGCAACCAGCTCTAGGTGGCCCTGCTTGAACACAGGGGCTGGACATGATGACATCCAGAGGTCCCCTCCCACATCAACCATTCTGCAATTCTGTGTGACTGCTGTTTTGTGAAGCCTTTCTATCGTAAAAAAATAAGCAGAGATGAGTGCTTCCCACCTCCATTATTTGCACTCCATCTTGTACCCCGTCAATCGCTCCACATTGTGGTCTCCAGCACATATGGAATGCATTGCAGACAGACAATTCACCAGCTGTGGTTGCAACTGAGAACCACAACATTGTTATAAAACAAGAAACTTCAAACCCAGTTTTGGTGCAATTATGTTAATAAGCCACAAACGTAACCGTAACAACAACAAAAAAATCCCTGTGTTTTTTTTTTTCTTTAGATTAATTTAATTAGATTGAGGGGGGAAAAAAAAGCTGCACCTTGGTAAGTCAAGTTACAGAACTTTTAATTTTTCTTCCAGATTTAAAGAAAAAAATCTTTTAAAACCTAGTTTGTAAAGTAAAATTAGATTTCAGATACATTTCCAGGCATTGTTTAAAACATATGTATTGTTAACAATATATATTTTCTGTTTGGTTTTGCTGTCTAGAGGTTATTACCACCCTATAGGTGTAAAGTGTCCCGTATGTAGCCAGAAGTTGCACCTTTCTAGATAGTGTCTGTAAGCATATTTTGAAGTAATAATCCCACAATAGATGACACACCCACTCTTGAAATGTTATTTCCCTTCATGGTCCCCCATCTTTTCACACACTCGATGAACCGTTTAGTAGTAGAAGATGAAGAACCTCTGCAGTATTATCACAAATTTAATCAAGATTTCCTTTTTGTCAGATCTATGTCGTTCCATTAAATTAAAAACCTCACCTTATCACATTAGAAAAAATTGAGGAATTGTTGATGTAGTTGGGCAAACCTGCATGCCATATGTCAAACTAGCAGGGTACTTCAAACCAAGTATGTCCTGGATCTAAAAGTCATTTTGTCATTGCAGTGAAAAAACCTCTTCACAACAGACTGGTACCAAAGAGAAAACCAAACATATTTCTCTCACTCAGTACTGTATGGCCTCAGGAAACTCTTGTGATTTTAGTTTGAGACAATGGGTATCAGACACAGCTTTCGAAAGATCAGAAAAGAGCCTACTAGTTAACAAATATATACCAGATATATATCAGATATATATACCAGATATATATCAGATATACCACTACCCCCCTCTTAGCATTTACTTTTAGGAAATCACTTGCGTACTCCATGTTTGCCCCTTCTAGAGCTTGTGGTTAATGAAAACAAGTGAATTAGCTGCCCTGTGACCCGAGCTTTCTAACACCAGACCGTGGTTTCACTGGCTCCCAGCACCCTGTTCACTGCACTAAGGACTTATTTTCCCCAGTCTCTGCAGACTCATGCACCTCTTTTATGCATACACTTGTTGACAACGTAAAAGTGTTTCTCCTCTAGGAATAGGTCTATTTTCATAAGGGAACAAACACACTTTTTTTAAAAAAAAGTATAAAATCTGATTTTGGTGTTGTGCTTGCCATATTCTCTTTGCAAAGTGCACTGAGCGAGTATCTGAGCTCCTTTTTTCAGTTGTTTAGTCAAGACAGAGTCTTCCTCAAGACTATACCGCAGCTAATATTCCACTCATTCCTTCAGCCAACTTTAAAACAAAGCAGCTCATAAAAAGGCTAGACAGTCTGTTTTAGCTACCTTCTGCCTTTTCATTTAAGAAGTCTGCTGCAAAAGCACACCATCTATTCAGAATAAGACACTGTACTACATTCATACTTCACACCTATAAATCATTCCCTCCAGCCTCTCACCCAAGGGTCAAGTCCAGCTGCAGAGAATGCTGGCCGAGGTCCACATCTCAGGAAACTGCCACCTGCAGGGCTCTAGGTATAAGGCTCCCACTACCAGCTGAAATACATTAACAGGCTGTGGAGACACTCGCTCTAAGCCTTTACCAGAGATCTCTGCCAACCCCACATGGTAGCAATTGTTCATTTAACAACCTCAGTAATTGCCAATGTTTTGGTGTTTTTTACATAGTAATCTCCACCAAGTTTGCAGGCCTGCAAAAAGACTAGGTTTCAGTTTTCATGGATGCAAATATTCAACTTTTCTAAAGTCAGATTTAAACTTTGACTTGAAGTGTAGGGCCCCAACACTTGTGAAGCATTCTACCCCTGTTCCAAAAAGGGCTCAGCATTCCTGTTTTAGCTCCAGCTCTCCTTTTGATCTCATACCTTGCACAGCACTTCTGGCTTTAAAGTTGTACCATTCAGTAGAAAGCACAGAATAAAAGGATGTAAGAGTTTCAGAGATGAGACTGACATCATCAAAAAGCCAGGTCCTCGGATGTCCACCTGCACATCTGGGTTTTGTGGGTTTATTTATTTATTATTATGTATTTATACTTAGCTGAAAGGGATTCATTTCTATATGTCATTTCACCAGCAGTGGTTTACAACTCCATTGTAAAACACTCTGAAATAGCTACAAAAACAAATAGCTGCAAAACCAAAATACACACACTCTTAATTGCAATGACGTGGCCAGAAAGGCATTCTCCAATCAGAGAAACCATTCAGAAGGCTCTCTGGGGACCAAAATAAAAAGAAATAGCTTTATAGCTCTAAATAGCTAAGGATAAAATACAATTTTTAAGGCCTCCATTACCCTAAGGAAAAACCTACAGCCAGCTGCATCTTGATACAGTTCTGCTTAGCACTGTTTATAGAGAGAAAACAAGTATCAGTAATTAATTTGTGATGTAAGCTTCAACAGTGATACACATCAACATCAGAATTCCTTCTTAAAAAAGGAGAAAGTCATCGTATCATGCAGCCTTCCAGCAATTAAGATTACCTGATGCAGTATTTTCCAGTAAGGAACTCCTAGTGCCTTCACCATTGCTGACAGAACGTCAATGGGAAGTTGCAAGCCAAAGACCACCTAACAGACTTCTACTCTGACACAGACTGAAAAAATAGTGTAAGTAATTTCCACTGTGATATTTAGTTCAATCATTTTGAGTTTTGTAAAGAGCAAGCTGACTTGTATGTTCAGAAACAAAGAATAATTACAGCCACACTTGCGTGTATGAGTAGGCACTTGGATGCTTTCTGCTGATAAATGCATTTGAAACATGGCTGCCGCAAGTAACATGAAAACAATATCTAGATAGGCACAGGTATCAGACAGGATGACTGAGGACCAGAGATTTAGTCCCAGAAAACAGGAAAAATCTTGCACTACAGCTCCTCTATGTTCTGGTCTGTCCTTCCCCACAGAGCAGAGAGTTCTCAAAGTAGCTGTGAAGCATCAATAACCCCTAGGTAGTTTGGTGCCACTGTCAGTGGCACGGATGCATATTTTTTCTTTCTGCAGATTCAGGCTCAAATTTAAACACCAGCAACACAGTTTTGTTGTTTTCCAGATTCTATCTGAACACAACAAGTTGTGGTCACTGCTCAGGAAGAGCTCAAGATGGGACGTGGTTAGTTTGCAGTCTCTGAGAGGGGACAGCAGATATGTGTTTCTTGTTTTGGGGAGAGTGGAAGAGGGGTTTTTTGCCAGTTTACTGCAAGTAACACGCAGTCAGAACTGTGCGATCTAACTGCGCTTGGCTTGACTACTGAGAGCCACAAGATCTGTCTCCTCTTCAGCAAATCACTTCTCATATGACCAGGATCCACACTACCTCCTCAACCAGAGTAAAGACAGAGTTGGGTAGAAAACTTGTGTTGCAGCAGAGCTCCAGGGAGGGAAGAGTATAACTACAGCGACAGATGTGAAGGTGGCTGAGAAAAATGAGCCTATCAGTATGGCTGGGGCAGAGAAGATAAAGACATAAAGACAGACTTCCATATGCTAAGCAGCTGCACTTCTGTCTAGTTTGGGGACCAGTAGACCTACTGGACCTGCCTGTCAGAAGGTGCCATCTCCTGAAGAACAGCCTGCATAATAGGACAAAGAAGGGCTGCTTCTGTGCAAATAGTTTATTGACCTTATGGGAGAGGTAAGGCCATCTAAAACTGACAAGGATGAGGATAAATATAACACAGAGGCTCTACGTACTCTGCAATGTTGGAAGGCTCTTGTTCCCTCAGACAGATGACAGACTACTCAGAGTAGGCAGGGAGACAAGCTTCAAATAGCTGGAGCAGGGAAATGACAATGTTCTTAATTCCTTTTAGAGTTCCTCCATAAACTGGGATGAAACACATTTTAAACATGCATAACTCCCTCTTGTGCTTCACAGGATGTCTGCATACACAGCTGCTAAGACCATTAATGTGCCCTCAGATCTTGTAGCAGGTTACAGAAATTATCATCACTGTACAAACCTATTAAGTGATAACCAGGGGAAGTTTCTAGCCTCAGTCTTCACTTACCAAAGAGAGAACAAAAATCCCAATTTCCTAGTGCACTGATAACATCAGTTCCAGACTGATGTTTGTTTATTGAAGCAGGGTAGGTAGAAATAAAGAACGACAGGGGAAGCATGTAAGATACATCCAAATTCCTCACAGTTAAGAAATGCACTGTAAAGCTGAGAAAGCAAGCAAGGAAAAAGAACCACCTCTGCTTTGTTTTGAGAAAGAAGAACTTGACTAGATCAACACAGGTTTTAGCATCTAAACTAAAGAATGGGGACGACTTCTTCAAAAATGGGATTAAACAAATGATCTTGTCAGCCTGGAAAAGTGGAGGAAAGGGCAGAACAGACTTCTTCCTTTTTTCCTGCTCCTGACCACCTGCAAGACTGAACTAGACTTTTCATTTCAGTGCCTCTGTTTCTCCCTCTCTCCTTTTGTTTTGTCTGTTTAGCTTGGAAGCTTGGTGGGTGGCTGCTTAGGTGTTGTGGGTTGGTTGGTTTGTGGGTTTTTTTTTTTGTTTGGGGTTTTTCGTAACTTATATTTGGTATTTTACTGAAATCTTCAGCTTTTGAGAGACATTGGCTGGGAATCTTGGCTTAAATTCTAATATAAATGTTTCAAGTGTTCTGGGTTTCAGAAAAATTTTAAAAATGTAACATGAATCCCCAAAAGGCTTAAAAGAAAAGGGCAAAAGGCAAGTTTAGTCATTTTAAATCCCCATTTTCAAGCAGATCTTCTTTAGGGAGAAAAGCTGTTTCATGCATGAGTTGCACTGCCTGGGGCAATGGGACAACCTCATCGTCTGAGTTTAGTAAGACTGGAACAACCACACACTGTTTTCAGGCTGTGACTGGCATTAGTAAGATTCACAGTCTTCATTAGGAATCAAAAAAATAATCTTCACTTTGTCACTCTCAGGAACTTTCTCATGAAAGCATACCTTGAGTAAGGGCTGAGAAAGAGTTTCAGGATCTGGCTATGTGTATGCGTGTGCATATGTATAAACACAGATACATACATATATATATATATATTTGTATGTGTGTGCATGCAAGTGCATATGTGTGTGTTTCTAATGTTTTCAGAAACCCTGTTTCCTGTTGGAAGATGCAAAGACATGAATAACCCACCCATGGACAAATCAGTTACATATTCTTTACTTCTCAAGCCAAATTTTCCTGGTGATATATAATGAGATTTTACATACTTTGTGCCTCATTGACTAATTAGATCAATGCAGGCTGCTACTCCCCGTCCCTCCCTTTTTGTAGTAGGGACTTTCATCGCCTGTAGCTACACAAGTGTGGTTGCTTTTGCCAAATACTTGGAGATACTGCTAACGGCTTCATTTGAACTCCACATTGCTGCATATTAGTTGGAGGATGGTGGGTTGTGTATTTTAATCCATATTGTGATTGCTTTGATGTTGTTTGTAATGAAGAATATGTTTTTATTTATACAGATCAGAGTTGTTACAGGAATTTGTGCTTTCCAAAGGATTATATTTCCACTATCAAACCAACACAGCGTATACTTAGGCGAAGGGGGAGGCTAACTAGAGGTCAATTTGCCACTCACAAGCTAGTGCTTAGCCTCTTTCACAGTTCTTTCCATCCATGGATCCAAACACTTTATACAGAAAGCTATCAGTTATCCCCGCCTTGCATGCAAGGAAACTGAGTCAGGACATTGCCACACACTGCTGTAGGTCACATGGATGGTTAATGCAGCATCTGCAGAGTCACAGGACCCACTGCTGCCTCCAGATTGACACTGCCACCCACATATTTTTTAAATACACGCAGGAACTACCAGAAATAAGGACCCATAATTTTCACATCCCTGACAGACAGAGCATAAGAAGGCAGAAAGAACAAAGTTGAGGGGAAGGTTTGGCTGAAGATGTTTTTAAAAGGAATTAAAAAAATGTAACCATAATTTAATTTATGGCTTCTGTTACTCTTCCTACTTCCAAATGCTGAGACCACAAACTACAGCACTACTTTTTTTCTCCCTTCAGAAGGTCAAAGTCCATGTACAAATTATTACAGACTCTTGAAATCAGGCATTTATGCCAGAGGCAAGAATGAAACTGCACCTCTACAGTACAGAAAAATGATATCTCATTGCTAATGTCCAAGGTCAAGTACTCAGTAACCAAGATGGAGATGACTGTTCTGGGGAAAAAAATCCCGTCATTAAATGCAGTTTCTGGTGCAGCTCACTTTCATGTAAATTAAAGCCTGAGTACCACATCTTACTGTATGAAAGCCTGGAAAACAAATCTGTCTTGCCAAAGTGAGTTTTGCCTCCCAGTGGTCATTTTGAGAGTGCTGCAGGGGCTTTTACCACTTCAGTTCCACAAATTCCTCTTAGCCTCATTTAAACATTTAATTTTAACATGAGGGTCTTTTAAATTTACAAAATTTGCCCACTTGCAATGGGAGAACTTTTCAGAGTACTTTGTGGACTCTCCAGAGCTTCTTTTTCAGAATGAAAATCTTTGTCTTTTCCTATTTATTCAATGCTTCATTTTGACAGATCTAGTTGTTTATGATTATAGTATTCTGGTGGAAAGAAATTATGAGGGTGACATTGGAGAGGAAGGAGAGTGAGAGTGTTAGTAACACTCCAGATCTGGTAGAAAAGGCACTTCAACAAACCCTTCAGCATCTTCTGGAAACAGTCAGTTTCACTGCAGAACTCCAGAAGGAAGAGGGCTTATAGTTAATACATGGATGCTCCTGGCTGCCAGAACTGCACTCTTCACTCATGGGTGTGTGAGAAAACTGGAGTTTTTCTCCGACCCAGCAACTGGCACATATTCTAAGCACCCTTTAGACACTAAGTACACTGCTGTAATCGCTCAAGTTATTTAAGGAATGCAAACTCCATCTGAATAAAATCTCCCAGTACTGCTGCTGGACAGGACTAAACTGTATCATTCTCCTATGACTTAACTGACCAAGACAAGATGGCACTGCATCTCACTGGAGCAGAGGGTAAGGACAGATGGACACTCACCCAGCCTGGCATGCCCGGCGCTGTGATAACCCCAGCCGAGCACATAGGGTCTTGCCTGCTGTAGAGAATGAATTAAGGCCACGTCTGAGCCTTAGTTCCCACCTCACAGTCAGCAACAACGACAAGCTGGATCACAAGGATGCTGCAGAAAACCCTATGTGTCAGCAGAGGTACAGAGTCATGGAGGACCTCTTCCCCTCAATTTATTAAACAAAGCTGAAAGCTAGAGAGAGTAATCTAAACAGACCAAAATAATTAATTTTCTAATCCGAGCTACTGGGCTGACATAAAAGAACAACCTTTACAACAACCGTTGCACGCGCCTATTGGAAATGTATGCTTTTTTTGAACCTGAGGACATGGCAGCCAGTGTGACTACAAAAATATCAGTTTCCTGTTTAAATTTGGGACCATATTTAGACTTGATGGCTTAACATTTGAGAGGTTTCTCTGGACAGATGGAAGGTTTGGTTGGTTGTTTGTATTACGGATAAATAAGGCAGATTCCTAATTGGGGTCCCAGTGTTCATACTTGTCAGTTTTATGCGACTGTGAGTAAAAAATCAAATAATTTACTCAAACACTGCCTATGGTGAACTTTTTCAGTACATCAAATACCAATTCCTTTTTAAAAAAATTGGTCATTTCCACACAAAAAATATTTCAAATTTTGGGAATGCCTGGACTATGAAGCTATTACATAGTAAACTATCAGATACTCAAAGAAGTTTCTCTCAAAAAGGAAGCTGAATATGGTTTGATCAGAAATAGGACACTTCCTATGACCTTCCACTGCCTGTATCTCAATGATGTGTGAGTTCCAACTGTATATTCAACACGAGACTTTTACCTACCCCTTGACCATGAACTGTTGGCACTGCCCACTCAGTTGGTTCTCTAAAAGCAGCTGTAACATGGAGGAAAAAAAATACTTGCAAAAATCTAGGGTGAAAACTTTCACCCACTTATTTGGAAAGGTAGCAGGGAAAGAAGTTTACAAGCGACATGCCTTTGGCTTGTCTAGTACTCACCTCTCCAAAGCAGAAGAAATCTGAGAACCTACTGAAATTAATTTCATTTCACTCTTTGCTGGGGTCTCTAATGGAGAAGCTCGAGTCCATTTACTTTAAAGTACCAAGGCTGAAAAAGACAGCAGTTCTCAAGTTGATTCACCAACAGATTAGTTGCTCAAGGACTCAAAGAAGGGCAAAGACCTGGATGTTATCAGAATAAACTGTATGAGACTTATCTGCTGACATAAACTTGTCAGATGTTAACACAGTACATAGATGCCTAGGACCTCTTTGCTCTATGTCTCTCCTCCAAATGTTCGTTTCAGCATAGAAAAAGTGAAAAACAAAGCATATTTGTACCAAGTTTAATTTAGAGAAAAATAAGTTACCTCAACTGTTGCAGCATTCATTCATAGCACAAGGTATCCCACTCCACTTTGGAGACTGACATGCTTAAGAACCTAGTCTGTTGCTCCAAAACCAAACTATTTGTGTTTTATTATCAGTTTGTGACAGCAAATTATCTTTGATCTCAGCCCATCCTCCCCCTCTCAAACTTCATTGTCAATCTTTTCTCTTCTAACAACCATTTGCTATTTGTTTTCAACCTCTTTCACAAAATCTAAGCAAACTGGGATATTCACCAACAAAAACAACTTTAACTTTTCATTGACAAAGCTGTCCTGTGTTACCGAGTGCCCTATTGCAATCACAAGTTCAAACTTTCAAAAGCTAGGAAATAGAGAATGAAGGCACAAACTAATGCAACCTTTACTTTGTTCTTAAAAATGGTCAGTAACAGCTAGCATTGATTTCCATACATTGTAGCATGATCGACAGGTTACTGGTAAGTATGAAAATGAAGAAAAAAAGGCCATTTATCTTGTAGATCCTTCCCATCTCAGAAGTAGAAGACAACAAAAAACATGGATGAGAAGCTCTTGACTACACAAGGGTGGCATCAAGTGCACTGGTTCTGTGGAAGAAACGGGATTCCTCCTCCCTGTGAACTATCTCCATAGCAGGAACGAACAGGTGACCAACAAGGCAGAACTGTTGTGAGGATGTTAAGCTCACTCCAAAAGGAGATTCTGTTAATCCATAAGCACCATACAAAGTCTCCAGACCCACATTCCATAATGCCATGAATGCAAAGTGTCAAAGACAAGGAGGAGGAGATGTTCATTTTGCTGCCTGTATGGCCATGCCAGAAGCCTGTTGATAAAACAAGATGAAAAGCAAATGCTTGTACCAAGAACAATTTTGACATTTGGTCTACTACTGAATCCTCAAAGGCAGACGCACAAGATCAGAACATTAAAACCATACGACTTATGGAGGTTTGTGGCACTCCACAAAGATGCCTGGAATCTCCCCATTTCCTGGCATCAGTAAGTATTAACAAACCTTAAATTAGTAAGGCCTCAACAAGCTGGAAAACAGTAACCTTCCTCCACTGCAGGGGCACATGATATTGAAATGCCCAACCCAAGGTCTTACAGCAAGTTAGTACAAGTGCGACCCACTTTCATCCCTGGGGGGATCTACTTTATACTGGAAGACTTCCCCAGTACAACTCTGCCAGAAACACCCACTAGCAGAGGAACATCTCATACCAAAGGAAGGAGGGTTGGTGCTCTCTGGATGACATAAGCACTCTGCGCAAATGGCCTTCACAGCTCTAGCATAGGCTGAGGGGCTTGACTTCTTCCACACACCTAACCCTCCCAATTCTTAGATCTGGCCTGAGTCCCAAATCTAACTGCCTCCAGGCAGTTCACTTAACTGAAACATGTCTCAATTTAATCATCTGTAACGTGAAGGGCAATGATGCCCCCTGCAAGAGCTCTTCATCTTTCTAGAAGTGGGTAGCACAAAGTTCAATCCTTCTCTAAAAGGACAGTACTCATGTTTCACTGCCTCACAGGATGCTCTTGAAAAGTCGCTGCAAAACACAGTATCACCCTAGGGGAGCAAACCCAAGGCTAGGCCTTATTAAACTTCTGCTGGGCCATCAGAATGCAACCAACCTTTAAGAAAAAAAAAAACCAAAAACAACAAACCCAGGAGTTTTGTAATTACTACTCGAAGAATCTTCAGAATGTCTTGGTTCTCACCTCTATCACCTTCCAGATTCCCTGTGGAAGCGGCATTAATTGCTCGTTCTTCTTGTGCCCAACGTTTCCAAATGACCTTAGGCTGGCCTAAGGTCATTTTAGAGTAGGATTTCATCAGGGAAAAGTACATCTCTTGTATCAGTTTGGACTAGCAAAAATGGTATCTCTGAATCACGGCAAAGTCTTCAGGAGTAACTTACAATCTAAACATAAATTCACAGGTTTCCCAGCTGCAGCGATTTCTACACAAGCTGTCACAGGTAGTGACAAGTTGTGTGTTGAAAATTTGCTTAAATTGACAGTATTTTTGTGGGTGCTCTGCAAGCAAACCCAAGCAACTCTCTTTTTAATGCTCACGACAAATATTTCTTTAACAAAGACACCCCATTTCTGTGCTTTCAGTCCAGGTCCTGCTTCATATTGCTACATGCAGGTAGTACCAGCTCTACATTCAGTTGCTGGTTGCAAATTCTTTTTTAAGCATTTTTATTAATTTGATTTAGTATTTCACCCATTAATATTCTGTTCTGACAACAGACTTGGGTAGTTGGATTATTTCCAATGAGTATGAATCTGCACCAGCAAATCCAGTGTTCAGAAACAGTTATACAGTAAGAACAGGTGATATGTAGATTATCCTGTGCTGCTATATGATGGTACTATTTATCAGTGGAAAGCAGAGAACTATTTTTGCCAAAAACAAACATAACTGCTTTGCCTTCCAAATAAAAAACCAACACACACCCCTTAAAATCACCAGCTCATTAAATGGTTTATAGACTTCAATCTCAAAACCATTTAAAAAGACGGGGTGCACTGTTCATTCATACACATTTCTCCATACTGAGCTCCCTCTAGTTGCACTGAAGAGGACTAATCAGCATGCCACGGGCAAAGTGGATGACACCGATATTGCCACAAAGACACATGGCTCCCAGTTCTACAGAGTGGTAAGAGGATCATATATCAGGCTGGACAGCAAGTTCTAGACCATTCTAGAGAATATTCCTTCCTATCCCCGGATCCTTATGATTCTGCACATACACACAAGGCACACCAAGTACCTATTAAGAAAGTATTTTCTGCATCACCTCAGACCACTGATTTGGTGCCACACCTCCAGATGTAGCCAAGCTGAATAGGTCTTCTCAGTTATACATGAAACCCAGAAACCCTCTGACTCCTACAGGCACGCAGCTGGAGCCCCGAGCCATGAGACTTAACAATAATACTACCTCATGAGGTTAGACTGAAGAAAAGTAAAGCAAATAAAAAACAAATGAAAATACAGATGAATCCAGTAAAAGCAGTATTAAAGTAAAAGCAAGGGTTTTATTTATACCTTACATCACCAGAAAAGGCAATTACGTAGCTATTATTGGTCACAGATAGCACAGAATTTGGATATGACTTCTGGACAATGGACAACATCTATTGTTTCTGGGTTAGGAAAACCTCTCATGACAAAAGCACTGAGGAGACATGACAGAAGAACCTGAGGAGGTGAACTAGAAGACTGACTATCCACACTCTTTGAGCACAATTTGCAAAAAACCCACCTTATTGCTATCTGAGTAAGGGGAGGGAGGCCTCAAACCAAACCAGATCTTTCACTGCAGACATTGGTGAAATTGACGTATTGAGTTTACTAATTCTTACTGATTATCTGATAAATTGAAGATCCTTTCTGAGATGTTTACAAGAGACAAGGCGTTTGAGTGGGAACTTTCCTCGTGTAGATCTATGCTAACTGCTTGGGGCTAAACGAGAAGGACTCATGACAGAAAGGGAAGATGACAACAGGTAGCTGGGTCTACAACCTTGCTGCTTTAACCAGCTTGATAAGGAGAACACCCAGGGGCAGGAAACAAAAACCAGTTCTGCTCTCCTAGAGACAGATCTCACCTGCCTTTTCTCCAAGGACGCAGCTTTCATCACTAGTGGTTTCTAAAGCAGAGGGGCTGTCCTGTGCTTTATCTGCTGAGTGAGACCAATGGATTTTTCAGACATTCAAAATAAGACTAAAATGTTAATAATACATATGACAGAAAGGAAGCAAGTTTTATTTTAGAAGCAACTACCTAGGTTCTAATGATGTCCCTCCTGGAAAGTTTCTTCTTGCCTTAAAACTACCAAAAATGTTTGAAATTTTAACAAAGAATAAAACCAGACCCATAGCTAGAAGAAAGGTGCCCTCTGTGCTTGCCGCCCATTCTACAAATTGTAATGTTTCACTTTTCAACAGGATATACAATTAGTAAATATACATATTTTATATATACAAACACTATATATAAAAAATATTACTGACAAGTAAAAAGCATATGATCCAAAATTTCATATAATCATGAACTAGTGGGCAACATAATTAAAAATAAGCCAATACAATATTTGATCTAAGAAAAACTGCGTCTATATTTTTTAGCTAGAAAATAACTTTAAGTCAAGTGAAGAACTCGAAGGCAACTCAGATGAATAACTGGCAAAATACAATCTGAGCAATTGCTTTCTTTCTAAACTAAGAGCTCTGCTCAGTGAGATTTATAAAGGTAATACATCCCATGAAGCAAGACACCTCAAATTAAGAGGCAGGAAAAAAATTACTGTAAAAATATGAGCTAAGATGGGAATAGTAGCAGGCAAATTTTACAGTTGTGAGTCGATAGTAGGTGACATCTACAAAGCGGCTTTAAGTGTTGGACAAAAGTCACTGGAGGCACGGCAAGATGAAAAACAGCCCAATGTGTTCATACAATTGCTCACAAGAGGCTCCAGAGGGAAAGGCAAAAGGCAACAGAAATACCTACACTAGCTGTGAATGCAAAAGGACAGCAGGGGCCCATCGTAGGTGAAGTCAATGACGCAATAAAAGGTGACAAGGAAAACATACGGCGCCCCCAACAGAAACAAGCATGCAGACAAAATGTAAAATGACAAGGATAATCTAGGTGTCCCAATAGTCGGGATCAAGAGAAGGAAATGACCAACTTGAACACATTTCTCTACAAAGTTTGTTATTCTTGTGGCCAGCTATGAAAAATCCTGTTAAGACTGACATTGACCGTCAGGTTTAAGTAAAGAAAATTACAATTTAGAAAACTATGAAGAAATTAAATATTACAGAATCTCTTCTCTCCTTATCCTGCTTGGCGACCTCTTAAAATCTGCTTTCCTGGGCTTGCTGAAGAGCACATTTCTTTTTCTGCTTTTTCCCCCCCTTTTATTAGAAATATTACCAATAACTTCATATTACTTCCTTTATTTCCTGTCCATTCTCTGTTGATCTCATCTTTACATTAGCAAAAAACTCTACAAACCACACACAGGCTAAGCTTTAAAAAATTAAGGTGAGTATTTGTCAACTTTTTAATTCCTCTGTTGAAAAAAACAAAAAACCACAATACACACAACTAGGAATCCATCAGTAATAGAAAGAGAAATGCAAGGAATCTATAGACCCATTCTTTAAACACTATGAACAGGGAAAAGAAGACTCAGTGAAGAAGGCTGCCCTTGCTAGTTTTTTGAAGGCAGAAAAAAATGTAAAACAAAAAGTCTGACGAGAAAATTAGAAGCAGCTTTCAAAATAACATCACACAAAACACCACTGTGTTAGGACGGAAAAAATTTAAAAAAAGGGGGGGGGGGGGGGAACATGACACGGAACGAAAAAGGGAGAGAGAAAAAAAATAAAACAAGGGGAAAAGAAAAGAAAAACCGGAAAAAAAGAAAAAAGTCAATCCAACTGCTTGAGTGCTAGGATCTTTAATATTGCCAACCCACAAACCCGTCAAACATTTTCCTCCCATCTACTACGCTTCTTTCTTTAATACTACAGTCCTTCTGAAAAGGGGAGGCAGAAGAAAAATGACTGCACTTAATTTGCATAACTGCACAACACAGGAGACTTATGAGCATTTTTTGACAGCCAAATCAGCCAAACAAATTGTCTGCAGAACTGCAACAGTAAGCTATTGGGGTTCTTACCATCAGCAACATCACAAGTGTGTTGGGAGAATCAAATCTTTTATTATAAAAATCAATCACAATTCCCATTCTGTTCCTCAGTCCCTAAATGAAAACCCAAAAAACTGAGTGCTGCTAATTTAGCCTTCTCACTGAAGAATGACTACCAGATAAAAAGGGAGCCGACAGCTGGCCCAGAGCCAAAAAGAAAGCTTTCAGGCACAAAAATTGCTGAAAACAATGTTTGTTCTGCACTCAGTAATTTTTTTACATGCAACTCTGTACAGGCAAGACAGATATATCCAGTGACATGGCTAAGAATATACATTTATGATGGAGGATATCGCCTTTTAAAAGGAGAAATAAATTAGTGAGTAACACCTTCTTATGCAAACTGCAAGGAAAAGAATTCCTAGAGCAATTCAATTCAGCACAAGGAACAAGGTTTCTTTCAAAAAGTCACCCTCTAACTGGGAAGGGCGCTTCTTTGCAGGGAGTCTGAACTGAAAAATATGCAGCTCCTTGCTTTCTATTTATAGTCATTCAGGCAGTGAATAGTCTCATTCCAAATGCCACAAGGCATACTCACAACCTTTTATTCCAGAGACCTGATTTGTGTTTCATTTCAAAAAGTCCAGCCCAAGGGAAAAAAAAAGTGGGGGAAGGACGGGGGGATGGGGGCGGGGAGGGAGAAACGGCAACAAAACACTCAACAGGAGCACTTTTTTTCCCCAACTTTTCTTTATGAAGCTGGTGCTGAAGAGTGTGGAAAAGAGCGGATTTTTTTTGAAACTTCCTTATGGGAAGGAAAAAAAGTATGAGCTTTGGAAGCACATGCGTTTTTATTCATTAACACTGAACACCAGTTGCCCTGCAATTTAAGCAAGTCTGGGCGACAGAGGAAAAGGAGTGAGGGGTGAGAGCATTTCAATTACTTGGCTTTGAAGGACCCTTCTGAAAGAGAAAGAGACAGAAAACACTTGTCAAATGCAAGTTCAAGTGAAAGCCACTTCTGCCAATGAAGTGTGTAGATGGCTGTGGGGGTTCCACTGAACCCTAACTGGGCCTCTATTATGTCTTTATTGCTCACAAAAAGGCAAGGGTCACCTTCAGTTTAGAATAAGTTAGCATCCTTTCCCACAGAATGACTCTAGTCAATCAAGCCAAGCAAAGTAAGTCTTCCTTTGAGTGACTGCTATCCCATCAGCGCATTGAAGAATTTTTAGAAAAGCTAAATAGACACAAAAACCTTTGGTCTCATCTTGTCTACTGACATTTACCAGAAAAATTTCCCACCGTTGCAGGCAATCTTGGGAGAACTAGAGTAGGCTGGTAGTGGCTGTCATGTATGTCTGCTAGATTTCTTTCTTGTTAGGGCCAGATGACACAAGTCTAAACGGTACTGACAGCTTTCAAAACTTCACTAATAAGACGTGGCATGAAAATCAAGTTCTACACCACTGTTTTTTGTGTGTGTTCTTCAGAAACATGGGAACCCCACCAGGCCAGCCCATCACATCAGGTCTCCTGTTTTTAACAGCATCCAGGTTCACACGTTTGACAACCAAAGGTTGCAGAAATTTCTGCTGATAGGCACCTGCAGTACCACCACCTGCTCTTCCAGTGTTGCTCAACACAATCCAGCCAGTGCTTTCCAACATTATCTTCTGTGGTGCTGTGAAATAACATCACCAATGCAGAACCCTTAAAACCACCAGCAAAGTTGAAATAGAAGGCCGCTAGAATTCATGCTTGTGGCACAAAACTCTGTATTCTTCATTTGAAAAGCTCACACCTAAGGTCACTAAACACCAAGAAAGGTGCAGTGTCCTCCCCAGTGGGTTCAAAGGATTACATACAAGGAGAGTTCCAGATGCTGAAAGGTCAAATGTCTCCAATACTTTCCTTCCAAGACAGCAATAGGAAAATAGGAGCAGAGGAAGGACTTTTTCCCGGTAAACTTACCTGATATGGTACACTGTGCGTATTGACACAACTATTCCCAAAGTATCAGAAAAACAAATCTCTCTCAACACTGCTGTAAGACAATATTCATGGGATCACAACTCCTGAGCAGCACAAATCACATTCCCTGTAGGTCAGAGGTAAGCTGTACGGCAAAGCTCAGTATTATTCTTGGAAGAAAACAGGAGAAAGTAGGAAAACAAAAGCAAAAGGGGGAATAGTATTTAAATAAAATTCCTCATAGCTACTGGTAAACAATACAGCATGTACCTTCGAGACAGTTACTAAGTTAAAAACTCTCTTAACTGTCCTACCTGCTACTCTAACAAAGAAAATCCAGGTTACTCCAACTTCCATAGAAGCCACCTTTTCCTCAGCAACTGGAAAAAGATGTACATATTCTGCACGAGAAGACAGCAGGTTCTCATAAAGGGGAGCCCATTTCCACACTTCATAGGTATAGCTAAACACAAAATCCATCTTTTAAATACAGGAAGTTGATCCCAACAAGGGAAGTAAAGCAGAATTCTCTCCCTAGCAAGCAGAAAAGGGTGATTTGATATCAGATATCACAGAATCACAGAATGGTCAGGGTTGAAAGGGACCTCTGGAGATCACCTAGTCCAACCCCCCCGCCAGAGCAGGGTCACCTACAACAGGTTGCACAGGACAGCGTCCAGGTGGGTTTTGAATGTCTCCAGAGTGGGAGACTCTACAACCTCTCTGGGCAGCCTGTTCCAGTGCTCCACTACCCTCAAAGTAAAGAAGTTCCTCCTCATGTTAAGATGGAACTTCCTATGTTCAAGCTTGTGCCCATTACCCCTCGTCCTATCACTGGGCACCACTGAAAAAAGACTGCTCCTGTCCCCCTGGCATCCTCCCTTTAAGTATTTGTAAGCGTTAATAAGATCCCCCTTCAATCTTCTTTTCTCTAGACTAAAGAGACCCAAGTCCCTAAGCCTTTCCTCATATGAGAGATGTTCCAATCCCCTAATCATCTTTGTAGCCCTTTGCTGGACCCTCTCCAGCAGATCCCTGTCTTTCTTGAACTGGGGAGCCCAGAACTGGACGCAGTACTCCAGATGCAGCCTCACCAGGGCAGAGTAGAGGGGGAGGATGACCTCCCTCGACCTGCTGGCCACACTCTTCTTGATGCACCCCAGGATGCCATTCGCCTTCTTGGCCGCCAGGGCACATTGCTGGCTCATGGTCATCCTGTTGTCCACCAGGACTCCCAGGTCCCTCTCCACAGAGCTGCTCTCCAGGAGGTCAGCCCCCAACCTGTACTGGTGCATGGGGTTATTCCTCCCCAGGTGCAGTACCCTACACTTACCCTTGTTGAACTTCATCAGGTTTCTTTCTGCCCAACTCTCCAGCCTGGCGAGGTCACGCTGTAAGGCAGCACAGCCTTCTGGTGTGTCAGCCACTCCTCCCAGTTTTGTGTCATCAGCAAACTTGCTGATGGTACACTCTATCCCTTCATCCAGATCATTGATGAATATGTTGAACAAGACTGGGCCCAGTACTGACCCCTGAGGGACACCACTTGTTACTAACCTCCAACTAGACTCTGCACCACTAACCACAACCCTCTGAGCTCTATCTGTAAGCCAGTTCTCAATCCACCCCACTGTCCATTCATCTAACCCACACTTCCTAAGCTTGCCTGTGAGGATGATGTGGGAGACAGTGTCGAAAGCCTTGCCAAAGTCAAGGTAGACAACATCCACTGCCCTCCCCTCATCCACCCATCTAGTCACTTCGTCATAGAATGCTATCAGATTAGTCAGACACGACTTCCCCTTAGTGAATCCATGTTGACTACTTCTGATAACCTTTTCATCCAGGTGCTTTGAGATGACACCCAGCACAAGCTGTTCCATCATCTTTCCAGGGATGGAGGTGAGGCTGACTGGCCTGTAGTTTCCTGGGTCATCCTTCTTGCCCTTTTTGAAGACTGGAGTGACATTGGCTATCCTCCAGTCCTCAAGCACCTCACCTGTCCTCCAGGATCTTTCAAAGATGATGGAGAGCAACCCAGCAATGACTTCCCCCAGCTCCCTCAGCACTCGAGGGTGCATCCCATCAGGCCACATGGATTTGTGTATATCCAGTTTATCTAACTGATCTCTAACTTGCTCCTCGTCAACCAAGGGATAGTCTTGCTTCCCCCAGACTTTCTCTGTTACTTCTTGTATTCCTCCCAAGCAGCCAGCCCCTTCTTCTACCTATTGTAAACTCCCTTCTTCCACCTGAGCCTTTTCAGAAGGTCCCTGCTCAGCCATGCAGGTCTCCTTCTTCCCTTGCCTGATTTCTTTCTCTTTGGGATGCACCAATCCTGAGTTTGGAGGAAGTGACGCTTAAATAGCAGCCAGCTCTCTTGAGCCCCCTTACCCTCTAGAGCCCTCTCCCATGGGATTTCTCCAAGCAATTCCTTGAAACAATCAAAGTTAGCCCTCCTGAAGTTTAAGGTTTCAACTCTACTTGTCATTTCGTCTATACTACACTTAATCCTGAACTCTATCTTCTCATGATCACTGCAGCCCAGTCTGCCCCCAACCTTTACATCCATCCATATCCTAAAATAATTCTTCAGGGAGAAAGAACAGCCTCAAGCATGTAAAACTCAAATAATTCTTCAACTTTGTAGTTTAATACATCCTCAGGATTTCCTCTTGATAAATATAGCAAAAGCTGCACATACAGAAGTAGTTTCTGAGCCCTCCACAAAAAACAAAGCTGTCTCAGTTGCTTGTTTTTTTAAGTTGTCCCTTTAAAAGAAGTAGTACAAAGCAATATAGTCCCTGGAAAATCGACAAGATTGAGAGGTCTTTATGACTATACAGCAACCATCATAAATCATAAATGGTTGTAGATGAAAATAAGTTCATACTGGTACAGATTCCACTGTGGAAAGACTCAAGGGAGTATTTAAACTGGCAGCTGCCAATATTTGTGGATTTTTCCCTTCAAAGCTAATGGATACAGGATCAAGCTAGGCACATGAAAGTTTGGGAGAATCCTTGATCAAGAGCATCCTATGGAGGGTCATTCAATCAAATCGTTATTTTGGGGATTTGAGCAACCTAGTCTAGCGGAAGGTGTGCCTGCCCATCGCAGAGGGGTTGGAACTAGATGATCTTTAAGGTCTCTTCCAACTCTAACCATTCTATGATATTAGAGAGTTTTCTACTAGTGCATTATGTGCCATGACTAACACAGGCTGCATCATCTCCTGTATCCTCTACTTGGGACAAGAAGCCCATGCTGTGACTGCTTCCACACAATGCGGTTTTGCTGCAAGGCTGGTTTTGCTCTGCTTCTTTACAGATGAATGTTTCTGTTTATTTATGATGCTGAAGGCAAGGTCAGCTAATACGAACCTTGCACTTGGAACAGAGTACTGAACTTTTTGATGTTTTTTAGTTCTTGGAAATTGGGAAAAGGGGGAGAAGGGGAGGTTAACTCACGATCTCAGCAAAACCCTTAAGAAAAAATTCTCTTTACTACAGAAAACATTCGCCGTTGTTGTGGAAAATCCATTTATACTCAACAGTTCCCCAGACAGCAGTCTTCACTTCAGAGGTGTAGCTGCCTTTTCCCTATGCATGGCCTAGACCATAAAGAAAAGAACTGGAGTCTTGAATTTGGTTTGAAGTTATCTGGGAAATCTCAGCTTAGAGAACTAAGAATGTGACCATGGCACCACATGGTGCTGACAAGACATGGTACAATGATTTTGGTCCAGGATGTTTTCCTTGAGGACTGAAGCCTCCACAGCCCTGTATACTGGGCAGCTGCATTTCAGCCAAAAGGTGATAAAGACAGGATTAACTGAGGCTAGGTCACCATCCACCTGCAGAAGCACCCCCCATCCCATCCCATCCCATCCCACCCCATCCCCATCCGTAACAGCAGAAGTTTTACTCAAGACGGCTGAAGAATGGAAAATTGTATGTATCTCCAAGAGCACTACTGAACACGGGATGGAATTTGCCAAAGTTTGGATGTGTCCCTTATACTACACACTTTCTGTTTCAACACTGTCATACCTTTCTTTTGGTCAGGGGTCAGATACAAGTTCACCTTGTAGCTAACTCAGAACACTGAAAAAGGACAGGAGGGAATTCATCTTGATAAGTTTATCTTCTTCCATTCGGTCAATGAGTCTTTCTCCTCTATGAACACTTCCTTACTACACAGCTTACAGCAGAAAGGTACAACACTTACATTCTGATCAGCAGAAGCATCTCATTTTGTGAAGCTGGCTCTGACTTTCTTCAGCGGCTCCCACACTTGGTAATAGTTCTCTTAAACATAAACAAAGCTCATGTGGTGCAAGGTATAAAATAACAAAATTCCTAATCAAGTAGTAAGCAAAATAGAGACAACTTGATCTTGTAATTAGAAGAGTGGAGCTAGAAGGCTCTATGCTCCTAAACAGAATATGGACTTTGTGTGTTAGCAGGTAGAGGCTGGCTATATTTTTGTGTTCCAGAAAGAGGCCTCACACCAGGAAATCCTGAACCAGAGTTCAGGGTTTAGAAACATGTAACACAGCCAGAAGAGTTTAAATTCATA